>NC_090988.1:66570000-66902500 GCF_041146395.1 Eulemur rufifrons
ACACAAGATAGTCTGACAAGGTCAAGTGTCTTTGGTTTGGGGACCAAGGCAGGGGTCCCAGGGAGGGCTAGAGGAGGTCCCCCTTGCCTTGCCCTAGCAAGAAATCCAAGCACCAATGGCTTTCCTGTCCCCTCCGTCATGAGATCAGAAACTTTGGCCTTGGCTCCTTGGCCCCAGGGCCTGAGAAACCTGGCCTTAGTCCACAGTCTCTGAGGAAGCTGAACAGCAGCACCACTTCCGGCGCTCTTTCCCCCAAGCCCTCCTGAGCTCTGGGCACCCCATGGTCTCCCCCACTGCCTGGCCTGCCCCACCTCCCCTTCCAAGCCCTGCTGTGCTCATGGGACAGGACACCCTCTGGTCAGAACACACCACTGACCCTCAACGACCAGCACTGACACCTTATTTTCCACTGACGCCCTGGCTCTGGGACAGGCTGTGCTGTGCCAAGCCCCAAAGAACAGTATGTGGACCTGGGCCTTGGAGGTTGGCACCCATGGCCTTACCTGCCACCTGCTTGCTGCGCTGGGAGGCCTCAGAGGCCAGGGCATAGGAGATGTTGATGATGCGCTCTTGCTCCTGCAGCTGCGAGTCCAGGTCCGCCACGCTGCTCCTGTCCTGGCCTGTCGGTGTTGGCTGTAGGTTGCACATGCTGCAGGATGGGCAGAAAGAAAGCTCTGGGTCCTTGCACCGCGGGGCACCAGCCTCAGGAAGGGAGCAGCTCCCTGGCTAGGAGGTTCTCAACATTTTGTGGGGCATCAAATACTGTGGACTTTCTCCCTAGACAAAGGTGTGCATGCTTCTCCCCAAACACCCAGACGATCACAGCAGCTTTGTTCCTCATTTAGGAGGGCCACAGACCGGACCTCAAATTAATAGCTCCAGTTGGAGGTTCCTGTTAAATTCAGATAAGAAATGGCTAATCTAGCTCTGAAAGGGAGGCTTACAAACAAGAAGTTTCTGAAGCTATGGATGCTGAGGGGGTGGGAAAGCTACTTCCTAGGGCCCCTGCTCAGTGTCCAGGGAAGTGGGCAAAGCCTCTGGCATCCTCTGGACAAGGCTGGGGGCCCTGGCTCTGCTCTACCAGTCTGCATGAGGGAGCACAGACCCAAATGCTGGGAGGACGATAGCCAGAGCTGATCTCTGATTAGCTCGCTTCACTGCCATGCTTGGTTCCATTCCCCACACTTGCTAGGGTCACTCAGACTCCAGTTTTGGGGGCGACAGCCCATGACAAGAAACCTCTGAGTGTTTCAGGCCTTTCTGGATGACCTAGGCAAGCTTCTTCACCGATGTGTTGGTGATGTGCTCAATACCAGCCTGCCCTCTCCAACGAGAAGGGCTTACCTGAGAAGGAGGCCTGGCCAAACACGCACCTAGCTAGCCTGGCCCACGGCCCACGTGGTTGAGACACCACCTGGAGCTGGGCCTAGTGCACTGTCAAGACTTGAGCGAGCGAGGCTGACCTTGACCGGGCGAGGATGTTGCGGATCTTCTCAGCTTTGCGGTACCGTGCCTGCAGCTCCTCAAGGCTGGGTGGCTCTTCGGGATCCAGCTCCACGTAACGCTCAGGGATGGAGACCTTCTCTGGTTTGGACAGCTGAGGAGAGGGCCAGGGGGTGGCGGGGGACAGGCTCAGATGTCTAGGTTTGGAACCTGATTTCCCCAGGCCCAACCCCTACACCATGAGGAACCAAATAGAGTCTGTAGGGATTAAGTAACTTGCTAAGATCACAAAATTAGTCAACTATGGGATTTGTATTTGAACCTGAGTCTGACTCCAAAGCCCATGATCTTTCCACTACACCAGACAACCACCTCCTTCAGGCCGAGGGAAGGGAAGGGTAAGGCAAAACAACAAGACGGGTCCGGATAAACATGACCATCCTTGATGCCACCCTCAGGGATGAAGTGATCTGACCCCTGACTACCTCTTCAGCCACACTGACCCACCAGTTCCTCCAGTCCCCCCCCCCCCACAGTGGGGCCTCTGTCCTGCTGTTTCCTCTGAGAGGTTCTTCCTTTTGCTCCACTGACTCTCATCTTCTTGACCTCACTTTGAGAAGCCTTCTCTGGTCCCCCAATCTCTTGCTTTCTGTCACCATTGTCCCCGGGTGCCTAGTGCAGCGACCTGGCGCTTAGCAGCCCTTTGGCAAATATTCCTTGAATGGATGATGGGTAAATGGATGATTGACGGACAGACGGATAGAAGAAAGCAATAGTGCTTTCTGTCCCTACAAAAGCTCTCCCGTTCTGGCCAGGAGGCAGCTGTGCCGTATCTGCTGCTTTCCATAGGAAAATGGCCCCAAACTCCCCACCAGCGTCTCATGCTGACCCAGTGGCAAATTCAGCTTGATGAAATCTTGGACTAAGAACGCTAAAGGCTACTTTTGCATGCCCCGGGAACTTTTTCCCTCTTTGAACTTACAAAAGCGCATTAAAATGGGGTTGGTTGAAGCTCTTGAAAACAAGCTAAACCCAATCCCAGAGCTAATCTGGACATGGATTTAAACCCACATGCAGCCCTTTCACTCTGCTGAAGGTGGCAAGAAATAAGCTCTTCTCTGTTATTACCAGTGAGGGCAGATCTAGAGGAAGGAAGTAGATTACATTGCAGCAGGAGGGATTTAGGTTAGAGATAAGGAAGAACTTTTTCCCCCCCGCGCTGGCAGGCCAATTAGGACACTATAGAACATACAGCCACTGCCAAGGCAGCACGTGGAAGCTTCTTTTGTGAATCTGAGAAAGCACAGACTCCTTTGGCTGTTTCAGGTGCCAGCGGGAAAAGGTCTGGGGGCAGGGGACTGGCCTCATTGAACCCTTGGAGCCCCAGCTGACCCCAGAACTCAGCAAGTCCATAGGATCTATTTACCAACACACTGCTCCTTTGTCTCCAAAGACCGAATGAGCCCCTGACATACTGAGTCAGGCGGACACCGCTGGCTAAATCAGCTGTGCACGGGCCTGCACCTGCCTCTTACCAACAGGAGGAAGGCGCCGAGAGGCACAGGTCCTCTTCCTCGCTCACTGTGCCATCAGACAGACCTGTGGGGAAGTCTTGCTGAGGGCCCTCCTAAATCCGTCCTTCATGTGGTGAAAACATTTCCTGTCATGCAGTTTCAGGGCAGGCCAAGCCCGCACACAAATGTTTGCAGGACATTTACGGGCCACTGTGCGATGCGTTCAACACAGTCTGTTCAGCAAATATTTAGAGAACACACTGTGTGCCAGGCCCTGTGCTAGGGATACGAAGGTGACCTCAGCAGCCATAAACACTGCCTGGCAGAGCTTACAGATGGTACAACGTGAGCCACAGGAAACCACCTCTGTCTTGAGGACCCCGAGTCTGTCATCCCCAGAGTTCCCTTTCTCTTCCCTTGGGTGGAGACGTCCCTGATTGGTAGAGATCCAGGGGTTACACGCTTTTCTATGCCTGCCCTGTCATGATCCAGGTGAGCCACCAGAGGGCACCAGAAGCATTGAGATGAGAATTGTGCACTGTCTCCTAGCTTCTATCAAGGCTGGAAATTGCACCTGTGATTTTCAAACCTGCCCCCCCCCGCCCCCAATTTCCCCCAAGTCAGATCGCCCAGGCTGGCCTGACCTAGCCAGTTGCAAGGCCAACCCCTGGTGCTGTAATAACAACTACTGCACCACATGCCTACTATGTGCCAGGCTTTGATCATTGCCAAACCTCCCAGGAACATACTGATCCACTTAATCCTCACAACCCACTTCACTGCTGAGGAAACTGAGACACAGAAGTTAAAATTACAATTTTCTCCAAATTACAGAGATAGATTTGAACCTTCATCAAAACACCTGGGTTCCTTTTATTGCCTCACGCTGCTACCCATCCATTTTCCTGGGCCACACTGAGGCTGAGCCTTGTCCCCAGTCAGAAAGTATCTCCCAGCGGGAAGGCTGATAAGGCTGGGAGCACGAAGGCCATGTCTCCCGGGGGGACATGAAGGAAGCCCCTGCCCTCACCTCTCTGCTGATATCCAGGTCATAGTCTTGAGGTTCCAGGTCCAACTCAGTGACAGGCATGGCCTGCACTTTCAACCAGCCATTCTCCTCCTTGTCCTTCCTGTCCCCTTGCATGGCCCGTTCCAGCAACTGCAGGTCAAAGTCCTGCTCACGCTTCCACTGGCAACAGAATGAGAGGGTTAAATGCAGTCACTTCTGACTGCTGAAAGAGCCACACTGGTCCCCTTGTGGATGGGCCTTGCGGGCACGGGGGCCTTGGGAAGACAGACCTGTGACACATTATGGAAGAGCTGTGTGCTGTAACTCCATGTGCAATAGAGAACGAGGCCTCTGTCCCCTTCATATGGCCTGTTCTAGACTGCTGATGGCTCTCTGATCTGGGTCCCCAGGGGGTTCAAACATGCATCCTCAGGGCACAGATCTAAGACCCAAGACTTCAGGTTCACAATGGTCCCCAGGAATGTAGAAGTTTCCCAGCTGAGAGGGTGACCCCAAAACAACATGGGACAGAGTTCCGGAGAAGGCATTTGCCCCTTCAGCTGCCCCACAGCTCACGGAAGGCTTTCAGGTTCAGGAGCCGTATGTCCTAGGCTCAGAAATAGTGGGAAAAAACAAGCCCTTCAAGGCCCTGATAAGCAAGTGGAATAACCAAGAGCCTCTTTATCGGGAATTTCCAACAGGATACAGTAGGGGATATTGCACCCTGAGGTCAAGCAGGAGCAGTGTGGGGCCAGTGAGGCAAACTGCTGTGGAAGATGGTATTGATTTGGGACATTTCCTTTAAATTAGGGAGGAAAACCCTAAATTATATAAAACTGAAATGTTAAATCAAACAATGTTTCCAAGGCTTTTCCACAGTATCGATTTTGTAATAAGCTTTACAAGAAGGAAAATCTAACCCAACCGTTTTAAGATTCATCCACCACTGTCCAGCTCCGTGGTGGCTTTCTGTTCACCCATGGCCTGCATCCTCCCAGGCTTTTGACCGCTGAACTGGTGGGTGAGACTGGAACAGACCCGAGCAGAAGCAAGGCAGATGCTTACCCATCCCAGGCCCCCTGCTCCCTCCCCCCATCCACCTCACAGAGCCCCAGATGGCCACGATTGTCTTTGACACCCCCTTTAGTCCCTCCAAAACCCCAAACTCGGGGCTGTATCAGCACATTTCACCCATTCATGCACAAGCTCTCAATACTGACTCCAAACCAATCTGACCACTCCTAGGTGATGGTTTTCCAAATATAGTTTGACAGGATTAGGTAACTGAAGTTCCAAGAATGAAAAATTAATTTAATGACTCACAAAGAAAACACACATTTTCTTACACGCTCACAAGTGCTCCAAACAGAGACAAGTCCTCATTTAAACCCAGCCTGATTGTTTCCACAAACAGGAAAAGTTCACTGGACTCTACAATATATCCTGGGGAAGAACCACGCCAATCCATTATTATTAAGCAACACGTTTATTGGCGTTGATGCAGAGACTTACACAAGTCGTTTTTTTTTAAGAGAAAAATTACAAGGTATTCAAATTACGATTTTTAGATAATCTCTACATTTGAGACATCAAATTGTAAAAGGTCAGTGTTACCCCATATGACATTTGCTTATAAAGTTTAAAAGTTATCAAGTTTGCAGCTTTTAAAGATATGAGTGTTCTGGGTTTTACCCCTTTGGTGTCTGACTTAACAGCTACAGAAGGACCCTCTGAATACATAGTGTATTTCGTTACCTGTTCAAGTTATTAAATACCAGAAACATAAAAATTTTCCATTAGAAATTGTATGGTTGGACTAATGATTTTTTAATTTTTTTGGAGACAGGGTCTCACTCTGTTGTCCACACTAGAGTGCAGTGGCTTCATCATAGCTCACTGCAACCTTGAACTCCTGGGCTCAAGCGATCCTCCTGCCTCAGCCTCCGGAGTAGCTGGGACTACAGGTATGCGCCACACGCCCAGCTAATTTTTTGTAGTTTTTGTAGAGACAGGGTCTCCCTACATTGTTCAGGCTGGTCTCAAACTCCTGGCCTCAAACGATCCTCCTGCCTTGGCCTCCCAAAGTGTTAGGATTACCACTGTGAGCCATCATACCCAGCCTGGACTAGAGAAATTAAAACCGAACAACCTCAGCCTTGGTAGAACGTATTCAAACGTGCAATCTCTGAAGTCCATGTTCACCGTCCAGGTATAAGGCATTAATTTTGATAAATTCATAGTGCCCAGACCTCTGCTAATGACTGTGGTCTCAGGCAGCGGGTTGGCTCAGGCTTGCGGGGAGGCTTTTGGGATGAGCGGATTATGAGTCAGTAGGCCTGCACAAAGAAGGGCAGCAGAAGGGTGAGTCACATCTGGGGACGCTCACTATGCTATGGACACAGAGCTGCTATTACAAGCCTGGTAACAAATAGCACAGGCCAGTTAGAGAACGTTCAATGCAAACCAGAAGCTTCTGTAAACACAATCAGGCAGGATTAGAGAGGCAATGAGCGGTAACACTAAAAGCAAAAGAGCTTGTGCAATGAATTAGGGAAAGAACAGTCAGGCTAGAGGTTTAGGGAAATACGAGATTTCCAACAGGAAAAAGTCAAATGGAATGTTTCCAAGAGGGACCTAAGGCGACTGTGGACAGGGTGCAGCACCAGGAAGCACCACCAGGGGGCAGCTTCCCCAGCTCTCCCGGGCACCCTTCGGCCTCAGCACCATGAGCTGCGAGCTGCAGGAGACCACCAGCCCTCAGGGTGTGGGCACAAACCTGTGCTCAGCTGCCCCCACTGAGCATCCGCTCGCAGGTTTGGGGGGCTGGTCTGTTCGCTTGTGCTTCTCCTCATTGGACCATATCACCTCTTCCTCCTCTACTCCCCGAACCCTGTAGTACCAAGTCTTGAAGTCAACTGAGAGATTCAGAATACTGCAGAGGCCCCTCTCAAGCTGGCCTCAGAGAACTGACTGGGTATTTTCTCAGGCTCCTAGGCCTCTGCTGTGACATCCTCACTCCTGCTCTGGTTCCGAGTCACCCTCCGACCAGGTCACACATGCAGCCTGGACGGTGGACAAACAGCCCGTGGGGTGTTCTCGGAACCACCCAGGTCCACAACCAGCTCGCTGGGGGATATGACACGTCTGTGTTTGGGGCCCCGGGGGCAGCTCTGTTTAGCTCGAGGGGAAGCTCTTGTCCCAGCCCCGCCTGCCTGGCCCCTCCTAACATACTGAGCCAAGATCTCCAGGGAGCGGCTGGCTGAGGTAGCGGGACGAGGGCAGGCCCGTCCTCTCTCCTTGGCTCAGCGTCCTCTTGCGCTCCCGGACCAGGGCCTTCTGGTGCCGCTTCATGCGCTCGAGCTGCTCTTCCGCGCTCATCTTGCCACGCTGGTGATCCCCTGAGTACAGGCGCTCCAAGGCACTCTTGGGTCTCTGAGGAGCAGGAAGGCGAGAGACAACACAGAGCAGCTGGGCTGGGAACACGAGGGCAGCCCCCCTGCTGGCTTCCTCCCTGTTCTTTGTCCCTCTCACTCACACGCACTCACACGCACTCACACGCACTCACACGCACTCACACACACACACACACACTCTAGGGGGCTCCTTCACAAAGAACCACTTCCTCTAACACACTGACTGCCACACTAGAAAAAACAAAAACTTTTCCTCGGGGCCACAGTGTTTTATTATGAAAATAGAATAAAAACTCCGAAAACAAAACGATCCTTTCTAATTTAAGGAAAAATTTGTTATTTTTTATTGTTTTCTGTGCATGAGTTATATGCAACTTGAAAAATAGTTCTCACAGCTCCCAAGGTGAAGAGATGTGTGAGTTACAAATGCTTCACGAGGCCCTGGGCTCAAAACTGGCGTGAGTCAAATACAATTCATGTGGCAGTTAACGTGCTAAGCACCATGACGCCCCTGGCCCTCATGAGCTTTCTGGGCGGCAGCCCATTCTGCAGATGTAGGCACTGAGGCCCAGGCCTGTCCAGCCGGGCTCACATGCAGCGTGTGATGAGGCTAGAACCCAGGGAGCAGACTTAAATTCCCTCCCGGGACCCTGACAGGCGGGGAGAGAAAGGTGGGGGATCTTCAGGAAATGGAGGGAGCAGTGGGATGCCCTTCTTGGTGGGCAGTGGGTGACAGGGACCCTGAGCCCAGGAGGGGCTGGGGTCACCTCAGAGGCCATCCCCAGGGCTCATGGGATCACCAGTCACTGCCCATCGCAGAGCCCCTCCCTCAGCATGTGAAGGAGCCGTGAGCTTCCCGACAACTCAAGGCCACTCACAGGGAAGGTCATCTTGCTGCTTTCAGCATTTAGACCCCTCCGGAGCGTGACGTAGGGAGCAATGGTGGATGACTGCTGGAGCCTTGACGTGGACCCCGAGAGACCTTAGGGAGGAAAGAGAAGTGCAAGCGTATTTGTGGTGGGGTGGACAGGCACCCCGCTTTTCCCTAAGCACCTCCGATTCTGGTGAGAGGACCAAGAGGACCCAGCCAACAACTCAACCTTCTTTCTCTTAGTCCTCCCCAGGGCTGGAAGAGCAAGGCCCTAGGTAGAGGACAAGGGGACAGTCCAGGCATGCCCTCTGTCCCTGACGGGGGACAGCATGCCTGCAGATCTGTCGACTACCCTAGGCTTCCCTTCCATGCGGAAGACCCGGGCTGCTTGGCAGGTGGAAAGGCTGCGGGGCAGGAGTGCCCTTCATCCCGCTTCCTCCTGGCGCACTCTTACGCATCCCGCACAACCCTACTCGGGATGGCGGAGGACAGTGAGAAGGAAGCCCAACTGAGGAGAAAGTGTTTAAAGACAGGATTCACTGAGTCTTAGAGTGACGCAAGAGGGAAAAGCCCTCTGGAAGGGCTGAGATAGCCAAGCCGGTGGCAGTCACCCAGCACCCCAGCCTGCAGGGTACAGTAGCTCTGAAGCCAGGGCACGGGGATCATCTTCTGGCTCCATCACTGATCAGCTAATTGGCAAGTTATTTAATTTCTCTGAGTCTTACTCTCCTTATCTCTAAAACGGGGATAATAGTACTTCCTTCATGTGACCGTTGTGAACATTAGGTGTATAGAAAGTGCTTAAACACTGCAGGGCTTTATAGTAATTGCTTTTATCCTTGTTTCTGGGGACAGATAACAAAGGAGGAAGCGAGTCAGGATGTGGGCCAGAGGGAGGAAGACCAGGTCCTCCCTCCCAGCAGCCCAGAGCCCCTGACAGCTGCTCCCAGGCCTAGGCCCAAGCTGCAGGCACAAGGTGTGGGGAACCAGCAGAGGGTTGGAGGCGGTGTGGGTATCGGTGGGTTCCCTGTGGAGGGCCTTGCCTTACCTCTGCCTGGCAGCGTCTGGTACCTGCTCTCAGGGCCCACAAGTCCGAGGGAGGGCTGGGCCATGTCCCCGCTGAGGGTTGCCAGCTCAGGCTCACTAACGTACGACCGGAGCTCCACCTGTGGGCACAGTCGCAGGTGGTCACACCTGTCTGGCATCACACCACCCTCCCTCTCCCCAGGGCCCTCCCTGCTCACCCTCGAGTCCCCGTTCACACACTGCCCCAGCTCCCGGTCTCGCTTCCTCTCGTCCGACTGCCGCTTGAGGCCCCGCACGGACGTGTGCCGGATGATGGTGGCCTCCCTCGGCAGAGGTGGCACAGCTGGGGGCTGGTCCTCCGGGCTGTAGAGTTCGGGGAGTGGGGGCCTGGGAGGTGCCTCATCTTCCTGCTCAGAAAGAGAACCAGAACCAGTGCCCAGTGAGACGGAGCTGGAGGACCGCCACAGTGGTGGCCCAAAGGGCAGGAACAGGCCACTTCAGAGCCCTGGAACATGACCACCTCCACCAAGGAGCACTAACATCTCCTCCAGAGATGCTGTGAAGAGGGAGACGCCTCTGCTCCATCTCTAGTCTTCCCTTCGATTCATACATTTTTTATTTTTCAAAGTGTCACCTCTATATACTATGTTCCGAAATCAAAAACTCAGGTCTCCTGGGTCCATGCTCTTGGCACTGTGCCAACTGCTCACTTGGGACAGCACCACAGGGGAGGCGGGCTGCTCACTCTGCTCTTCCTCCTAGGTTTGTGGCAGCACCCGCCACCTGGAGAACAAACGTCTGGCCCACTTCACAGTGCTCAGCCCAAGCTGGCTCACTGGCCTTGCAAAAAGTCCGGATCCTTCATCAGGTTGGGGAGCAAGGGCAGAGTCCACGCTCTCCTGCCCTTTTCTATCAGAAATGTGCATGGTTACAAAATATTTCCTCCTTCCTGACTCAGACAGAATAGGCGGTCAGGATGAGTGACTCATTGCCTACCACACGGCCCACTGCCTAGAATGGGATGAATGTAACTATTTTCCTTGAAACTCCCTGCCCACAATGCTCCCTGAGGGCTGTGGTTCCTCTATACATCAACAGACTGGCCCCCGATCGCCAGGAACACCCACTCCTGGGACTAATGACGATCACGTCTTCCTCCTCCTAAACTCCCTCTTAGTCTAATTTGGCTTTGTTCTTCAGAATTTTGCAGAGTTCAGGAAAGGGCACTCCAAGTTTGCTTGGCAAAGGTTTACCAGCATTCTTTTAAAGCAACATGCTTCATTGATGCCGTCTGCCTAAGATACCCACTGTTCTCCAAGAATCAGCAGTTTCCAATCCTCACAAGAGATCAGAACCACCAATTTCTAAAAAGCTCCCCAGATAGACGAACACAAAATTGATTGCCTTTGAAGAGAATAAAATGTCTGGAGACAAAGGGTGGGAGACATTTTATTATGTACTTTTTAATATCTTTTGTTTTGTACCTTTTGAGAGTACTAGCTAGTAGGAAGAAAAAAAAAAAAGACATTAAATTCAAGAAAATAAGCCAGATAAAAAGGAAAGAACTATAGCTACATGCAACAATGTGGATAGATACCAAAACATAATGTTGAAGAAACAATGCAAGATACAAAAGAGTATAGTATTGTATACCAGCATAATTACAGTATTCAGGAACGCCAATATAGGTAGTAAAACTTAAAAAAAAAAAAAAAAAAAACAGCAGGGGAATGATCATCCAAAAAGTCAAGATAATGGTCATTTCTGGCAGAAAAGAAGCAGCCAAGACAAGGAAGGAAACCACAGGCTTCTTCTGGTTGCCAGCAAAGTTCTATTTCTTGGTCTGTGTGTTAGTATAACATGGGTGGTCTCTTTATTATTATTTGTGAAATTATATATTCCTGTTTAATGTCATCTTCAGGGTGGATATTATTGTTTCACAAATATAAATGTTAAAAATAAGCCAGCAACAACAGCAAGTGGTAAAACTGGTAAAAACACATATATCACGAGAAGGAGAGAGAGAGAGAGACCCCTGGTGCCTGGATGCTCATCCAGGCTGAAAAAGCCTGAGAGCCACAGAAGACCATGCTGTGAGCAGGAGCCTCTGTGACCATCTGCACAAGGGAAACTGAGGGGGCTCAGAGAGGGGATGGGACTTGCCTGAGAACACAGCGAGAGACAGGGACTAGAATCTGGGTATCCTAGCTCCTAGGCTAGTGCCTTCTCCCTCTGCTCTTTGTCCCCAGCTAGTGGCATCCTGCCCTATGTCAGCAGCCATCTGCCCCAGACTATTTTTTTTACCTCCTTTTTTTTTTTTTTTTTTTTTTTACCTCCTCTTTTATGGCTGGAGCTCCAGACTGCCTCTTAGATCTGGGATTGGAACGGAGATCTCAAGCTGGAAAAATTCACAGTGACTCTCTGGCTAGGGCATGGGCCACACCCTGGGTCCAGCTCTGGGCCCTGAGCCATGGCTGGAAGCAGGTGGATGCTGAGGATCAGGGTACGGGAACACATGTTTTACCCAGCACTGTGCACCAACCTCATCAGAGGTCCTAGGCCGACATGGCACGCAGGCAAGGCTCCTCCCGACCCTTTGCTGGCAAAAATCTGGAGGCCCCCATTCCAAGGTCCCCTCTGTATGGCTTCCCTACATTAGGACCAGACTCTTCATGTTCTCCAGCCAAGGCTGGCCTGGTTCTGGAGGCATGAGCTGTCATGGTACCTGGCCACATCTTCTATTTCTTTAAAGTCTCCTGTGTCCCCAGACTCTGCCAAGAGCTGGCCACTCTCTGTGCCAGGAAAACCAAGGTGTTGGTCCAGGCAACTACATGGGCCACAGATCTGCCCTGGGACTGAAGGTCCAATTACATGAAAGATGGCACAGAATAAAAGAGCATGGCCAGGAGATACGACTGGATCCATTAACTAACATGGAGACCTTGAGCAAATTTCAACGACTTGAGGTCTTAGTTTTCCTATCTCTGGGATAAGGACACTGCCCTTCTTACCTATACTCTGTGAGGTTACTCTAAAGATCACAAGTATCCTGACAACCCAGCACAGTGCTCAACAGCAGGTGAAGGGAAGGACACTTTTCCACTGGAATGAGCTCATGGCCCACGAGCTCACGCAACCGCAGGGCAGCCCTTCACAGATTGGCACGGAGCTCTGCACGGGGAAGCCTCACAACAGCCACACATCTCTCTGCACAGAAGAGACCACAAATTCCACCCTACTCAGCACAGACACCACTTCTTGCTGGGCCTGTTTTCCCAACTGTAAAATGATGCGGGGGTTAGATCCTCTCTCAGGGCCCTTCCAGTTGTGAACGTCTAAGGCACAATAGCAAGGTAAGTACTATTTTTTAACTGGCTCATGACTCAGGACTCCCTTAGGACTCTGGCTGGTTCCATCTCTCCAAGTTTTCCCAAGAGTTTCTCTGCCCCGAGAAGCTGATCTGAGGGCAGAGAGGGCAATCAGCTGCCAGAGAAGAAACAGTGGCACTCAGCTCCCAGTCTCACTACTTACAACTTTGGGCTTCGTCTTTGTTGGTGACTGAAGGGGGGACGTCACTTTCCTCAGCTGGGGCGGGTGAGGTCGGTAGGGCACGTAGGTTTGCAGCTGAGGGAAGAGTCGGACCTCCAGAGGGGTCCGCACAGGGCTGGTGGGAGGGCTGGGCTGCGGGGGCGGCTTGCTCTCAGCAGTCGAGAGTGAAGGCACAGGCGGATGAGGAAACAAAGGCACCGTTTTTCTTTCTGAGGGGCACGGAGGGAAGCAAAGCACGGGATAGAACAAAGACCCTCTTCCTCGGAGGACAAGCAGCGTGATTTAGGACCAGAAAGACCTGGCCCCCCCAGGGCCGTCCCACCCACCTGGGTTCTGGCCCCCGACACTCCCACCCCCCACCCCACGCTGTCTCCCACACCCAGGAGCATGGCCGCTCACCCGGATTTTTGACTGATTCCACTAGGATTCTGAAGTTCTCCTTATTTGCACTCAGGCCTGCAATGACATCTTCAATCCTCCACAGATCCTTCTGTATCTGCGATTTCTCCTGAGGAAGATACGATGGTGGTTTGTTCACTGCCTTCTTAGCTCCTTACAGGAAGTTTCTTCTTGGAACTTATCCTGCCATTTCAGACACAGTCCCTCATCCTGGGGGGCAGAACCCCCTTTGGAAACCCCACCTGCCTCAGCCTCCCAAGTAGCTGGTACCACAGGCACATGCCACGACGATGGCCAATTTTTTTATTTTTAGTAGAGACGGGGTCTTGCTCTTACTCAGACTGGTCTTGAACTCCTGACCTCAAATGATCCTCCTGCCTCGGCCTCCCAGAGTGCTACGATTACAAGCGTGAGCCACCACACCTGGCCAGGAGTGACTGTTAATAGGTATAGGATTTCTTTTGGGGGCTGACGAAATGTTATAAAATTGATTGTGGTGATGGCTGTATAATAGTATAAACATACTACAAACCACTGAATTGTATGCTTTAAAAGGGTGAATTTTATGGTACGTGAATTATATGATAAAGCTATTATTTTTTAAAAGTACAATGGGAGCACGATTATCATGTGTCAATTTACAAAAATAAAAAATAGGCCAGGCATGGTGGCTCACGCCTGTAATCCCAGCACTTTGGGAGGCTGAGGCAGGAGGATCACTTGAGCCCAGGAGTTGGAGGTTGCAATGTGCTATAATTGTGCCACTGTACTCTAGCCTGGGCAACAGAGTGAGATCCTATCTCAAAAAATAAAATAAAAATAAGAATAAAAAATAAAAATAAAGAAAAAATAAAATTAATAAAGACAAATTAAAATAGCTGATTCTGCAACTAGACTGCATGTTCCTTGATACATCCCCCACAGGGCCTGGTACTTAGCAAGTTCTCAGAATGAATAAGGGACCAATCATGTAAAATTCCCTGATCAAATACTTTCCAACAGCCACGACAACAGGCATCCGAAGCCTCTCGTCCCAAGGAGGCTCACACTCTCACAGGCTCTCCACCCTTCTAACACCAAAGCACATCCTTAGGGCTGACAAGCAAATAATGGGCTTGATACTCAGCTCTACACTAAAGCATGTGCGTCCTAAAACAAATAGACGTGTTACTGAACCTAGAGAGAGTGTGTGTGTGTGTGTAAGAGGGGATAATCTCCAGAGCTGACATCCCCCAATGAGTGTTGGGAACAGGGTAAGGAAGGGATTAGCATCAGTCCTCTCCCTCCGCCACAGCTGCCTGGCAAAGCTCCCCTGGCAGCTGCCCCATTTTGCCTTCCCATTACCACACAGGTAAGAGAAGAGCAGAGAGCAGAGAGGAACAAAGGCTGGAGAGCTCCTATCTTTCTCTAGGGTGATGGAATTTCAGACCCTAATGATGAGGTGAGGGGCACTTTGGGGGAGCAAGGAGGTGGAGCTTCATTCCTGCCTCCTCTTACCACGCTGGGCAGGAAGGCTTCTCAGTACTGTTTTCAGCGAAGGCCTGAACTCACCATCCAAAAGTTGGGAGGGGAACACCTACAGGTAGCCTCACCTGTCATTGCCTCTCTCACAGTTCTCTGCCACCAGTTGGCTGTATGGATCTTCCCAAATAAAGCCACCCTACTTTTCTGAAAAAGCTATGGATTTTCTCACAGCAGAACCTGGCTAAAGAAAGGCGAGTTTCCAAGCCCTGTTACTGAGAATTTGCATACGGGGCTGGAAGCATGTCTGCAGTGTTAAAGATTCATCTAGGGCTCTAACAGCTTGCTGGCCTAGGATTACACCAAGGAAGCTAGCACAGAGCCTGCTCAAAGCAGGGCTTTGTGAGCTTCCCCGGTCACTGTGGCACTTAAGGAAAGTGTGAGCAATGCCACAGGGCAGGGCGGGGTGGAAATTAAGCTGCAGGCTCCAGGTTGGCCTTTCTGCTAGTAACTTAGGAGGCTAAGTTCTCCTGGGAGTCTGTGACAAAACCTGTACATTGTACCAATTTGCTTTTTGGAGGGGGAAAAAAGGATTCTGGGCCTGCTATAAGTTAAATCACCATGACATAAGGCACAGGAGAAACACAAATAGCTAATAGTCATAGGAATAGATGTTTAAGCTACTAGTAATTAAATACAAGTTAAAACATGACGTCATTTAGTAGGCTGGCAAAAACTAAAAAGACTGATAACATCAAGTGTTGACGAGGATGTGGGCAAATAGGTTCAGTACTTTCATTTGCTGTGGGTGGGAGGGGAAATAAGTGCAGTCCTTTAGCAGGAGATTTGGCAATATCCACTGGCTTTTAAGACATGTACTCATTCCAACCCAGCAAGTCCACTCCTAGGAAACTATCTTAGATAAATGCTTGTAAACACGCTTGAAAAGGCAGTTACGTGGATGCTCTCACAATGGCACCGTTTATACAAACACTGAAATATTTTAAATGCCTATCAGAAGAAGAATGGGTAAATAAAGTAGGAAACACTCAGACTATGAAATAGTATGTAACCGTCAATAAGAACTAATTTAATTTACTTAGACTGACACTGTCTAATATGTGTTTCTGAGATGATGGAAATCTTCTATACTCTGCGCTGTATAACACAGTGGCCACTAGCCACACGTGGCTAATAAGCACTTGAACAAGGGTGGTGTGAATGAGGAATACATTTTAATTTTACTTTTAATTCATTTATATTAAATATTATATTATGTTGGGCAGCATAAACTTGGGGATATCTTTCCTGGAAAGTTTCCACAACATAAAGCTACAACAAAAAAGTGAGTTGCCAAGCAATGTGTGTGATCTTCTTTAAGTAAGCCTTTGACCTGGTCCCACCCCCAAATAAATGATGTAATTCTATGCATGTGCCTATTTTTGGAAATGCATAGAAAACAGTCTGGAAGGCAACACCACTAACTAACAGCACCAATTACATATAAGGAGGATGAGGGGTCTAGGGCAGAAAGGCAGGAGGAAGAGCTTTCATATCATTTTTTGTTTCTTCTTCTCATTGTTTTAGCCTTTTCAGAGAGATGTACTCAGGTATTACTTGTATAATTACAGAAACATACAGCTGGTGGGGTGGCTCAATTCTGTAATCCTAGCACTCTGGGAGGTCGAGACGGGAGGATCACTTGAGGTCAGGAGATCGAGACCAGCCTGTGTAAGAGTGAGACCCTGTCTCTACTAAAAATGGAAAAAATTAGCCAGGTGTGGTGGTGGGCACCTAAAGTCCCAGCTACTCAGGAGGCAGAGGCAGGAGGATAGCTTAAGCCCAGGAGTTTGAGGTTGCTGTGAGCTAGGCTGACGCCACAGCACTCTAGCCAGGGTAACAGAGCGAGACTCTGTCTCTATTAAAAAAAAAAAAGAAGAAGAAGAAGAAAAGAACCAAAGAATGAAAAGCTAAAAAAAAAAAAAAAAAATTACTGCTAAAATTAATGTGGACCCATTGATGTCCAAGATGATAGGTGTAACTGGATAGGATAATTTTAGGAACTTGTAACTAGAAATAATTGGTTGAAGAACTTGGTCAACAATGTTCACCTAGTATTTTCAAGCCATTATGTTAAGTGCTGAGGATACAAAAAAGAACAGTAAAATGTTAGCCAGCTTGGATGAAGCGATTTGGGGAGGGAGAAACAAACCTCAACAACAGCAAGAGACAGACAAGTTTGGGGGAGCCCCGTAGGCCAGCCCTGAGCCACAGGCAAGAGTTTCCTTCAGATGGTCCTAGATTGGGCTCTCTGGGAACCATGTCTGAGTGCAGGGACAGCAGAGCCCTGGGAAAAGCCACAGGGCCTACAAACCTAAACTCCCTCAAGAATCTCACTCACTTTGCTGGGGTGAGGCTAATGTCTGGAGAGTCAACATATGCCTTAAATCACTTGAACAGAGAGCCTTGGCTAGAAAAGAGTTGTCAGTTAGCAAACCCAGCACCCAAGGCGGCCCAGCATGGTGCCTCATACAAAAGCAGCCTCAGTTAATGCTTGCTGAATTCAAATACATTACACAATTTAGAGGGTGTGGTGGAAACTGGTTGGGCACCACAATGGGGGAACACTGGGCAGCTGAGGACCCGACCTGGAAGAAGAGAAACCACACAATGCCCTTCATTGTCTCACTTTTGGGGGACAGAGGCAGCTATCAATGGGGTGGCCTCATTTTTAACGGTAAGGAGGTAGGGCTCCAAGGCCACCTTCCCAAGTGGAGCAGTGGCCACAGAGATCGGTATCACCCAGCCTGGCTTCCAGAAATGCAAATGACCACCTGGAGACCAGAGGCACCTCAATGGGCTGAATTCATACCACCTCCTCAGGCACAGGTGAGAGACTTCTATCTTCAGGAATCAGAGGACAGAAGGAGGTGGGGGCTTCCTGCTGCTGTCTAAGTGAGGAGCTAGGAACCAAGATGGGGCCAAGAACCACGGAAACACTATCAAGTTGCAGTAAGGTGCTCGAGGTTGGTACTTGTCTCCTGTTGGGTCTGTTTCCCCAAATGATCAGAAGTAAAATCTTTCCAAAAACACTCAAGAGCTTGCCTTTGAGAGTGGAGAGGCAGGGGGAGGGGCTGTGATGAGGCTTCTCATCACAGCCTGGCTAGGGAAAGGGCTGAGCTTGGGGTGACCCCTTTAAAGGGGTGCTGAGTCCAGGGCCCAGGAGGAGAAGGCCCCTGGGAAGTGCTCACAGCCCCCACAGCTGAGGGCTCTCTGAAAAAAACCAGAGTCCACAAGGGATGAACAGGCCTTGGATCACCTGGAAAAAAAAGGCTCTTCTGTGTTGCTCCTGTAGGGTCTGCTTCAGCTGCTCCACGTCACTCTCCAACTTCAGGTACTCGTTCCAAGCATTTTCCATCTCCTGTTGGCCAAGGAAATGCTTCCAGTTCTTAGTTTTCCCTGCTTCCCCTGCCCCCCTCCGGAGGCCTCATGAGGCCCTGTGCTCCTGATCATGCAGAGCCAGCCACAGAAAGAGGGGAGGGGACCCAGTGGGCCTCGCACTGGCCTAGTCGGGGAGAGGCAGGATCGGGAGGTAGTGTGACATCTTCTCATTCGTGCTCTGACCCTGGTCACCTGCACTGGACCCTCTTCTACCCTGGAGGTGCTTTGATTCCCAGCTCTGGCAGAAAGGGCCTGCACCACATCAGACTGGCAAATGAAAAAGTACAAATTCTGCTGTCTTAGAGTTAACTGCACACAGATCAAGGAAATAGCCCCGAGGCTGCTCTGAGAAATCTGGTCCCTCAGGTGTCATCAACCATCAGGAGCTGCTGATGGTAAGCAACCTAACGCACAGGTGGAGACAGACATGTCACCCCCGGACAAGGGTAACCTACTATCAGGAGGCAGCCCGGAGAAGTTCTGCCACTCCAAGACTCTCACTCATAGCCAACAACTCAATGACAGCTTGGGAGATGAGAACAGCAGCCCCTTGCCCAGCCCATCCAGAGGGGGAGGTGTCTGCCACCCTCTTCTACGTACAGTGGACTCTCTGGAGAGCTCAGCTCGGATGTGGACGAGGTCCTCCTGCAGCAACCTCTGCTGGTAGGCAATCTTCTCCAGGTGCTGAGGCTGGTCTTGGTACTGCTCCATCTGTCTGTGCAACACTTCCAGCACGGATTCTAGCTGATCCTGCACCAGGAAGGGCCAAAGATCAACAGGATATGGGGACAGTCCCCAGAGGCCACTCCACACCATGCCAGGAATGAAACGAAGCTGTTGGATCTAACCAAATCTTCAGGGGACAGAGCCAAGCAGGGGCTGATAGGACCTCTGATGCCAGCTCTCACTCCATGCATCAGGTGGGCTGGGGAAAGCACCTAACAGCTCTGTGCCTCAGTTCTCTCATCTATAAAGTGGGCACAAAGCCATCTAACTCCTTACGGGATAAACTATGAGGATAAATCAAAAAGTAGACGGAAAACTCTCTAAGCTCTTAGGGAAAAGGGTATGCTAAAAACTTTCAGCATCACATATATAATACCTTATTAAAATGCAAAAAGAAAAAAATTCACTTTAAGAGTATAAGAGACCAAACAATGGTAGCCTTCCAATCTAGACTTGCTGTCTCCATGGCCCAGATTCTAGGAAGAAAGGAGCTTTAAGAAGCGAGGGCCTCTGCCGAGTAACCACTGCAGCTCCTTCTCCAAGCCAGCCTCCCTTCCCTGGGGTCATCACATACAAGCTGGTGGAGCTCCTCCAGGGAGGGGTAGCCCAGAGCAGAATTGGGGTGGGGGGTGTTGCAGTACTTGGAACAAGTAGGCTGAGGTCTCCCTCTAAGAGAGAAACCCTCAAGAAGCACCATTTAAACACAAACATTGTTCTGGATAAACTAACACCTGTTGTTCAATACTAACATGAGAGTCCAGTCTACATCTCAGGAAAGACAGGACAAAATGCCCTTCACCCATCCCAAGATTATGCAAAACTGATGTGTACTTTGTTCTCCTTGAGGGCTCGTATCTTGTCTTCCAAATCCTGGAGGATCCTGTCTTGTTCGCAGAAGATGCTCAGTTTGACCTATAAGCAGAACAGGTTAGAGAGGGCCTGGGAAGGTGAGAAGAGGGCAAGGCCTTGGGATGGTGATCAGAAAGCCTTCACTACAGAACCATCCAAACCCTGCCTGAAGCCGCCCACCCTGGGTCTGTGTCAGGAGGTGGCCGAGGGGTCAGCACATGGCTCTTGCTCACTCACATCAATGTCACTCTCGGCTATCTTCACAGGCTTCAGACTGCGGTCCTTCAGAAGGTCTCGGCCTGTCATCTGGGAGGTGAACAATTTAAAAGAGATTTGACCATGGTGTTTGGGATCAGAGCTCAGGAAGGAAAGGGTGTGGAAGCCCTTGGCAGTGACAGCTGGGGTCATGGTATGGAGAGAAACTCGGGCAATACCTGCTTTATCTCTATGCAGTTTTCATTTTAGGAAAAAAACCAAAATCTTTTCATGATCCAGGTAACACTTATAAATTCCTCAAATTAAAGAAAATGCAGACATTTGAGTTACAGGATCATTAATTTTAGAAGCATATATTTGCCCAAAATGAGTGTGATAAAATCTATACAAATCTTGGAAGATTTGCCACTGATATGACAAAGGTTTGCTACTAAACTTGGGGATAAACACATGGTACAGAAGTCCATCACCCCTGCCCAGGATAGTGGGGTGGGCGGGCCAGAAGGAACAAGCAAATCCCTGAGCACTATCAACCCTGAGTTCAAGGAAGTCTCTGGGCAGCCCACTTCTCCCTGAGTAAAGCCAGCCTTCCTCACCCTCCACTATTTGGGAAGACAACCTGGCCAAGAGAAGAACCTAGATAGTTCCCAGCCGGGGTTTTTAATTGATCTCTGAGTCTAGGGTGTACTTGTTACATGTTCCCTTGTCCTGTCAAGAAAGGAAACCACAAAGCAATAGACAAAAGTCACCCAAACTGCCAACGGGATCTCACAACGTTTCCTATCCCTTGCTTGACTCAAAGTGGGCACCGTGTTGCCCATCTCTCAGTGACTCCTGAACAGCTAAATCCAACTCATTCCATGTTTTCATTTCCCCTAATCTCCTTCTCGCCAAAAGCTGTGCAGGGGTGGAGGGGAAGACTTTTTCACAGTTGCACCCCCAAAGCCAAGACAAGGTCAGGGACAGATAGCTCTATCGTGTCGCATGTGGGGGAGGCTGTTTTCACTGAGCTCCGTTTTGCAGATCTGATCAGGAAAATGGAGGGTGGAGCTAGCCGCATCAGAGACAGGTGGTGTGTGTGCCAGGAAGAGGGTCTCATATGGACAGACAGATAAGCTGCTGGAGAGATGGCCTTCGATCTCTCCTCTGGGAGAGACTAGTCAGTCTGGGAGGACCATCTGGGAGGACCAGTAAGTCTGTCAGTGTGAATCAGGAGCAGAAATATGCTGGCAAACCTTCCCCTCAGTGCTCAAGCCCTTCGTGTGTCCCTCTCCCAGCGAATCATCATCAGCAAACCCAAAGGTCAAGGGAAAGTGACCTCTCCCTGCCTTGGACTGATTCTGGGCTGCAGACCCACCTCCACCCACTCCCATGGTCCCTTTGGTCGGTCATTACAGAAGAGGGTGGGGACCATTGTTTTATTTGTCTTGGTAAAGTCAGCTCTGAACATAAGGCCTGGTACAAACTCAGCAAATGCTTATTGAATTACACATAGGTCAAAGGGGAACACATGTAGGTTGGTATTGTAGAGTTCCTGGAAAAAATAGAACTCTAGCCAAATTCTGCTCTTCAAACTGGCAGATCATGTGTACATACATGTATACACACAGTTGCAGAACACATGGACTAAGCAACGATCCACAAACAAATAGACTGTGCTGTCTCCTGCAGTGGGAGGGCGGGGGGTGGGAGGAGAGGAGATGGGGAGAGGAAGGGAGGGAGGGTGTGGAATTAATCCTGGTGAACCACAAGCAGCTGAACTTCTCAGGCAGGACTTGGGCTTAAACTCAAGGGAAACCAGGAGAAAAGCAGGTGAAAGCCGTGAAGTCTTCACTCTGTCACATCAAAGTGGAGGACAATGAGCGTGTCTATCTCCAAAGGGTCTGACCCTTGGCTCATCTCCTGGGTAGAAATCATTTTCAAATTGAGATTTGAAGATTTTTCCCTCCAGCAAAACTCTTCACCTTATTTCACAGAAGCTTTTTACAAAGGATATCTTTTTGATACCTAAATAACAAGGCAGAAAATCTAACTGAGCAATGCCTCATTTATCCAGCACCATCAGGAAAGGAATGAGACATTCTACACAAAAAGGGCATTTTGAGCAAGCTGAATCTTCTAAATGATACTCTTTGATGGAAAGCTTTCTAAAAGTATGCCCTTTGCTGCCTTCCTAGAAAACTGCATATACATTCAACCCCCGCCCCCAGGTTATTAGCATTCCCTCTTTTCTAAGAAGTAGATTTCTTTTGTCCCCTTTTATAAATAAGTGCTGCTTATAGGGTGTTGTAAGGAATTCAAAGGACTAAAAGCTCAACAGAAAGGAGCTAGTTATGTCTCTTCTCTCCCTTTAACTGGGTTGGTGCCCCTCAGGGTGTTCCTCCCACGCGTCCTGTCTGCTGCTGCTATACTACTCAGCACATCAGATTAGGGTGCTCTGTTTGCTCATCTGTCTCTCCTCACTAGACAGTAACCTAATTAGGGGTGACTGTGGAGGCTGATGTATTTTCTCTGTATACTCAAAGCCTAGCATATCGAGGCTATTTGGGCAATGTTTGCTTAGTGAGCTCATAAATATATGAAAATAAAGTGAGTTGGCTCTGCTTCCTATGCCTTTAGAGCACAGGCTTAGTGATAGCTGTTTACACACAGCTCGGAGGCCCTGTAAGCTTCTGAATTTAGCTCTGCTTCAGAAAGCCAAGACTACTAAGAAATACTATATTCACAGTAGTGTATTACTCTAACTTTCCTTTTAAAAGTGTGCTTTATGTTGCAATATTTAAATTCACATAAAGCATTAACTATGGCTGGGCGTGGTGCCGTGTTCCTGTAATCCCAGCTACTTGGGAGGCTGAGGTGGAAGAATTGCTTGCACCAACTTGGGCAATATAGTGAGACCTCTCTCAAAAAATAAAGTAAAGGCCGGGAGCGGTGGCTCACGCCTGTAATCCCAGCACTCTGGGAGGCTGAGGCAGGAGGATCGTTTGAGCTCAGGAGTTCGAGACCAGCCTGAGCAAGAACGAGACCCCGTCTCTACTAAAAAAAAAAAAAAAAAAAAAAAATAGAAAGCAATTAGCTGGACAACTAAAAATATATAGAAAAAGTTAACTGGGCATGGTGGTGCATGCCTGCAGTCCCAGCTACTCGGGAGGCTGAGGCAGGAGGATCACTTGAGCCCAAGAGTTTGAGGTTGCTGTGAGCTAGGCTGACGCCACGGCACTCTAGCCCAGGCAACAGAGTGAGACTCTGTCTCAGAAAAAAAATAAATAAAAATGAAAAAATAAAGTAAAATAAAATTTCAACTATGGGTCCTCCCAGCATCTCTGTCACTGGAAAAAGTGAAAATCTCTGGGCACTCATCCATTTAAAGAAGTCTCTGCATCAGAAGGGTATCAAACCCCCCCCCCAGGCATCTTACCTTCCCTTCACCACATCCCAACACACCTCCTCAGGGCTCAGGATGGTTGGACACAACACCTGCTTCCCAACCTGCAGCCTTCCTTAAAATGCTATGAGAGTGGACCATGCTGCAGTCACTACTTCTGTATCAGTCAAAGGGGGTGCAGGGGTGGCACTGTGTTCTAGTCTAGCTCCAGACTGTTATCCAAATATCAATGCCTTGCTCCCCAGAAAGAGCCACCTTAATCCCAGGACCACAGTGGGATCTGAGAATGCCTTGGCTCCTACATGGTGACCAGCAACAGCTGCTCCCTCCCCAGAAACTCATGCTCAACTCTGTCTAGGTGAGCCCTCGCTGTGGAGGCAGACAAGCAAGAATGGAGACACGACACAAGCTGGTGGCAAGCCAGGCAAGCTCCCCCACCCCTTGGCAGCACAAAAGATGACGTCACAGAACACCACAGATGAGAGGCTCAGCCTGGTGCATCAGCCAAAATGCTGAAGAGCGCTTCAATTGAAAGAAAATAAACCAAAATGACTTGCGGGAAGCCTGGGGCGGTCAGGAGAGCAACTGGTTAAGCAAGTGATGGAGCCGGCACTGAGCCAGAAGCAATGGAATGGCCCCGCTTGGAGACACGGATCAGATCATCTTACGCTTCTCCTGGGCCGACAGCCCCGTGCTGACTTCTTCAGCACTTTGTAAAGCACGTTGATCAAAGGTTCATTATTTTTAATCTGTTCCAAACAAAAAGGCAAATATAACAAAACACAACAGGTGAGACATCAAATGACACTTGAAGCAGCCAGAATTTGGGGAACTGGCAAAGTGAAAACTTTAAGGAAGATGTGGGTTGTGCAATTAAAACGACCGGGTACGAATCTTGGTGATGCTCCTTCTCAGACATCAGTTCTCTCCTCTACAAAATGGGCAATAATACACTGTGTGAAGGGATCTTTGTGCAGGCTGGTTTAAGTGACAGTGCGGATTTCAGTGCTCATCTCCTTCCTGGCTCTGCTGCAGAAGACAAGGGGGAACATGACAAAAGGGAGCTTTGCTTCTTCCTTCGTCCCCCCTCATCACATTCTGTAAGAGACCAGTTTGAAGCAGAGCCAGGCATTAGTCTCACCCCCACCCAACATTGCCCACTTTAAGACCCCATCACAGGGGCTGCCATGCCTGTGATGCATCTAAATGATTGTATCTTACCAATGGTCCCAAATGTTTACAGCTCCTTTTAGGGAACATTGTCCCCACGCTCTAGGAAAGTGGATCTCAACCCTGGCTGAACACTGGCATCGCCTGGGAGGCTTTTAAAAATGCTGATGGCTGAGTCCACCCCAAGAGATTCTGATGTAATTGGTCTGGGATGAGGCCTGGGCCGTGGGATTCTTAAACATCCTTCTGGGTGATTCAAACATGCAGCCAGGCTTGAGAGCCGCTGCTGCAAAACGGGTTCTCAAACTCTAGTGTGTGTGAGAATCACCTGGAGGACAAATACACAGATTTGCTGGGCCCCACCCCTAGGGGGTCTCAAGAAGCAGGTCTAGGGTGGGACTCAAGATTTTGCATTTCTAACCAATTCCCAGATATTGCTGATGCTTCTGGTCTGGGGATCACACTTTGAGAACCACTACTTTGAAACAATGTTTCTCAACCCTGGCTGCTGCACATTAGAAATACCCAACAAGATAAAAAATTTTTTTGTTGTTAAAGAGTTATATACCTGAGTATTAACAAATACAGTCTCTAAGGGGCAGGACCCAAGCATCTATATTCATTTTTAAAGCTCTTAGCAGTTCTAGTTCATGGACAGAGTTAATAATCTCTGCTCCAAAACAACAGACCTCAAACTTTAGTGTGCACAAGAATCACACCAGAGCTTGATTTAAAAATGCAGAATTCTGGGCACCAGAGGTTCTAATCTAATAGAACTCTCCAGATCTGGTGGTTTTCTTTCTTTCTTTTTTTTTTTTTTTATTCATTCATTCATTAATTCATTTATGAGACAGGGTCTCACTCTGATGCCCTGGTTAGACTTCAGTGCCATCGTCATAGCTCACAACCTAAAACTCCTGGGCTCAAGTGATCCTCCTGCCTCAGCCTCCCTAGTAGCTGGGACTATAGGCATGCGCCACCATGCCCGGTTTATTTTTCTATTTTTTTTTTGTAGAGACAGGGTTTCACTTTTGCTCAGGCTGGCATATCTGCATTTTTTTTTATCAAGTTCCCAGGTGATCCAGTAGGTGGCATCCCCAATCACAACTTAAGAAACTGCCCCAGAAGCTGACTTTGGAAACAGACCCTGAGCAGAGAAGCCCTGATCTTGGGCTCAAACAGTCAGGATGAGGCCAGAGTCTAATAGACCTGGAGCCACTGATGGCACATCCCTCACCAGAGATAAAGACCTCTTTGGGGTTGACTGCAACCTTCTCTACCTACAAAGGGTACCCACCTGAGTGGCAGCAGGCACCCTCCTGCACCTCACCTTCCCGGCTGTTCAAGCTGTCAACAACAGCGAACCCCTACATCCCACACTTCTCACCCAGCTAAGGTATAGGGCTCTAAAGAGCAGAATTTCAATGCCAGAAATACAATTCAACAAATATAACTTTAGGGTGGAAAAAGCACGTAGTATATGGAAGAAGGAAGACAGGTGTGAAGTCAGTTGCTGGGTTCAAATTCCAGCTGTGTAACTTTGCAGAAGTTACTTAACTTCTCTAATACTTGGATTCCTGGATAAGAGATAGGGATAATAATTCCTACTGGCCACGGCTGTTAATAGGATTAAATAAGATACATGAACATCAAGTGCTCAAATACTACCAGGCAGGAACAGATGCTTAATTGATGTGGAGTCCTTTTCACCCTGGCACCACTGAGTAAAACACCAGGGAAGTAAAGATTTCTAAAAAAACACATTAACGTAAGTATCTCCTAAGAGAGGGGAGTGTGCCCTTGTTTGATCACTTGGCACCAACGCAGGAATGCTTATTTCAGGAAGAAAAAGCTCCACAATATGTAAGGAAACAAACACCACCAACTGATTCTGGAAGTTGAGCATCAGCTGATCAGAGGAGGAGATGGGCTCTGGATCCTTAAGTTGGTGGCCTCTGGGACAGGGACACGGAGGACCCTGAGTCAGCACGGTGGGGGCAGGGAGCAGTCAGCAGGTCAGATGCCAGGCAGGGAGACTCCTCCTCCAGAGAGCCTTATCTCAACTCACCGCCCTCCCCCAGGACCCGGGAGGGAACCTCTCACAAGTAGCTGGTCCGGGGGGCTGTGCTTGCCTCTATTTTATGCCCAGGGTGGTCTACGGGGCCCATTCAATTGTGATTGTGTTCACAGAGGCCCTCATCTCAGGGACATTTTGTGTTTCCCTAATCCCACCACCATCCCACTCAGTCTCATCTAGCCTCTATTGTACCCCAGTGACAGGAAATTCACCCCACCCAAGGGGGTCCTTTTAGAAAAGTCTTTCCTCTGTTAAACTCAAACTTATCTACTTGTAGCTGCCATCTACTTAATTCCCCTTTAGGGCCACAGAAAACACACGGTGACACACCAGAACTTCACATACTGCCTCTACGCTTTTCCTGAATTGTCCCTAACTCCATCGGTCTGCACTGTAGCTGTGCCAGCTGCTGCTGTTTCTTTTCTCTGCCCAGCATGCCTTCCCATTAGGAAACTCGTCCCTTGCTCCATGGGATGCTGGGCGGTGAGGAGGTGAACCTGGGTTTGCAGGCAGCCACCTTCCCTGCCTGTGTCAAGGTGGCCCTTGTTCCCCAAGGAAGGGGGAGGCTGGCACACCAAGGAAAGTAGAACAGGGACGTGTGGCCTGAGTCCTTGAATGTAGCCCCTGGCTATGTGAATTAGTATATTCCCTCTCGCTTTATAGGTTGATTTGGGTATCAGAACCTGAAAACAAAGGTACCCCACCTGTCACACCCAGCCATGGTTCTGCAGGCCCTCAACACCTCTCCCTGATTCCAGCCCTTCCCTCATGTGCTTCCTAAAGTGTGACATCCATCTTGGAACCCTATACCCCAGCAGGGTCTAAGCAGAGCAGCACAGACCCCCTCCTTCCTGATCTGGGTCCCCTGCCCCTCTGAGGGGGACTGATGGTGGGGGGGGGGTGGAGCCAGCCTTTCTGGCAGTCATGTCAGACTGATAACACACGCCGAGCACAAACCCCAGCATGTTTCTCACACTTGCAGCAGGTGAGCCAGCCGTCTCCTAGGCTGCTGGTGCAGGGGGTTCATTTGGGGGATCTATTCTCTAAGAGGAGCTTAGTAACTGGAGTAGCAGCTACAAGAACAGGGAAATTTTGGTAACAACACAGCTATTTTCCATGACAAATAATGTCAACCTCCAGAAAGTCCAAATCACTAGATAATGTTCTGACCGTGTACAGCTCCTAGCTAGTAAAACACCCCAAGGATGCAACTTGTCTCTCTGTATCCCATCAAACACATATCTTGGCATAATGACCCAAGCCTGGCTCCATGCCTTTGGGTCCACAGCAGTAGAAGCAGCGTTTTAAGAGAGGCCGTGTGGCAAAGTGATGAAGAGCCTGACAGCAACCCCCATAACTGCTTGTGTGGCCTTGGGAAAGTCATTTACCTCTCTGAGACGCAGTTAAAAGATGATACCGCCAACTCCCTTACAGGGCTACTGCAGGAGTTAAGTAATTCAATAGAATTAAAACGCAATGACTGGTACACATTATATACCCTATTGTTATTAAGCTTCTGTTGGAGTCGGGACACATAGGGACTCCTAGTATTGCTCTGCTATCCTGTGACTCAGTTTCTCTCTCTCTAATCCCTTGTAGCTCAAATTCTATGATCCTAAATTAAAACAAATCTGAGGTGGAGCTTCACTGTTGGCCCAACACTGAGTTTCCACTGTCACGTACAAACAGGAATGGGAAGACAGATGTTTTCCACTACTCTTGCTCAGGTACATTATTAAGTTCTCTCTGACACTGTGCACCAAACACTCTGATACACCTGTGTTTCAAGGTACACCTGTGCTGTTGGTGAGACAAGCCCCTCTCATAGCCCCAGGCACAATGTGGGTACTCTACAGGTACGTCTGGGCTGACTGTGAGGTCTCGGGGTAGAGGTGAGAAGAACTGCCCAAGCAGCTGGTGACTGGCTGTCAGGGAGGCCAAGGAATGGGGCACGTGGTACTGCCCGGAGCAGGTGGAAGCTGGGGGCTGGTGGACCTCTCTCCATGGGCATGGTGGGAAGGACTCTGCTTGTCCCAACAGGCTGCAGGAGGACTGGCTGGGATGCCACATTTAGCCCACACGCCATGGTTGAGCACTTTGAATCCTAAGGAATTCTGAGTATCCATACTTAGAATATTTCCCTAAGCTCTGCATGATCTGTCATGTAAGCCAGAAAACATCCTGGTCTTGAGAGAATGCTCCTTGTTCTTCTCCTGTCCTAAAGCCAGGTCTGACTTTTTGCTCACTGTACATTCCCTCCTAAAGCCTAGGACAGAGTCAGGAGCCTGCACCCTCTGCTGCTACCTTCCCACCCCGCACTGCCCTCACCACACCACCATGTCCTGGCTCCCCTTGGATCCAGATGTGCCCTCCCCTTTAATCTTGACCAACCCAACTCTCTGGCTCTTCAAGGCACCACATGCACGCCACCTCCTCCCAGAAGCCTTCCCAGCACTGCAGCCCACAGTAATTCTCACCATCTCAGCTCTGAGAACTGGGCCAAACAGATCTTTGTACCGTCATTATACATAAGTCTGTTATTTCGGGATATTTCTTTTCCTAACCCAGACTATTTGGAAATTTCTCAAGACCAGAGAGCCAATTTTTCTCTTGCATTTCCCCATGTCTTTTGCGGAGCTGGGTACAGAGCAAGTGCTCAATAGATACAGAAGTGCACTGGTTGGTTTATAATCAATGGTCCCAATCTCAACTCAGCACGGGGAGACCCCTCTCCACGTGCTGCCTCAGGGCCTGATAGTCATAGCCCTGTTTCTACGAGGCTGCATGGAGATCCCTGTGTTTAAAAGATCTCAGGCCATGTACACTGGGGACCGTGGGGAGGCATGCCCCTGTGGCAGTCACCTGGCTGGCCCACAGGGCCCCTCACCCACTCTTTCAGACCCACAGCTGAGTAAAGGTCACATTCCTCCAGTCTACTGCATGGCTCAGGCATAAGAAGTGCTTTTCACAGTGGGAGCTTTCAGAGAGCTGTGGGAAGGGAACAATAGCACTCTCTTTCAGGCACAATGCCTCTCGCTTCTGCAGGAGCTTTTGCGGGTTCTCTCTTTGCTATGAAGGCTGATTTAGAGCATGAAGCTTTATCACCTATGGAGAGGGGCCCAGCGTTCACCTCCTAGATGGAAATGGGAGACCACTGGTGAGCCTCAAAGCCACGTGATTCCATGTGGAATGTGCTCCCCCAGCAACAAAACCAGAGGGCCCACCATACCACTCCACACCACTTGTGGCTTAAAACTGACATCCATGGCACCTGTGAATCCAACACACAGCTCCCCGCCCCCCACCGTCCCACTGGAGGCTTTGAAGAAATGATCATTTATTTTTGGAGGGAGCTTTTGGTTCTGACCAAGGGAAAGAAGAGATTCAGGTCTCATGCCCTCATTCTATAAGCCAGAGATCTCACAGAATTCACAAGAAACCGAGGAGAGTCACAGTTTGAAGCTATAAGAAATAAAATTCTTCTGACAGAAACAGATGTCTTCACTTGGGATCCAGATTTGACAAGACCTGTGTGGCCTCAGGCTTGGCTCCACTGAGGTGACACTCTCAGTAAAGTGAGTGTCCAAGGAAGGCGGGACTCCTGATGTCACTCACCTTTAGATCCAAGTACTCCAGGTCTTTCTTTAGCTGGAGGTAGGTATCATCGGCCTTCACGGGAACATAGAAAAGAAGAAAACCAGTTATGAATACCAAAAGTTTCTAAAACTCAGTGTTTCATGTGTGAATCATTTACATTGTGCAGCTCTGGGGACAAAAGACCACAGCAGACCAGCACATCCAGGGCCACAGAGGAAGCACAAATGTCTTGGTGCAGCTCAGAGACCTCTCTCAGCATGGCAGGTCTTGCAGGTCACTACGGGGAAAGCCAGCTTGGCCCCCACAGGCTGAGGGGAGAGTTTGGCAGGGGGGATCCCACCGAGGGCTGGGGCAGCAGTGCAGCTGAGGCGGTGCTGCACTCCTGGGACACAACTGGGAGGTCACCTGAGCTAGGGCCCATTAGGACCAATGCTCTACCTCTTATCGAACCTTTGGATCAGGTCACTTCACATGCATGAAGTAAGATGACCCTGATTGGTGTGCATGGATGCCTAGAAGAGGAAGGGAAAGGACCTTGGTGACCCAGTGCAACGTCCTGGTTGCAATGTGACCCTGGGTTCCAGAACAATAAGCACCAGCAGCCTCTGGAAGTTTCCTGGAAGTTTTGGCTCTTCTTGCTCAGCGTGGAGCCAACATAGCCATGTTGGGAGCTAGTTGAAGAGCTTCCAGGGTCAGACCTTTTGGCTTATGGCATCTCTGACAGTTTGTCAAGTTCTTGAGTACAAATACCAGAAGCAGTGAAGATAAGGAAGAGACTCTTTGGCTTCGAGAACTCATGCTTTTCCATGTAGCAGATCACAGAAGCCAACTGTGAGGCAGTGGGGTTGTGAAAGCTTAAGGAAAATGGCCCAGGTGCCAATTTCTCAGCAGACTAAGAGGGTCTCCCAGACTAGCAAGCCAGGGCTGGGGAAAGTGGTCCTTGTTGACAGCTCTGAGGTAGGATGACCACACAAATAAACCACACGAGACATTCAGGCAGTGCTTTTATGCATGGGAGGGCCTGAAGGACCATTGTCAGGAACATTAGTGGTTTACAAGGTCTTATTTCTGGCCCTAAACTGTCCTCTTCGCCATCCATACTTTCCCAATCAGCCCAGTCCCTACACACATTCCATAGGAGTAAGGATAGAGCGATGTTATTAAAAATCACCCAAACTCACAACTTAACAGTTTTTCCACTTCCATTCATTTTTCTGAATACATTTCCTGAGTCCCTCATAACGCACTACAACAGAATAGGGAAGGAAAGTGATAGTCCTGTCACCCTCCTCATCTGTCCCCTGCCTATCTCTGTGCAGCCTGGAGGGACCAGCCTCATAGGGCTGAGCCTATTCCTGCCAGAGGACAGCCTCGGGAAGAATCAGTTTCTTTAAGCTCCTCAATATGCCCGGGAGAGCAACTCCCTGGCCAGTCCTTGAGGAGCTTGCCTGCAAAGCCCAATGTCCTGGAAACAGCTTAGAACACGGTGCCAGACAGGACCTGGAGTTGGCTCCAGTCTGCATGCTTCTAGCTGACGGATCCCGAGCAAGTCACTTCCCCTTCTGGATCCACTTGCCTTGCGTGTGGTCATAACTCCTATCCTAACTAACCTCTCTCAGCTTACTGTGAGGTTTGGCAGGTTGCGAGATGTGAGGATGCTTTGTGAGCCAGCAGAGTGCTGTCCAGATAAGAGGTGGCACCCCGCAGTCTCCCTCTGGGCTGACCCACACGTTGCCTTACAGCATCCCAAGGAGTGCCCATGGCGGCAACAAGGCTAACAGCCCTTTGGACATGACCACACACCGGCCTGTCAGTAACTACTTACAGCCAGAGAAGCGACAGCCCTCCCACCACATGCAGCCCTCCTCCCCAGCGCCAGAGGGGCGGGCTCCACCACCGCCGCACAGTGTCGGGCAGTAGCATCCAGAAGCAACAGGCAGGGAGTGAGCGAGAGAGCCAGACAGCAAAGACAGACTAGAGCACGGGCACGAGAGAACACGAGCCAGCATGTCACTCCCCTGTCCCCAGCCCTGAGAGGGCCCACCAGTGCTGACCTGGCAGGTGGGAAAGGCCAGCTGGTGCTGCAGTAACTGGCCCACGGCGAAATTTCGCACACTGGCCAACTTGGCCTGGTGCTGCCGTAACCGGGAGAGAAGCAACGAGAGCTCCTCCAGCTGCAGGTGTGTAGACACAGCACGAGGACGTTAGCCACCGCAGGGGCACACCGCTATAATTACATTCTTCACCCCAGTGCCGGGACAGCACTGACGTGACACTGTTAAGCAATTATTGCATTAATTCTGTCACTAGGACAAATAAAGGCACTGGCAGCAAAGGGACTACAGGAAGTTGTTTTTTTCAGGAAAGCAACAACCAACAGTGCAACCTCATCCAGACTCGAGCTCTGAAGATAGAGTTAACTACTCAAAGCAAAGACCAGGGAAGAAACGCGCGGAGCTACCGGGAGAAAGGGTGGGTGGCTGGAAAATGTGTCCAGCAAAATTCTACTCAAAAGAAGTCCAACATTGCCCTACGCTTCCCCCCAAGCTCTTCACCCGATGTGGGAGGACCCAGTGCCAGCGGGGTGACCCTGAGCAAGTCATTCGACTTCTCTGAGCTTCAGTTTCTTCATCTCTAAAATAGGGGTTGGGGCATATTTTCTCAGGACCTCTTGAGGCCGTGTGCTCTGGGCCAGTCACCCACATTCAGCTCAGAATAAACCTCTTTAAATTAAAATACATAAAAACATACATACAGAAACAAAATGGGGGTTGACAGCTGCCCTGCAGATTGCATCTGCCTGGCTCAGAGGAAGGAAAACACCAGAGGAGATAGGGCTTTGTAGGCTGTACCATATCATTCACCTGGAGGGGGATGAGGCGCTGCTTACCGATTTTCCATGTAAACTGGGAGCGCTGACTGTGTGGGTCATGTAACCCATGGAGGGCATGGAGCGGCGGTCTACGTGAGAGGCGTTCTGCAGGCGGGGAGACAAGCAGTCACAATGATGGCAGGACTAGGCGGCCAGGCTGGGGCCACAAGCCCTGCCACTCACGCCCAGGGCAGCCTACCACCCACTATTTCCCCTCCCTGAGCCTCAGATGTCTCATCTGTGAATGCTGAGACACCATTCACACCATCCTCATTGGGGTATAACAATGCTAAACTGTGAAAGCTTCTTGGAGAGTTAAAACTTAAGTTGGATTGTAATAAATAACTGAACTGATTGAACACAGACATCTTTTCCTGCCTTCTAAGCTGCAAGGAAGCAGACTTCTAGTTGTGGGACCCTGTGCAAGTTATTTTGTCTCTCAATGGCTCAGAGTTCTCATCTGTGAAATGGGCCTAAGCATAGCACCTGCCGAATAGGGTTGTGGTAAGAATTAAAGTAAGGCCTTTAGAACAATGCCTGGCATCTAAAAGTACTGCAAAATTGTTAGCTTTCACTATTATCCCAAATTGCTCAAATTTGTGTTCAAACCAGGTGAGGCTCTTAGTGCCCTAATGCTGGACCCCAGCAGCCTGGCAGAGCCCCCTGAGCCTCACCTTGATGGCGTGGCCCCGAGCCTTCCTGGGAGAACCCCCCAGTGAGATGTCCACGCTCCTCCTCTGGTCTGGTGGCTTCACAGTGACCCGCTCTGCTGGCATGTGTGGCTGCCGGGGTGGGAAAACCCTCGGGGGCCCCGGGGGAGGGATGTCCGAGGGAGATGGAGGCACAGAGATGGAGCGGGGCACCTCTAGCATGCTCCTGCTCCGGCCTTGGTCGGTGAACTCCGGGGAGCCAATGCAGATGGGTGCCGTGGGGCTGCCATGCCGGAACTGCTGGCGCTGCTGCCACTCGTATAGCTGCCACACGGTGCCATCCCTGTGTGCCCGGCGCTCCTCACTGGACATCTTCAGGTGGCTGGCTCGGTCCTGTGCATACTTATAGTCACTCGGCAGGTTGCGGGGAGGGGGCGAGGAGCCCCCTGAGGGGTGTCGGGTGCTCTTGGGAAGAGTCTGGTAGTTTTCTGAGAAGGACAGGGGCTGGCCAGGACCCTGGCGAGGAAGAGGAAGTGTCTGGTCTGCGGGGAGGCTGAGGAGAAAGGGGAAGAACAGGTCAGGCAACCAAGTAAGGGGCCTGCCACGCTTTGGGGACACAGCTAAGTAACTCCAGAAAGTCAGGCATATGGGGGAGTCCTGTGAGAATCCCCAAAGAACTGTCAAAGCCAGCATCCATGACTTCAGTCACTCCCCCTCTTTCCAGAAGACTCCAAAAGTGCAACTCCTCTGCCAGGACGACTTGGCTGCCCGAAGCCCATCACTTCAAGTGCAATGTGATTAAACCTGCCAGCTCTTTCTCTCCCGCTTGCCAGCAGTCAGTGCTTTCAATGGATGTGCATACTTCTAGGAAAGGCCTCACGATTCTCTGGGTTACCAAGATTCTTCCTCTGCCTGATATCCTAGCACCAAGTTCTGGAGGTTCTTAAAGGAAGTGGCTAGCATCAGTTCCTTCCCTTTTTTGGACTCCTCTATCCAGATACTCTTCTCCCCAGATGACTTTGAGACCCTCTAACTAGTTTCCACCCTGTCCACAGTCAACTCCTCTGATCTAATCACTCCTTGGCCCCCAAAACTTCCATGGCTCCCTGCCAATTGTGAAATAAAATCTAAGCTCCTCAGCCTGGTACTCACAGCTTTCTAGCACCTGACCTCAACCCACCCTGGAGTCCTACTGTTTTCTCACTGCTCCTCCTACCAGGGCCAGGCCAGATGCCTGGGGCCCAGAATTGAAGGAGGTGCTCTATCTAAGGTGCGCCCCTACACTTGCCAGTGCCTGAGAGGGGGGCCTCAACCTATCCCTGGCCCAGTTTGCTCCACGCCTGAGCAACTTCTCACAGTGGGAAAAGCAAAGGTAGGTAGTCTGACATGGGTTTGAATCCAAGCTTTACCATTCATTGGCTTTGTGACCCCAGGCAGCCTACCTGACTGCTCTGCCTTCCGTTTCCTTTCCTGTAATGTGAGGACAGTATTACCTGCCTCATAAGGCTGTTCTGAGAGTAAATGAGACAGGTTAGGAAATGCAACCTCCATGTCTGATACACAGCAGGTCCTTCACCGTGTGCTCCCTTCCCTCCCTCCTTATTCTCATGACCTTGTTCTTCCCTCCCTCTACCTATATGGGCTCCCGTTGCCCTGCTTACCCAAATCATACCCATTCTCCAAGACACTGGCCCACGCCTCTCCTATGTGGGCCTTCGGCAATGCACAGCTCTCAGTATTCCTGCTCTGTTTGACCTGGTTATCGGACTGTAACTTTTCCAAGGTCCTGTATTGACATGACCTTTCATACTTGCAAGACATCTTTTACCTGATCAAGCTGAAAATTCCTAGAGGACAGACATTGTATCTCACACTCTGTGCTATTGTCCACAGTCTAAGAAAGTCCTGATGCATAACCAGCCCTTCAATAAACACACCAGCACACAAAAGCTGGATATGATTTCAAAAACTACCACTAGGTAGCCATCTGATTGTATGAGAAGGAAGAAAAATTCAGCAAGGACAAAGCATGGAGTTTTACTATGCCTTAAAACTCATGTTACCTGAGCAGTAGCATGATATTATAAAAAGAGAAGTTTTAGAGACAGTCCTGAGTTCAAATCTCGATTCTACCTTTATTTATCAATTTATCTAACAAACGTATATTTAGTGCCTACATTATGCCAGACATTGTTCTACACCAAAGCTACTTCAGGCATTAGCACCACCTGGGAGCTTGTTAAAAATGCAGGTTAGTGAAATAAGCCGGGCACAGAAAGACAAATACTGCATGATCTCACTTATATGTGGGATCTAAGAAGGTCGAACTCACAGAAGTAGAGAGTAGAAGGGTGGTTACCAGAGGCTGGGACCGTGGCGGACAGGGAAGGGGTTAAAGGGTTCAAAGTTTCAGTTAGGAGGAATAAGTTCTGGCTATCTACTGCATAGCATGGTGACTACAGTTAATGACAATGCACTGTATATTTCAAAATTGCTAAAAGAGATTTTAAATGTTCTCACCACAAAAAAAATGATAAGGAGTTGAGGTGAGGAATATGTAATTCCCTTGATATAATCATTCCACAATATATGCATATATCAAAACATCACATTTACCCCATAAATACAGATAATCATTATCTGTCAATTACAAATAAAATACATTTTTAAAATGCTGGCTTATCAGTCCCAGTGCAGATCTACCAAATCAGAAACTCTGGAGGGAAGGAGTGGGTTTATGAGCTGCCAGTGGGCTGCCAGCCCCCACTGTTTTAACAAGTCCTCCAGGTGACCCTCATGCTCCCTGAAGTTTGAGAAGTGCTGTTCTAATTGTTTGAAAACTCAACTCATTTAATCATCCTTAGCTATAGGACCTCAGGCAAGTGTCTCCTCTGTCCTCACAGTCGCACTTTCCTTCCTATAAAATGAGGATGAGAACCACTTAATAAATTGTTGTGAGGATTAGAAATAGTTATCATTCAAATATGGTAGCTCTTCCCTTTTAATGGTTATCGTTGCAATGGCAGAAGTATTCTTAAGATCTCTTCAACCCAGACTTGTGGAGTCTGTCGGGAGTGTCTGCTTGCCACTAGGTGGCAGGATTTGCTATCAATTTCCCAAAGTTAGGCATGAATGTGTCTTCGAGACAGGGGCAGTGCCTGAATCCTCAAACAGAGGTGGTGGCAGTGGCAGAAACCAGACTCGGGGCTTCCCCTGGGAGTTCGGGCGGGTGGGACTTTACCAACCATTGTTCATTCTGCCTGAAGCAAAATGCAAACCATGCAGAGTATGTCCAAGCTGTCTCCCACCCTCATGCCCCTCTGTCTGGCCTGCCACCCACTCCTGGTGCCTGCCCACGGGGTCTGGAAGGCCAGAGTCCTCCCACAGAGCAGTGTCCCAAAGCCCTGAACTCACCCTCTAACCTGTGCCCTCTACTTACACACTGTCTGCCATTTGGGTCCGACCCCAAGATACCAGTACAATGGTCAGCCCTGGCTCCAGAGGCCAAACCATAGTAACTAGTAGGTGGAGGGAGGAGCACAGAGACCCCATGGGAATAGGAGCGAGCTTCCAGAGCAAGCTTTGCCTCTGATAGCAGATCCACTTGCTAGGCCCCACCCTAGCCTTACTCAAAACTGGGGTTCAAGGTCTTCTCACACTCTGCTCTGTGGCCACAGGGTCTCCCCAGCATTAAATGAACACTAAACAGGATATTCTGATACAGCCACTACAAAAAGTCATGTCAAAATGCAGTATCATTTTTATAACCAATTACCTATGCAGCAGATATTCCTCACCCTAACTTCCATATCAATCACCACCCAGGACTTCCACTTTCTACTCTGTTCTTTATTGTAGTGTTTGAATCCCCTGACCCTACTCTCAACTCCCACCCCGACCTTTTTATTTTACAAGTATGCATTACTTTAAACACCAAGTTGGGGGGGATGGAAGGCTAGAATTTCAAAACAAGCTTTTAAAATAGCTAAGATTCAAAGAGTACGTCAGTCTGTCTCCCACAAACCATATTCTAAAGGAATTTAATGATGTGAAATATAGTATAACATGTATCTCCAAGTACTGAAAGAACAGTTAAAAATAATTCCCTGTGCAGTCTAAAGCCGAGAACACAGGATCATATCGCCGTCCAAATAACCCTCCCTCCAAAGCCTTAATGCACTCTGTCTAAAGAGACTAGCACAGTCTTAATTATAGGCAAAGCAGAGATATCCATCTTCTGTATTTTCAAATGGAAAATGGAGGAGGTTCATTTATTAAGCAGCCAGATCTATTTATTACTTACTGTAAGACACTGCAAATGTATCTTTAAGAAAAAAAAATCTGGGAACATAAGACGCAGAACTTTCAAGATACAAGGAATGATCAGAGACTGAGTAGATACTTTGTTCACTTAAGGACTGACAGCACTTTCTTTCTTCTCTACATTTTGCCTTCAGTTCTTCACTTTTATTCACTTTTTAGCCCATTGAGATCTGCTTCCATCACTAGACTGAATTCTTTTCCCGATGTGTGCAGTGACCTCCAAAAGCCAATGTTCTCCTCCACAGACCTGATGTCTTCCCGCCCCTTAGAGAGGAATGGCTCACATCCTAGGGAAGTCCAGAGCCCTCCCAGCCACCTCTGCTTTCCTTGTTGACTACTCATCCTTCAGTTCCCTGATGCACACCCCCTGCCCCCTGCAAAATTCAGGTCATTATGTGGAGCGAAATCACATAGGATATGGGCTGCCAGAAATAGTTACATAGAGACATTTCGTAGCCAACAACTTATAACTGCATATCAGTCACCGAGATTTTGAAAGTCCTCTCTGCACCCCAGCCACAAAGGTCTCTTAGTGGCCACACCATCTTACGGATTTCTTCCCCTCCTAACTTCAAAATTCTAGCTCTACTCAGGACAGCAATTCAGGTTTGCTCATCTAAGCCCGTCAAGCAGGTCAGTGGAACAAAGGCCTCTGCGAATGAGCAAAAGACCAACAGAAACCCTGAGGTTCTAGACTTTCCATCAAGGGTACCAGCCTTCTTGCAGGTGCCACACCCAGACAGAAGTCCTTTATTTGCAGCACCTTGCCCTGCTGACTGGACTCCTTCCAACTCTAACTCTCTCCCACACAACACTCGTTTTCCTCCTCCATCTCCCCTCTCATTTCCTTTATGGAGACTTTATTTTGGCCTAATCCTTGGGCTGGGGATCCGCAGTGTTAAGACTTTGGCCCTCTGCTGCTGTTCACTCTGAGCCAGGGATTCTCAACCCTGGCTGCATATTAGAATCAGCAGGGGAGCAGGGGAAGGGAGGATGTATTTTTTAAAAACTTTGATGTTCAGCCTTCCAACCAGACCAACAGAATCTGATTTCTGGGCAGGGCACTAAGGGCTGAGTGGATGTTAAACCTCTCCAGGTGATTCCAATGTGTAGCCAAACAAGTTTCTTGACTGTGGTCGTTACACCAGAATCACCTAGGCAGATTTGAAAACATACTGATGCTTTGACCTTACCCCAGACCAATTAAATCCAAATCTCTGGGACTGGGCTTCAAATGATCAAGTTGTGCAGCTGGGATGAAGAACCATGGCTCTAGGCTCTAGGCTTCCACCCTGGATAATCTCAACTACTGCTAGGGCATCAGTTACCACCTCGAGGGCAATGAATCTCAAATCTCTCTACAGCCTACACCCGCATTCCCTATAATCTCCTGGCCATCTCCACCTGGGCACTCCACAGGAACACATTCCTTATCATGCTCACTTCTCTCTCCTATGCTGGTGTTAGTGCATGGCACCTACCTACTAAGCAAGCCAAACCTGAATGCTAACTCCCGCTCCACTGTGGCCCTCCCCACTTATGTGTCTAAAACGGAAATCCTTTTTCCCTCCAAACTCTTCCTTAGCCTTCCCCATTCAGCAACCACCCAGGTGCTCAAGTCAACATTCTAGAGATCATCCTTGTTCCTTTCTTTTCTGCATCCTGCATATCTAATTCGTTGGCAAGCTTTGCTATTTCAACCTCCAAAATGTACCTCAAATCTGTTTATTTCTTTCTATTTCCATTGTCATCCTCCTGGACTATTGCAACAGCCTCCTCCCTAGTCTCCCATCTTCTTCATGAAATATTAGTTAGATCACACCACTTACCTGCTTAAAACCTTTCAGCGGTTCCCCCTATTGTTTTCTCAAGTTCAAATTCAAATTCCTCACCTTGGAGTATGAGGACCGGCATGAGACTACCCCTGCCAACTTTCTAATCTCAATCAGCAGTGAGATCATCTTACAAACACCTACCAGGGGGCCGACCTAGCCCAGCACCAAGGAGAGCAGCTTCCCTTCCCTGGGTCCCTGAGCAGTAGCTTTCCGTTTTCAATGAGACATAAAATGTGAACAAACAGGAATGACACTTAGTCAATTCCCAGTTGGGAATTGGAAGGTATCTTAGCTACAACACAATAGGCCTTTCATTCTCCTGCTCTATTCCAAAACAGTGTCTATCAGTCACTTAGGGGGTTTCCATTATGATTTATCCACTGTCCACCCTCACAACTGCCCAGCTGGACCAGATTAAAGGGGTTTACAGCAACCCATAAATGCACAACACACCCACATACCTGAAAGTAGGCCTAGGCTATTCTTCTAGGAGCACGAACACCTCCAGAGCCCACAGCTAGAAAGTCTGGGCCTCACAACAGGGAGAATGAAGTGTGGCATTTTAGAACATGTCATCATGCCCGTGGCAGACTTGGTCTGAGCGCTGGCACATCGACTGTGACCACTCCAGCCCCTGGGAGCTCTCTGAACGCACATTAGCTTTGCTATCTCCTCTCTTGTCAGTGGTTTATTTTAGAAGCCTGAGGATAGTGAGGGGAATCTGCCATGTCTTCATAACGAAGACAAAACACAGTGGCTTCTGGGGACAACAGAGAAGCTGGTGACCCTGAATTCTTCACATTCATAAACATGGCCCAATTAATCTAAAATTATAATAAAAAAGATAGTGCTTTGCAAACAGCAAGAGAGGCATGCCTTCTGAATAATTAAAAACCACTTCTTGAAGGAATGGGTGTGATAAAGCCTAATGTCAATAGTGTCTAAGCACTTCTCTATGTGCCTGGAATTAAAAATGAATCTGGATTAGTTTCTACAAATATTTTTTAGATGCAGAGAAGCAGCAGCACAAGAACATCTCAAGGCATTCTTCCTGAGAAACAGAAAAGTGTGTAATCGCGTGAGGGCTTTGGAGGCTCACAGACCGGCTTTGCCACTTATCTATGTGCCCTGGGCAGCTTCCTTCACTTCTCCCAGCCCGTTTCTCTGTCTATAAATTAAGAATATCACCCCCTCCTTGCTGGCTTAGTTATGGGGATGTACGTAGATAATGGAGGTATAGCGTTTAAGGCTGGCATTTATGCAGCAAGTGTTGGGTAAATGACAGCTATTGTCACTACATTATCATGCTCGTTATTAGCAACAATCCTGAGTCTGTTACTGACCTCCTGCTGTCCCCCTTCTGGGCCTTTGCCCAGTGCTCCACCTGGGCCAGGTTGCTCTTCCTCTGGCTGTGCTTTTCAGCGTTGATCCTGGGAGGAAAGGTCCGCTGGTATCCAACAGTCCCGTTCTGCTCCCCTGGGCCGTAGGAGGCAGGCAGCACACCGTTCTTCTCTGCCCGCTGGGGCTGCGCCTGCTGGCCTCTTGGGCCACCAGGTAAATCCACAAACAAGACATCCTCCTCGGCCGGCGAGTATGGAGATCTGGCCTTGCTCCTGTCCCGCTTGCCCTCCAGCGGGTCCCTTTGGGAACGGTACCGTTCCCCCTCCTGCTCCTGCCTCTCGAAACCGAAGAAGTCGTCATGGCCATGATGAGGACAATCCCTTGAGTGTCCAGGTCCCACATGGCCACACTCATGACAGGACTCTGTGTGGTTGGCCTGGGGAACCGCCTGCCGCTCCACCTTCTCCATGTCCCTGCAACGACAGCAGCACATTCAGTTTGCTCCACAGACAAGACATCACACTGAACACGGTTTTCACGCAATCACCTCCATGCCTGTGTATGGGCTATTCCCTCTGCCCAGAACACCTTTCGTGCTCATGCCCTCACTCTGCCTGCCTAACTTCTCCTCCTTTGAGGTCTGGCTTAAATATCACCTCTTCCAGGAAGCCACCCCTCACACACACTTCCAGTCTAGAATGGGACTTTATGCTGACCCCACTGGCACACTAATCACATTGGATCATAACTGGGTGACCATCACTCAGTCTAGCTCCCAACTAGACTATGAGTTCCTTCTGGCTAGAGGGCCATCTGGCCAGTCATCCTATACCTAGAACTTACACGCAATGACTGGTATGGAACAGGTGCTTTATAAATACTTCTGAATGAAAGAATGAACGAATTACACATGAGACATTCTCATGAAGACCATTTCTGTGCTCCCATCCTACCCTATGCTACTGATCCTGCCTTCCCTTTCTGCTATTTGTCCATCTGTGTAACTGGGGCTTGGACAGGAAGCTTCCGAGCCCAGCATCTCTCCCATTGGTGTCTGTCACAGCCCAGAGTACACCTGACAGCATAATTAACACTCTTGAGCAACAGTGAATAGAGAATAGGCACGGCAACCCTTTCATATGACAACTTACCAGGGAACAGCTCACACAGGAAGCCACAGTAACACTGACCTAACAACAATTCTGTAAAGTAGCATTAGTCAGATTTTAGAGGTAAGGAAGCTGAGGCACAGTGAGGACTGATAATTTGCCCAAGCTCGTACAGCAGGAACAGTGTGGAGCCCATGTGCTTTATAGCTTCTGCTCTCTGCTGTCTTTCCATGTGTGTGCCTGGCCCCCACACATGTGAACCTGGAAACTGAAAAGGAGAATGGGGGGCAGGGGGTAGGTCAGGGTGTACACTGAGGCTACAAGAAGAGCTCCGGGATACAGTAGAAGGCTCCTCTCTCAGGGCCACCTCCTATTGCAGCTGCCTTTCTCCCTGCCTCCCTGGGGCAGGGTCCTGGTTGTCTGCATCCCCATTACGTAGCACCAGGCACACAACAGTGGCTCCACAAGCTTTGCAGAATTTATATTGGAAAGGCAGGGAACATACTCCAGCCCAGCCCAGATGGACCAGAAAAATTACCAGGGACCCTGAGATGGGGCAGCCAGTCTCTATACTTCTTAGTGAAAAGGTCACACCCTTAAAAGCCATCACTCTTCAAGTGGCCAAGCCAGAGGGGTCTCCATGTCAACATGAGAATAGTAACAGAAAAGCTGCTGCATTTACAGCTCAGTGGCCAGACTCCAAGTGTCTTTGCAACAACTTCAGAACCTCAACTACCAATAATCAGCACAGATTCAGGGCAGAACCAACCCAGTCTGGGAGCTAGTTAGAATGTTGACATAAAGTGAAAATACAAGCCCCAGACCAGGGTTTGTTTCTCACTGTGTGTAGGCCTGTCAGCCTTAACTTTGGCATGGAGAACTGAGAAAAGCAATCACACTTCTCACTGCCTGTGTACTAATGTACCGATGCCCTTTCCATGGAAACCCCAAGCTTTGTGGGAAAAAAATTAATGGTTCTTTGGACCTTCTTTTACTATCACTGAGGATATCTTTCCTCCCCACCGCTCACCCTGTATCCATTGCCCTTCTGATGACAGCATTTCAATTTTCATTTGGGGATCACCCTCCCCCACTCTCAGTGCATGTGGTTTGGGTGCTCTGACTCTATTACTCATGTCCAGCTGTGGCTGCAAAGTCTCAGTACTTGGTTCAGGGGCTGACCAATGCAGGTCAATCAGAGTTAGCCCTGGGACTTGGGTTGGAGCTGGTCTTGAGCTGCTGCAACTACATGGGAAGATGCTGTTTGAGAATAAAGTCCACACCAAGGAAAGCAGATAGAGAGAAACACAATCCTGAAGAGCTCCTAGATCTAGCCTTACCTAAACTAGATACAGCTTTGGACATTTTGGTTATGAACCAATAAATTCCCTTTTTTATTTAAGTTAGTGTGAGTTTGGTTTCTGTTACCCATACTGGAAGGGGTCCTACCTAGTACATCATTTTATAATGACGTATTGAAATAGTGATCTCTGAGGGCCCTTCCATCGCTAACATTCAATGTAATCTGTAAGCTTCAGTAGTAGGGAAATACTCAGGGGCCTAACTTGAAGAAAAAGTAATTTTTACTGTAAGCTTATAAAGGGACAGCTCTGTTCCACAATGTACACGTGATATAGGTTTTAACTTTGTCTTTCCTTTCGTCCTTTAATCCTCCATAATCAGATCAGTGTAACCCAAACCGACAGTCTTCAAGTTGCCTAAGTTAGCCTTTATCTTCTTTACTATTTCTCAAATTCAGGAAACCACCCACAGAGGATGTACTAAGGCTGCTGCAGAGATGATTAAAGCTCTGGTTGCCCTCTGGGTCACACCTTAGCCAAGTCATTGAAGCTTTATAGCCTAGCATACCTGCTTTGGTTTCATTTGCTCTGCTATTTCCAGTGGTTACTCCAACTGTGAAACCCAAGTAAGTGTATCTTCTTGTTATCCATACCCCAAAGATAAACAGCACCTGGTCATAAAAGCCAGACAGCGAAACAAATATGCCGCCTATGCGTATGACATTAGAATTGAAGGAAAATGACGGATTCTCCAGACCCAAGCATTGTGGGTGCTATGTCTCAGCCTAACCAACTGTAATGTGCATATTTCTTTCTTTACTCATCAGTCACCACATATTTACTGAATACCTATATAGCCCCCACTGGGACAGGCACTTGGGGGTAAAGAAAGCAGTACAGAAAATAGCCTTTGCCTTCAAAGCCAGACGACCCTAAAGCCCCACTTAATTATGGTAACCACATTTACTACTGTTCTCATAAACAACTGACCCCGAAATCCATGGAGTCTGCTAGTCTACTCCAACCTTGGAGCTAATTTTATAACTATACATGTTAGTCCTTACTGTGTGTGTACATGAGTATACACACTCCCATATATGCCAGTACTTCCTGGAGATAAATTTGTTAGGGGGATGGTAAATCCTTTTCTTCAGATTAATACCAGCATTGACTGCAAAGCAAACTTTTAGAGGGCAGCTAAAAAAAAAAAAAATAATAGTCTCCTTGCCACCAGGCAGTTTTCTAACCCCTAAGACTTTAGGGTTATGAATAGCTCCTAAGACCCATGGCTCCTGGGACTTACTTAAGACACACATTTGTGTGCAGTTAAGAAAGGTGAAAGAAATGCACCCTACTCCCAGTCTTACCTGATTTAAACATTTAACTTACTAAATTATGGGATTTAAGGTCAAAAAGGTTTTCTGGTTTCCTCCCTGTCTCCTTGCATTTCCAACAATTTAACACATGACTTTTCAAATCAGGACACTTGTCACAAAGAAATCTGGAATGCCCGATTTGGTACAATGATGGCAAAGAATAAGCACCCCTTGGCTGTCATGACTGTGTCACTCAGAGGACCTGGCCATGCAGAACATAGATGTTTAGCTACGTCCATGCAAGTCTTTCCCAGGTGGGCTGCTACGCAGGTCATTGCTATCTGCTACCATTGTGAACACCTGAAATCAGCGACTGCTCAAAAACACGGAGAATTCCCGACACTCAGTGACCATTTTGGCCATATGTGTTACTTTTTGAAAACGACAAACCCAGAGGGCATAGGGTTTAGAGCCAGTTGGACCTGGATTCAAGAACTGGCTCCACCACATATAAGCTGGGTGACCTTGAGCAAGTGACCTCTCTGGTTTCAGGATCCTCATCTATAAAATGGGACAACAGCCCCTGCCTTCTTGAGTTGTGAGGGTTAAAGAAGACAACGCAGAGAAAGAGCATAGCACAGTATCTGGCACACAGATGCCCCCAAATACAAATGTCTTGACTACCCAATATCTATTCTCTCCTTCTTTGCCCCAATTTTTTCAAAGCAGCAATGTACCCAGCAAAAAACCTTACATTTCCCAACCTGCCTTATAGCTGAGGGTGATCAAGTCACGTAGCTCTGGCCAATAAGATATAAGCAGAAATTGCTAGGTGGGGTCTTCCAGGAAGTCTTTAAAAGAATCAGGCTTAGCTAATCCTTCTTTTCTTCCGGTCTAGAATTTAGACTATCTGCTGGATTACAAGGTGACAAAAATAAGGATGAAAGTCATAAGCTAAATGCTGGGTACAAAGTGACAAAGAGCCCAGCTCCCCGATTGCATCATGGAGCTACTATACCAACCTGGATTACCTACCTCTCTGGACTCCTGTTATGTGAGAAAACTAAAACCCAATTTGATTATGTCACCCTGGGTTGGGTGGTTCTATTACTGGCGACCAAACAATCCCTTACTGATATAAAGGGCTAAGCTTATCACTGGCTGGGGTTGGGCCCCTCTGTTTCTGGCACATCACAGAATGCTAAGTGCCTGCTTAGAGCAAATTCTTACTTTCCCCCGCAAGTGGGAAGTGTACATATCTAAGATAGGCAATAATTCTCTCTTATTTCTTTTCTTCACAAGAACTTAGATGTTAACAGATCTTACCAAGCAACTGAACGCTGATTATTTTATGCTGCTTCCAAACCCTTTATCTCACTAGGCAATAAGGAACTATAGTTCCCTCTGTCTTAATGCTAAACACACATACACCCTCACACACATTAAATATTAAATCTCATTCAAAGACTGAAGTGGGAAGAGGAATGACAGCTCGTAGGGACTTAGTTGAGCCTTTGTCCTGTTGGCCTACACAGCCCTTCTGTCATAATCCCATTGGAAGGACCCCTCCCCACTCACCTTAGGTAAATGGCCAAACCAGCAGCCCGAGGACAAGGGCCAGGCCACTGATATTCTTGGGGAGTTTGATCTGAGCCAAGCCAGGTGGCACAAGTCCTACCACAAGAAACAAGCTCACCTGTGTTAACAGGCCCTAAGTCCTGAGCACTGATCCCCAATCTTGGGAGTACGGTGGGCTCAAAAGCAAGAACCCATCCTGGGCACAATCAATATAGACTTGTACAAAAGATGATAGAGAAAGGGGCCCAAAGTATCTAGAGAGCCCTAAGGCAGGCTTGCTCACTTGAATTAGTTCCTAGCATTTGAGGAAGGAGATAGCCGGAAAGAAATGGAGACAGGTTTCTTCTTTTCCTCAGAGTTAACTAGGACGGTCCCCCTGGGATGTGGGAGGATAGCCTGCTACCCCTTTCATGCTCTGCTCTGCTCTACCTTAATTAACAATAGAGGGCCTCACAGCTCTGAGGACATACTCCACAACTCTCCAGGCTTCCCTCCCCATAGAGAAGAGTGAGGCTGCTATAAATGAAACAGCCAGACTGCCAAGCTGAGGCTGCCTCTTGCCTCAGAAGAGTGGCTACTGGCAAAGTCCCTTGTAAAGTTGTAAGGCTTGACAAACTAAACCAAGAAGAGAGGAAAGCTATTCCAGGTCTGCTGGGCCTCCCTGCTTTGTTCATTCCTGCCTGGAGAATCCTTTTTCTCTTCCTTCTACCTGGGTTAAGTCGTGCTACCTGTTACAGCTCCAACCTGACCCAGTCTGAAGCTCCAGCACATGCCACGCTCACTCACCTTCCATCTCCCTATGGCAGTCACAGTCAGCGTCATCCATGTTCTTATGGCCAGTGCTTAGTTAGTATTACCATATGTTGGGCCCTACTGTGTGCCAGGAATTTGACATAGACCATCTCTAACCCCTACAACAATCCTGCAAGGTCAGGACTTCAAGCCCACAGAGGCTGAGGGCACTCACATGTGAGTACCAGGTTACTTACAATAAATTGTCTCTGAAGGCTAGGGATGCTGGCGGCAGCAGCCATCACTGGCTGAGCACTTATTAAATGCAAAACCCTGAGCTAAGCACTTTATTGCCTCTTCTTCTCATCACACAAACCCACAGGACTACAGATGTTATTATTTTTCCATTACAGGTACCAAAAGTGAAGCTCAGAAAGATTAACCAACTTGCCCAGGATCATGCAACTAGTGACGTTAAACAGGACTCAAATCCCATCTGATACGACACCAAAGCCCTGTGCCGGCTGAAAATGGGTCTACAAATTACTTCTTCTGCCGAGGGTCCAAGAACCTTGTCTTGTCTCAGGGGTTGTCCAGTTCCACTTTACTCAAGGTGATCAGAGTATGGAAGTCCCAAGATTTAGTTCTCCAAAGAGAGTGCGGATAGCCCAAAACGTACGGGCCATTTTTGAGCAGGCTGATTCCCTACACGAGTCCCAGCACAGTGTTCAGATCACTCCTAGCTGCTACACGTCTTTATCTGAACACCTTACAGGTAGAAGTTTCACAGCTGTTTTGTTCATTCATTCATTCACCCCCCAGCCCAGCCAAACATCCATGCACTCAGTGCTAACTGTAATCTCAAAAGACAGAACCTTGAGCACCATAATCCTGAATGTCGAAATCCTGAAAGATAAAAATCACTTAAGTAAATCTCTAAAATCATAATGCTGGCCAGGCGCGGTGGCTCACGCCTATAATCCTAGCATTCTGGGAGGCCAAGGCGGGAGGATCGCTCGAGGTCAGGAGTTTGAGACCAGCCTGAGCAAGAGCGAGACCCCATCTCTACTAAAAATAGAAAGAAATTATCTGGCCAACTAAAAATATATAGAGAAAAAATTAGCCGGGCATGGTGGCGCATGCCTGTGGTCTCAACTACTCGGGAGGCTGAGGCAGTAGGATCACTTAAGCTCAGGAGTTTGGGGTTGCTGTGAGCTAGGCTGACGCCACAGCACTCACTCTAGCCCAGGCAACAGAGTGAGACTTTGTCTCAAAAAAAATAATAAAATAAAATAATCACAATCCTGAAAGATTAAAATCCAAAATGTTGAAATCCTAAAAGCCATATTTGGTACTGGAGAAGCCAAGTATCATTCCTTCTTATTGTGTTCTTTACAACACAATGGAAGCAATCTGTGAAATTGTTCCCTCACAAAAAGGCTGTGGTAAGTTAAATGTATGATGCTACTTAATGGTGAAAGATAAAAGTTTAAAAGCTAATTATTGCTGGTGCCACAAAAGAAGAAAATCCCTTAATTACAATGGCCAAGCAATAACCAGACTTTCAAATGGACAGCATATACTTACAAAATTTGTAGACCACAGCCACTTTGCAAACAGTGAGTGCAGTTGAGTGTTGCAAAAATCACAGAAGTGAAAACACAAGCGAAAAACACAAGAAATCTCCGCTGCCAAATTATTCAACCGTATACGACTTTTGCTCCTTCACACATAGCGCCAATTTGCTATGCTATGTATTTCTTCTTCATATCATTTCCAATACTGGAAATATAAATTGTGTAAAGACTCAGAGAGTTCTAATTCCTTTTATGCATTTTGTGCAAATTTGACTCCATGAAAGTACATTATCACAAAGCTGACTTTGTGTGTAAGCATTGTGTATGCACATAAAAATGCCAAAACTTTCTCAATAAATGAAGAGATGGCTTTTTTGTACATCTGCATTCATGAAAGGTATAATTTCTCGAGATCTCAGCTCTTTGGGTGACTGCATATGTGGATTGTGTCTTTTAGGGTTACAGCCCAAACCCCCATGCACCCATCCATTAACTGAACACTTACTATGTGCCAAACACTGATAATGAGAACTATATAGGTCTCATCTTTCAAGGAGCTTCAAGTCTGCTAGGGGTGACAGTGAGAAAGTAGGCCAATATAAATCGGCATGAATGATCTATGATTAAGGAACGACAGAGTACTACAAGCAGGGGCATCTAACATACTGAATAGTCAGGGAAAGAGGAAATGACCTATGACCTACACCTAGCCTAAGACCTGAAGGATGTGTTGGAGTTGGTAAGGGTGAGAGGCCAGGGGAAGCAGATGAGCAAAGCTGGGAAGGATCCCGGTGCCTAAGCGAGGGGCCTCTATCTACCTTTCAGATCTCATCACAAGTCTATTCTCTCCCCTTGCTCACTTTGATTCAGCCACACTGTAAGCTCATTCTTGCCTCAGGGCATTTGCACATACCATTGCCTTTGCCTAGAACACTATTCCTCAAAATTTTGCAGATCTGACTTTCTTGTATAAATGAGGCCTCATCTGCACATCATCCTTTATAGAGGCCTTCCCTGACCACCAACAAAAGTAGTTATTCCCCATGCCCTAGTCCCACCTTATCCCATTACCCTGTCTTACTGCCTTCATGCATAGATCACGATACAAACTGTCATAGTGACCTACTGTTTGCCTGTTTATAGTCTATCTTCTCCTTCCACCCCTCCAGAATGTAAGCAGTACAGGATGCTGCCTCTCTCTTTGAATGCTGCTGTATTCTCAATGTCTTTAACAGTGTTTGATCCACAATATGCACTCAATAAATATTTCTAGAATAAAAGGGTAAATGGATGAATGCATGAACACATGTACCAATTCAAGTTGCTAAAAAAAAGTTACAACATAGGCTGGGTGCAGTGGCTCACGCCCTCAATCCTAGCACTCTGGGAGGCTGAAGCAGGAGGATTGCTTGAGCTCAGGAGTTCGAGACTAGCCTGAGCAAGAGCAAGAGCAAGAGCAAGACCCTGTCTCTACTAAAAATAGAAAATATTAGCCAGCTGTGGTGGAATGCACTTATAGTCCCAGCTACTTGGGAGGCTGAGGCAGGAGGATTGTTTGAACCCAAGCGTTTGAGGTTGCAGTGAGCTATGATGACACCACTGCACTCTAGCCCAGGTGACAGGGCAGGACTCTGTCTCAAAAGAAAAAAAAAAAAATGAAGTTCAGTATAGTTGGGGCATAAAGAATAGGCAATGGCAAGCCAGGCACAGTGGTTCATGCCTGTAATCCTAAGCGCTCTGAGAGGCCAAGGCGGGAGGATCGTTTGAGCTCAGGAGTTCAAGACCAGCCTGAGCAAGAGCGAGAGCCCATCTCTACTAAAAATAGAAAGAAATTAGCTGGACAACTACAAATATATTTGGAAAAAATCAGACAGGCATGGTGGCATATGCCTGTAGTCCCAGCTACTCAGGAGGCTGAGGCAGAAGGACTGCTTGAGCCCAGGAGTTTGAGGTTGCTGTGAGCTAAGCAGATGCCACGGCACTCTAGCCTGGGCAACAAAGCAAGACTCTGTCTCAAAAAAAAAAAAAAAAAAGAATGGGCAATGGCAAGGGATGAATCAAAGGTGTCTGTAGGCAGCAGGCCCATGCAGGGCTTCAAAAGCTCTGCTAAGTAAATTGGATTTTATTCCAAAGGTGACCAGACTGTAAGTTCCTTCAGTCCCAAGACAGGACTATAGTTAGACAAGAAAGCAGAGAGGTTTCAAAACTGAGAAAAGAGATGAGTTGTGTTCTGATATACGCTTTTGTCTGAGTTACTTGTTAGTTTTGTGAGCTGTAAATGCAAACTGCCCTCCTTGCTTAGTGCTTTAGTTTGTTAGAGAGGACAAAGCATCATCCTTTGACAAGGAAGGAAAAGCAGTCCAATGGGGGAAGGTGGGAAGACAGATTTCACAGAGGATGTAGGGAATCAAAAATCAGAGTCTGGCCAGTGGAAGCACATGGAAATGGGGGGGTGGGGCGGAAAGTGATGACCAAGGGAGGTGGAGAGCAGGCCCTGCCAGCAGTGCTTGTTGCCCTCACAACACGTGGCATGGGGTGTCAAGAATAGTGGCATGAATGTGTATCGAGGGACTCTGAAGCCTGTGTAGCAAACAAGAGGACAAAGGTCAAAGGCGCAATGAGGGCTCTCAGCTCTGCTCCTGGGTCAGAACAAGGTGGGAAGGAGCTGGGGGAGGTGGGAGCTGCAGGGCAGGCTGCGGGCTGGGGCTGCAGGCAGCCTGGGCTGTGGAACCACAGGTCACACAGCTAGGAGATGAGCACATTCTGGCAAGGAAGAGAGGGCAATTTGCTCACAGGAGACTCATCATTAACATGATTCAGAGGATTCACGATGAAACTGGAAGAGGGTAAGAAAAAAGGGCCAATAATATTATCAAAGCAAACCGTACAGAAGCCAACGTATTTGATATGGAGCACCTACCATGTCTCAGGCATTGTGCTAAGTAAACACTTTATAATTCATTTACTATATTCAATCTTTGTAACAACCCTATGAACTAAGGAAAAAATGAGTTTTGAAAAACATATATAATTTACACAAGATAACCCAGCTAGAAAGCAGTAGAGCTGGGATTTGAACCTACGTCTATCTGAGGTAGACGAAGCTCTGGGAGGAGGTACTTAAGGGAAAAGAAATAGATATGGTAGTAAGCGAGGGGTAAATCAGCTGGCCTGGACACTGGTTGTTGGTATTGGCTTTACCCCATCCCAACAAGTCATTTCTTAATTCTCTGCCCATAGCCCTAACATTTCCTTGGGAACTCACTTTGAGTCCCCATGGCCTGAGTAGGGTTCCACCTCTGGTTCTCAGAAGTGAAGCATGTGTCTCAGGCCTGTGCCAATCAGCATGGTGCATTCCCTGGCCATAGTAGATAGTTTAGGGTATAAATGTGATCTAAGCCTGTCTCAGCAGAATGAATCTGGACAAGACTCTGGCTCTTTCCTACTGGACTTTAACCTTGATGACTTGAGTCTAGAACCACTGCAGCTCCATTGCCACCAGATCCTAGATGTCCCAGGGATCTCCACTGCAGCTCAAGACTGAATTCAGCCCACAGGTGGGCAGAGCCTAGAGCCTGAGACAATGATTTATAATGACAATGTCTGAGCCTTGGACCAAGTTGTTTCTAAGATCTGTCTTGAACTTTTCAGTGACATGAACCAATAAACTTCCCTGCTTTGAAGGTAAATTTGTCTGCATTTTCTGTCACCTGCAATCAAGAGTCCTAATATAGGCTGCAGTGGCTCATGCCTATAATCCCAACACTTTGGGAGGCCAAGGTGAGAGGATCACTTGAGCAGAGGAGTTCAAGTCCAGCCTGGGCAACACAGTGAGACCCTGTCTCTACAAAAAATAGAAAACTTAGCCAGGCACAGTGGTGTGTGTCTGTAGTCCCAGCTACTCAGGAGGCTGAGGCAGGAGGATCTCATGAGCCTAGGAGTTTGAAGTTGCAGTGAGCTATGATGATGCCACTGTACTCTAGCCTGGGCAACAGAGTGAGACCCTATCTCAAAAAAAAAAAAAAAAAAAAAAGAGTCCTAGTATATACCACCATTCATAAAGAAAGCATCTGCCTGTATGAATAAGGATAGAAGCATTTCAGTGAAAATTATAGAGGGCGAGAACAAAATGCTACTCTTGGGGCCACCCACTTACAGAGATGGAGGTCGTCCAATGCAGATCCCAACCTGGAGGAGGGGCAAGATTCAGCCCTGCTTGATGAATAATTTTAACGAACCAAATGTCTGAACATCTTATTCTGGAAAAACAGAACATTTAATAAGTGTATATTTGCTTGGCTGGCAATTTCAGCTCTCAGAAAGTTAAGAGGAAATGCTATTATGCCTTTACTGTGACTCAGACGGTAGAACAGGTTGGTTTCTTTTTTCAAAAAGGGAAGAAATCTTGGTCAAACCTGATCATGGGGTTTTAAGAGTTTATTAAGATCATAATAAGAATAAATGTCAAAAAATTCAGAGAAAAGCTAGAGATGATGCAATGGCCTGAGACCAGCTAAAGGGAAGGAGCCCTTCCAAAACCAAGACATGATAATTAAACAATAACCAAATCTCTGCTAGTTAATTAATCCTCATGGTTCTAGACAGACATCATTTATCAATCACAGCATTTTTTTCCTGTGAAGTCCAATCTCATTGTCAAATTCTCTTCTACCCAGTACCTTAGTCAGCCACAATGAATTGAGCAAAGTTGGGACAGAAGAAACCATTTGACATCTCTGCTGTAACAACAGGGAACTCTCAGAGCTCAAATTATAAAAGGACATGTGCAAGAAATGCAAAGTGCTGCACAAAATCAAGCACAAATCACAGTGGAGTGGGCCCACATGGCTGATGGCAAAAAGGGTAAAGTCTAGACGGGGCTAAGGTTTATTTATTTAAAGCAAAACAAAACAAAAACAAAATTTCTGTTTTCTTAAGAATTAAAATATAGGAGGGAAAGGCTTTAAAAAAGATGAGATATAGGTATCTCTGTTTGGGGAAGATGGCCCAGCATAAATAGAGAAAGCTGAATTCTTCAACTTCTGGACTTCTTTCCATATCTTCATCAAGAAGAATGATCTTCACCAGGAAAAGGAGAGCCACCTCGGTTAGGAGAGACTGAAAGTCCAAGATGGGGAGGAAGACTGGAAAGCCCCAGCCTCCCGTAGCCATGCCTCAGGGACCCGAAGGGAACTTGGAGATAGGCTCAAGGAACCTCTTGGTGATCTCTGAGAGATCAAAGGCAACAGGAAAAAGGGCCAGAATATTAGGGACTGGCAAACAGCAACCTGATTTTCAAAGAAGGGGGAAAAACAGATTGTACTAACCCTGAGTGGAAAGCCTACCATCAACCTCTGTAAGAGGCTAAGCTGCACTGTCAACCTGGCAGATTTTAGAGCACATAGGAAAGGAAGCACCCAGAAAAGGCAAAAGACTCAGTAGAAAAATGAGCAGAGGATAGGTATAAGCAATTCGCCAAAGAGGAAATGTAAGTGGCCAATAAATATAAAAGATCCCTACCATCATAGAAATAGACATTAAATTAAGATAATCAGATACTATTTATGCAGGTCAGTAAAATTAAAAGACTGATGATATAAACTATTGGCAAATATGTGAGGAAATGATACTCTCACTGGTGGAATAAATAAGCTTTCTTTAAGGGGCAATTCGATGGTATTGATTAAAATAAAAAATGCATTGCATTTTGACCAAGCAATCCAAAAGACTCATACATGCATAGGCTTGTAGAAGGTTTTTCAATACAGGACTGTTTATAACAGTAAACGATTAGAAAAAATTGTTAAAAACTGTCCAAGGTTTGGCACACGCTTAAACATATTATGGTGTATCTATACTATGGAATACCATACAATAGTCAAAATTAAAGGTAATTCATATATATTGACATTGAATGATCTTCAAGATGTTACCATTTGTGCTTGAAAGAACGATAGAAACCTATGTATTTCTGTAACGGCAATATGTATGTAAATGCATAGAAAATAGTTTAAAAAGAATACCAATTAACTTGATAGCAGAGATTACCCTGGGAAGGTGATTTAGGATATCTTTGTGTTTACTTTTACATTTTTTACATTAAGAATGTCTTCATTTATTGCATAAATATATATATACACACACATACACACACACACACACACACACACACACACAGCAGCCCTCCTTCTGTGGATTCAACCAACCACAAATTGAAAATATTTGGGGGAAAAAAAGGATACTTTTGTCTATATTACATATGAACAGACTTTTTTTCCTTGTCATTTTTCCCTACACAATATAACAGTTATTTACATAGCATTTACATTGTATTAGATTTAAGTAATCTAGAAATGATTTAAAGTATATGGTAACATATGTATGAGGTATAGGCAAATACTGCACCATTTTATATCAGGGACTTGTGCATCGTGGACTTTGGTATCTGCAGGGGTGGGGGACAGGTTCTGGAACCAATCCCCTGTGGACACTGAGGGACAACTGTATACATATGTATACCAGGAAACAGTGAGTGTTAGGGACTAGCGTGCACACCACATGTCAAACCTACCTAGTTTTCTTCTCCTGGGATGAGGCAGGAAATGTCAATGACACTGTGCACTGACACCCGCAGACTCCTGGCAGAGCCTTCCATATCCTCATCACAGAAACCAGAGAAAAATTCAGGCTGGATGACAATGCTAGGATGGCTAAAATTGAATATCTGTAGGTAGGAGTTGCTGATTTGGGGCCCATGAGGAAAGTGCTACGGCAGTCGTTGGTCCTGTCCTGTTTAACAGGTTCATTCATTCATTCTTTCAATTTCTCATTCACTCACCCACTCAAGACATTTGAGAGCTTACCATGTGTCAGATGTTATGCAGAAGATGTAAAGATGATCTGCCTAAAGCCTAGGATACTGAAGAGTGGGGGCTGGTGAGGGAAACAGCATGAAAAGTGCTTGGAATGAAGGGTTATGGAAGCTCTGCAGGGTAGGGCCTGACCCCGTCCTGGCCTCTAGGTCATTGTCCACACACCAATGATCTGTTCGCCTCAACAAAGAGAGTATGAAGGTAGGAAGTACCACAAATTCCAAAAGTCACATATACATGAGTTGGAAAAAGTTAACAAGCTAAACACACCATGGAAATCCATTTCCAGTCACTGAAAAGTCCTACCCCTAGGTTGTGGGAGAACACACTTTTGTTTTGAGGCCTCACTGTAGGAACATTGTCAAAGAGGCCTCTATCCAGAATAAGGTGTCAGGATAGGGAGAACAAGGCCCATGTCAGAAGACGACCAGTTAAAGCCATACCCTGGACTTTTTCAGGGCTATTCTGATTCCTCTCTCTGGGTCCCCAACTCTATATATATTCCTCCTCTGTTTTCTCTCAGGAAATCACCTACTGCCAACAGACTCCAGGAATTTCAAGATCTCTGATTATATCCTTGGTTGAACCAAAGGAGGGAGCAGCAGGAACACGGCTCCCAGGTCAGCCATCAGCAACATGACAGGCAGTCTGTAGCAGATTTTCAGTGTGCAAGACCTTTCTTGACTGCCCTCCCCCTCAAAATCTGGTACTCCAAGCTCGTCCCTTCTGCCACACATAAGAAGAAATGAGAAGCACACAAATGCCAGTTTCCATGGCTGTAGATCCCATGTAGTCATTTCACCCTTCCAGGCCTTAGAGTTTCTGTTTATTTATTTATTTATTTTTAAGAGACAGGGTCTTACCCTGTTGCCCAGGCTGAAGTGCAGTGGCATCATTATAGCTCACAGCATCCTCGAATTCCTGGGCTCAAGCGATCCCCCCAAGTAGCTGGAACTACAGGCACATGCCACCATACCTGGCTAACTTTTTGAAAACGGTTTTTTAGAGACAGGGTCTCACTATGTTGCCCAGGCTGGTCTCGAACTCCTGGCCTCAAGCAATCCTCCCACCTCAGCCTCTTGAGTAGCTGGGAGTACAGACACAAGCCACTGTGTCTAGCAGTGTTTCTCTTTAATGAATAAAATGGACTAGATAACTTCTAGGGGACTTTCCAGCTCTGACAGGCAACATGTGTTAGCTGTTTATGCAGCCTCCTCCAGGAAGTATTTATTGTTAAAAAGGATTTAAAAGAGAGGGCAACAATTGATACAAGTGAGTGAAAATGGAATTTCAGCCACCCAAGATGATTTAGCTGGGTCCCCATCCTAGTGTAGGAAGTGGTCTGGCAGGGACCCTCCATCAGGACTAACCTCTTCAGTGATGATCGAGACAGCACCTGTGCAGCCTGGTTCATGGCCCTGACCCAAGCATTCATGTCTTCCTGGGTGTCGGCACTGAAGTAGTAGGTCCTCATGCCCGAATGCTCAGCCTGAGAGCCCACCGTGGAGCTGTTGTAGATGAGAGCTCGCATCCCCGTGTGCACAGCCTGTAGGCATGGCGATGGAAACACAGATCAGAGAGAGGTTAGCACACATTTCCCTACTAGGAGCAAAACCAAGGAGGCACTCTGGCCACGTTCACCCCTTTCCAGATTAAAAGCCCAAGCACCACCCAGCTTGTTTCCACCCCTGGAAAATGTCACAGGCTAGATTCCTCTTTCTTAGTGCAGTCAGGCCCAGTGACAGCTGCGTCTGTTCCCCAAAATAAAAGCCCCACAGCTGGACCTGTTCCCTACTCATCTTACTCCTGCTTGGGGTATTGGGTGCAGGGAGCACAGAGTCAAGGCTTATGTGAGGAAACAGGCTTTTTTAATAAACCCTCATATTTCATAGAAGTACACTCTTGGGAATTCCTGTTTTGGTTTTTCTAAAGACTGTGATTCCTGCTTTGGCTACAATCAAACAAGAACTGAATCAAAATCAGCTGCAACAGCAGGTGGCTTGGTGTGCATGTTCACTGTGCTTCTCTGCTCGGGCATGAAACGTGGTATGTGTTCATCAAGGAAGCAGCTGTCCTGTTTCTCCAAAAAAGTCATTACAGAGCTAACAGTTGACTAAATATTCTTGCACGCCTACTATGTGCTTCTGCCTCAAGATACTTTCATATCTACCCTTGCAAAGAACCTCGAAAAAGGTACTGGGAATGACCACTGAAAAGTAACTGGGATGCTTTGCAAACTAAAGGCAACCCCAGTTTCCCCCCTTGTGCTCTGATAAAACAGGGGCCTGGTCCTTTAATTTTGCAAAGAAAAATCTCACCAAATCTACCTGGGAAGATGGTGTGGCAAGAGGAAGATTTACTGAGTATCTACTGTGTGTCTCCTGGGTACTTCCACAACTTTAATCTCGTTTTAATCCCAATAGCCATCACTTCTTGGCCTTTCAGCTAAGATCAAAACACAATCCCAATAGACTTGAGAGGTAGAAACAGAATTTTTGTTTTACAGATATGGCAGACAAAGCTCTGAGATGCTAAGTAACTTTCCCAGATTTCCATACCTGGTAAAAGATTCTTCGTAGCACTTACCATTACCTGACGCTATTTATTTTACACATTTGTTTATCACCTGTTTATCATCTGCATCCTCCCTCTTTAAGCTCCATGAACGCAGGAACTTTGTCTATTTCATTCACTACTATATCCCCAGGAGTAATGCCTAGTACATAGTAGGTGCTCAATAAATATTTGTTAAATGAATGAAGAATTAGCATCCACATCTGCCTCTAGGTCCATACTTCTCTGTATAATGCTTCCAGGTTTTATCCAAAAATGAGGGTGATTATACAGGTTACTCATCTGATAATCTGGATGCAGAATGAAAGGCAGATTCCACACAAGGACCAGTCAGAGAAAACAGAAGAAACAAAAGCTAGAAAATGACATGCTTCTAGAATCACTAATGGTCATGGATGAAAACCTCTCAGATGAACCTTTGCCATTCACTTCTCCTCCCCACATTCTTAATATCCAGGTCCAAAATGCATATTAAATACAGGCCTGCTGCTGACACTCACGTGTCTGAGTCCATCCAGCCCAGTGCCAAGGGAGTCTAGGCAAAACCTTGGCCGTATGCTTTCCAGTTAACACAGTCCTGCTAGGCAACTCTGCATAACCGAACAGAAACCAGGCTATGCCTCAAGGCAATAAGGATGTGAGCAAGGAAGTTTCCCTCAAAGACATAATGCCACTAGGAGATGAATGCTCCCGGCTCTTGCACCTCAGGTCTAGGTACAGCACCGGTGAATGGAGCCAGGATCTTCACACCTCGAGCCCCCAAGGTCAGCTTTTAGAAGAGAAACCTCGGTGGAAAATATAGGAGCACCCAGAAGGCCAGAGTCCATCAACTGACTGATTCATTCTTGAACTTATTCAACAATAATTTATTATTTACTGAGTGGTTACTGTGTGAAAAGCACTGGACCAGAAGCTGGAGGGACAGCCTTAAATAAGGCCGTGACAATTTACAGCCAAGCAAAAGAGAAAGACCATGAACAAGTAACTACAACTGTATCAGTAAGGTCAGGATGCCATAAAAGAGGGGAACAGGGGAACCCGGCCCCACCTGGAGAAGACTCACCTGAGGAGCCTGCCTTCTACACAAACAGCAGCTGTTTAAGTAGGAGTAGCGGGAAGGAGATGTGTAGGACCCCAAGAAGGACAAGAGCACACAGCATGTCCATCCTCAAGGATGAGGCCAGAGTGGCTGGTACAGAGAAATGGAAGGGAGAGCCGCACAAAGGGAGGCTACTGAAGTTGGCAGGGCTAAGTGTCATGTCAAGATTTCGTCTTCACTGAAAGAGCAATGAGCAGCTAGTAACGGGTTTAAGCAGGGGGTGATGTGATCAGATTCTGATTGGAAAGACCACTCTGGCTGCAGTATGGAGAAGAGGTTAGAGCCGGCAGGAGCCTGTGAGGGGAGACGGATCAGGGGCCGCCACGGGAGCACACGTGAGAGACGGTGGTGGAGGCAGAGAAGGGGCGACATGGATGGAGTCTGGAGAAAACTCGCAGCTACTATCAGCAGGCCTCAGTAATGGACTGGATATGGGAGGGGAGGGAGTGGCGAGTGTCTAGGATGAGATTCTCAGGTTTGTGACGTGCCCATTTCCTAAGAAAAGGAACTCTTCATGTCCAACCGTTGGTCTGACTACAAGCAGCACAGTGAACAGGGTAAGAACTTGGGCTCCTGGAGTCAGCCTAAGGCCCAAGCTGGGCTCTGCCCACTCGGTAACCCTGGGTAAATTGCTCAGCCTCCCGTGCCTCAGTTTCCTCATCTTTAAAATGGGACTGTGGGTAACAGTAGATTGATCCTCTAAGGCCATGGGAGGAGGAAACGAGATAATGCATATAAAGTGCACAGAACACAGCCTGGCATTTGTAAATCTCAAAAGATGTTGTAGATGTTATTACAGGAGCAGTCACTTGAGCAACCTAAGGAAGTTGACTGGCTGAGCTTTCTAGAAACTTAAAGACTCTTCTTCCTCCCCTCCCTGTCACTAATTTACAGAGGACTAAACATGAAATATAAGTAAGCCTGAACCCACCATAACTTGGGGAGTGTGAGCACTGTCACTGACCACGATTCCTGCTGCAAATGACTGTTTTGTGTGGTCTCTGTGGAATGGAACTAGCTCTGTTAGCCAGGCAGAACTAGCTGATGGATAAATCAGCGACTTACAGCTCAGTGACAAAGAGCTGTGGAAGTACAGAAGAAGGGTACCCAACCTGTCGGGAGGGCTCAGGGAAGGCTTCCCAGAGGAGGTGACCCTGAGCAGAGAAATGAAGGACAAGTAAGAGTTGGGGGAAGGGCATTCCAGGTTGTGGCCGAAGCTCAAACAGAGGCCTATGGGCAAGAAACATCCTGGGCCTTCAGGCACCTGTGTATAGCTGGCGGGAAGGTATAAGATACGACCGGCTAAAAATGTGACTGGAGAAATACGCTGGGGCCTTGTAAATCAAGATTGGGTTTTACACTGCAGGCAACGGGAAGCCTCTCAAGGGTTTGTGGTGGGAGTACAACCGGAACAAACGTGCAGCTTAGGAAGAGTGCAGAGGATGGATGGGAGGCTGCAGAGGAGTTCGAAGGCTGAAGCAGTGACAGCCAACACTTATAGAGCACTTACTGTATACTATGCAATGTTCTAGCAGTGAGTCACCTGGGAGGGGATGGTGGCAGCAGCAGTGGAGAAGAAGAGATGGATCTGAGAGATACACAAAGAATAAAATTGAAAGGGGAGAGGAAAAAGGTCTTCCCTAATAACCCACATGCAAATGCAGACTTCAGAACGTAAGCCTTACGAAGTCAAAGATTTTGTCCTTTTCACTGTTGTAGCCCCAGTAACTATGAACTGCCCAATAGACTATCCGTGCAGTAGGAGTCTGTTGAATAGAACTGAATACATGAAAAGTCATGTCTCTTAACATGTCTTCAGCCAGAATCTAGAGCGGCAGTCTTAACTTCTGTGGCATGGACGTTTTTAACAGTTTGGTGAATCCTATGAACCTTTATCAGAATGTTAAGCACACAAAATAAAGGAAATAGATTATAATGAAATATGGTTATCAAAATATTTTTAAAATGTGTGGTATAGTATTACAGGGGTTTCTCTAATGATATATTACATAACAGATCTAGTGGCAGATATAATAACCATTGTAATTTTAAAGTGGTGATGAGCACAAATATTCCATGATATTTGCACCAACAGCAATATCATAGGAAGCTATTTATGGTTTCTACTGGTGACCAAGTCACAAGTACCACTGATACACGTGTGACTGCTTTCTTAGTTGAAGGAAATGTTATATTTCAGTTAAAGGTTAAAAAATAAAGATGTGATTTATCCACAACATTTGGGGGTCTGCAGACCTCAGGGTAGGAACCCTCGGTTTTGAGAGAGGGAGAACAGCTCAAAGGGGGGCAGTAAAGGCATTTTCCCCATTCAAGACCCTTAGACACTTGGCTGCATGGGGATGTTTTCTGCTCCTGATCCTTGATCTAAGGAGCCAAGCTTGCTCAGAGATGACCAATAGGCCAAGGAAGGCTGTGCATCCAACAGGAGGTCTGTTGGGAGGCCCCAGGTGAGCCGCTGGTCAGGGCAGCATAGCTCCTAGAGGCCACCAAGAGCGCTGCTTGGCTGATCCTGCAGTCCTGGCTGAGCCTCAGGGTCTATCTTGCAGCCAGACTTCCTGGTGAAGCCTAGGGGCTACCAGGCTGCGGGCACAGTTGGCAAAAAGATGACAAGAAGAGGACCGTATGACCTTTTAGGCTGTTCCTACCTGCTACTGCAGATACTCCAAACAATCTCAGGTGAGGTGCCCTAGCAACAGCTGGAGAACTTCAATTCTGGATACAGAGAAGAACCAACACCAGAGGCAGATATAAGGCCCAGGACACAAAACATTGTGTATTTTTTAGTATTTCCAAGAACATGGATCCTAAACTGCCCCCAGGGTCCAGCTGTGGCCCCTAAAAGAACAGTGATGCAACTCAAAGGAAAAGGTAACTCTTTCAGACTCAGGAAACTATCGCTCCTTCTGGAGAACCGGCTGAACACCACCAGATCTGTCTGCAGTAGCTTTATTCTGCCCTCAGACCCTGAGGACCCTAAAGACACCCCCACCCCCACCCAATACATGATGCTTTCTGTCTTCCAGACAAAACATTTAGGGAACACTCTCGGTGAAGTCTTTCTAAGGAAAAATTTTTAAAAAAGAAAAGAAATCGGCCGGGCGCGGTGGCTCACGCCTGTAATCCTAGCACTCTGGGAGGCCGAGGTGGGCGGATCGTTTGAGCTCAGGAGTTCGAGACCAGCCTGAGCAAGAGCGAAACCCCATCTCTACTAAAAATAGAAAGAAATTATATGGACAGCTAAAAATATATATAGAAAAAATTAGCCGGGCATGGTGGTGCATGCCTGTAGTCCCAGCTACTCGGGAGGCTGAGACAGGAGGATTGCTTGAGCTCAGGAGTTTGAGGTTGCTGTGAGCTAGGCTGACGCCACGGCACTCACTCTAGACTGGGCAACAGAGTGAGACTCTGTCTCAAAAAAAAAAAAAAAAAAAAAAAGAAAAGAAATCTAAGACACATAAAAGTTGTTTGCCCAGAATCTATTTTCACACTTCCCAGTGAAGTGTTAGGATGAAATATAGATACAGTTATGATAAGTTACTTTGAGGACATTCCAAATGCTGTCCCCCCTAAATCACATGCAACATCGTTATCCCAATTGTTTGCCCACTAGCAATGCTCAACCCTAGAAAGGAGGGTTTTCTGAGGAAGACTTTCAGGCTGCAAAAGACCAGTCAGAAAGCCACTGGACAAAATGTTTTCAGAGCCAGCAATAAGCAGGAGGCTCTGAGCTTTGAAACAGAAGTGTTCCTAAAATGACACCATAAACATCAGTCACATCAAACCACCTCCTGTCTCTTATGCTGTGTGTGTAGCAGGTGACCAAGACATGGAAGAAACAGCAGGGAAGAAGAGAAAATAATTGTCTCCCCTTCCTGTAATACAACTGAAAGAGGATGCAATTCATGGCCAAGTTCTGCCCCCTTCATCTTCCAGCTTTGCAACTTTGGGCAAGTTTCTTAAGCTCTCAGATTCTCACATCCCTCATCTATAAAATGAAGCTAATGATACTGCCCTCACCATGAACATTAAATGAGGTTATATGTATAAAAGTACTTCCCACATCATAAAAGGGTTTACAGATATAAGGCAATACTATTCCATGCAATATGAAGTGGGGCAGGATTCCAGAATCACCAATCCATAGCAATTATGGAGTGACATTTGATAGCATCACTCAAGGGAAAGAGGACAGCTCAAACCTGCCAACGAACAAAGCTGAAGCACCAGCTCATCACTGTGTTCCCTTAGGAAGGAAAATAAAAGGAAGATGAGACTGACTTTCTGACCTCCAGCACCACCGTGGACTTCAGGTCAAGATGCTGATGCAGACTATCACTTTGCAAGAGCCTGTCACAGACTGAGGACCAATCACTAACACCACAGACACTACATATCATGCTTTCCTTTAACCCTTCCAGAGAACACTGGGAGTCTTATCTTGTGTTTTCCCACGGCCCTTTTACTATCTATGCTGGAAAACGTGATTTCTATCAATCTCTGCTTTGGTATCTATTATCCAGTACTCATCTTGTACCCCCAACATGAGGATTGCCAAGCAACAAATGTAAAGGGCAGGAGCTCCCTACCCCAGCATTGTCTCATGTCCTGAGCAGCCACGAGAGGGCTGTGCTCTGTGGGTACTGGCACCAAAGGCTGCTTGCTTCAGTGCTCTCTGGGACTCCCACTCCAATGGCCAGTAAAGTAGGTCTTCAAGCCACCCCATCCTCACCATCCCTGGGGCACCCAAGAAACACCTGCAGTGAAGGAATCGGAATCTGTGGAGGCCACCAATGGAGAAGGCCTAGTGACTTCGAAAGTTTGAGCCTAACCACCACCTTCCTAGAGCCTCCATACCTGGCCTCACAGGTGCTACCGGGCATCAGAGGACTGCCAGCAATCATCCTGGCCCCACTCACTCCAACTGGCCTAGCAACAGAGGAAGCAGGAAGGGGGTTTTGCTGGTAAAAGGATCTGCCTGGGAATCGTTAATGATCTAGAAAATAAATCAAATTTCATTCTAACTGCTTTTCAACAAGACAAACAAAAGGGACAAACCTGACAATCTCTTCGACATGCTGGCCCCTAATGCTCAATGTGAATTTTCATAAAATAATTGACATAAATCCATTATGAGGGGTTATCAATTGCACAAAACGGCTGGATACTAGTTAGACTGGCTGATTATGGTGATAAGAAAGCACAAGAAGGGCTGTGTTCAGTATGTAATCACAAGACTGGGAGTGAGGCCAGGTGCGGTGGCTCACACCTGTAATCCCAGCACTTAGGGAGGCCAAGGCGGGAGGTTCGCTTGAGGCCAGGAGTTTAAGGCTATGATCGCACCTCTGCACTCCAGCCTGGGCAACAGAGAGATAGCCTGTCTTTGTTTTTTAAAAAAAGTTTTTAATAATTGCAAAAAGAAAGGTCTAAATATTGAACACTGCTGGCCATCTCCAAAGCTCAGATTTAAATGAAAGTACTGCTGACATGATATAATTAATATTATTTAAAATTTATAACTTTGTTAACCTATGTCTGAAACTCTCTATCATCTTAACTTCTTCCTCCTCTGCAGAAAAAAGCAGCTGCTTTTATGAAGGTGTCTTTTTGAGAATACCAAATTTCTTAAGGTAGAACTGCTGTACTCAAGGGGAAGGGGCGGTACCTTAAAGGAGTACTTGCGGCTTATGCGATCCTCAGGGGCCACTGGTGAGATCACGTAGCTGGGCAGAGGGATGCTCCCGAGAACTGCTTCTTCTCGGCTGTCTTTGAGTGGAAAAAACACATCAGAACCACCTTCTGGGCACCTTCCCGGGGCTGGTCCATCCCACTGCCCTGCTTCAGGGCCCCTCCCAACTGCCAAGGACTATAGCAATTTCTTCTTAACTGATCACGTAGGTGCTCCCAGGGTGCCTCTGTGCTAATGCCAGAACCACAAAGGTGATTCCGACAGGGGCCCTCCTTGATGGGGGAGACAGGCATGTAAACACACTCAACTCAACCTGCTAACTCCTGAAATTGAGCCGGTGCTGTGGGGACACAGAGGCAAGAGTGGCACAGTCTGGGGAAGTCAAGAAGGCTTCAGAGGGTAATGCCCTTCAAGGATGAGGAAGGGCAGACTGGAAGGAGCAAATCTCACAGGCAAAGGTATAGCATGTATGAAAAATCCTACCTTATACTTCTATTCTTTCCTCCCTCAAAGCATCTCCATTACCAGAGGTAACTTACTTCCTAGTGACAGAGTTGGTCCTGTTGCTCTCCTACTCAAAGGCACTTGCCGATTCCCCACTAGATACAAAACAAAGCCCAAATTCCCCTGCCCATCTGTGATAGCCCTTTCATTTTGGCTCTCACCCACCTCCTAAGCTTTATCTCCTAGTACATTCTCCATGCAAGACTCAACTGGCCACCTTCTTCTGCTTCTAGAACTTTACTCAAGTTATTTCCTCTCCTTGTAATAACGTCCATCTCCCCAAAGCTCTACGCATTCTTAAAAGCCCAATTCAAATCCTCTCTCTTCTTTTTTTTAATGGAGACGCCTTGCTATATTGTTATTTTTATGGCCCATTGTCATATACATACATAACTTGTAGCATTCTAACAGTAATAAAGTAATACCTTGAGAGTAATGTGAGCAACACTGATTAATGCTATGCTAAACAATCTCAAATCATATAAGAATTCTTGTGTCAAAGTTATGTAGAATTTCAGTCTCTTCTTTTGCTTGAACAAATCATTTCATATAATCAATTCCTCTGCCACTGCAGCAAGCTATCTCTGATTTAGTAAAATCTGGAAAACTGAGTATCAAAGTTTACTTCAATTCTATGTAAAGTAAAGGCTAGCCAGTATCCTGTGAAACCTCTGTGTTTTACTTTGGAAAAAAAATCTTTTGTCAAATCCTATCTCTTCTAAGAAGCCTCCCCAGATTTTCCAACATGGAATTCAATTCTCACCCCCTTTGAACTGCCTAACAATTTTGGATATCTTTTAAAGCACCAATCACAGTCTGGTCTTGTCTTCAAAGTAAGCTGTCTATCTGTTCCTCCACATTCTGAGGCTTCCTTCTCAACACTGCACTGTCCCTAATTTCACATACTGGAGAGCCATAAAAGCTCAGATGGCCAATTCAATTCACCAGTTGCCCATCCAATATCACAGAGGACAAATCCAGGTTACAAAATACAATGATTTATCCATACTTCTCACCAGTCCAGACTGCCTCAGAGGTGTGCCTATGTCCCAGGTGGGGCAGAAGCTGAGATGACTCTGGATCTTAAGACCCTAAGCAGTAGGCAGACTGCTGGATTCTGTTTATTTTAACTCAACAGATTAAACTTCTTGTGTCAGGACTGGTAAAACTATAGTCACCAACCATCCACATAGGTTAAAGTGAACACTCTGCCAGGGTAACAGGCTACTAATTAGCTCAGGACGCTGGTCTAATCACTGACTTCAAGAAGACTGCCATTTGTATCCCCTCCCCACTTGGGCCACCACAAAGAGCCCTTGGTGGCCAGAGCCTCAGCTCACCTTTATAATAAAACAAACAATAATCAGCAAGCACAAACCACCTCCTTTTCCACAGCCTCATTCCAGAACTGTCCTGCAAAGCAAAGCAAACAAGTCAGGGCAGTATCTGAGCATACTGTTCCCCCTCCCCAGTCGCGTACATCCTGATTCTGGAACCAAGACTTGCCCATGTTCATTCTTTCTTTTAATAAATTAATGTTTTATTGAATAGCTATTCTTTGACTAGGACATTAAAATTCAGATTCAATGATAGTTTATTCCCAGGGAGTTTTATTTTATTTTTGTTTCTTGGAAACAAATTAACACAAGCCATCTTCTTCTAAAAAGCAAAATGTGAATTCAAAAATACAAGTCTCCCATTAAGAAAGGAATCAGTTCTTAACAAAAAGGAAGTTTTTGTTGGGTTTTCTTCTTATTTAGGTGCTAAGCTGTAAAATATCTTCATTTATGCTAATTGGAAAACTGAATTTACACAGGATTGAAAAGCATTTAAGTTAGCTAATGAATTAACTGAGGCAAAGTTCTATTTGACTAAGCTCAGTTCTATACCATATGGTACTGATTTTGCTGTTGTGTCTTCCTTCCATTCAATATAAAAAGATTTGGATTCTCTTTCCTATCAAATTGTCTCATAACAAAATTCTGTATTTATTCAACTAAAACGTAAAGGTTTGTATTTATTAAGAACATTTTAAATAATTGTGAATATTCAAAAACACATGGCCAAGGTAGGCAAATAGCAATGTTTTGGGGTCAGTTTTCTCCCAAACCTAGGAAAATTCCACAGCTTCTTTTAGCTTTAGAGAAGCCTGTTAAAATATGTCTTCCTTCTGCAGCAGTTTTTGACAGGCTTGAATTTAAAAAAAAAAAAAAAAAATCTGACAATTTCTAAACCTAAACACAATGAGGATTGTTCATCCTCTACTTACTAAAATGTGAAAAACAAATTTAACTTGAAGATTTCAACTATATATCAGTTTTATTATATCTCCTGCGTATCAACCGCATGATTTCTAAGGTCTTGGCACATCATATTTGCTTTGTTTGGAGAACTCTCATCTATCCTTCCATGCCTGGTTCAAACGTCACTTCCTCGGGGAAGTGTTCACAGCTCTCTACACAGATCTCTGTTACAGCTACAGCACAGCCAATGGGCCTGGGCTAGGGGTAGGAGGTGGGGAAAAGAATTATTTACAAACCCTTCCCTCTCCCTCCACATTTCAAAGGAGCATCCTTGGCTTAATGGGGACAAGGATGCAAATGGAAGAAATCAGAGGGTTAAGTGACGCTAGTAAGAAAAAGATGGGCAGATCTAAGAAAAGAGAGGTAAAAAGAGCTGCAAGGGGAGAAAGGGAGCAAGAGAGGGTGGTGCCAGGAGAGTCTGAGAAGAGGCTGGAGAACTGTTGGAGCAGCCATGGGAGAACCAGGGGAAAAGATTCCGAGGGGACATTCAGGATTTCTTCTGTGTGGCGTGCAACGTGATGCCTCCCTCTGTCTTTCCACAAAGCCTTCACTTAAACTGGCGTCACTGCTTTGTGGTTTTTTTGGATATGATACTATATGAGAGACTGGGCTGGGTGACAACTTAACACACGACAGATGTGCTATCTGCTTCCCCTGGTAGGTGAGAGTTTCGCAAGGGCAGGAGCCACATGTTACTCATCTCTTGACACCTGCTCTGACAGCACTTGCACGGCAGGCACTGGGGGAATGAATGAATGAACGGCAAAGAGAGAAGGAGGCCGAAAGAGACATGGTCTCTGGCCCCAGGAACTCACAGCCCAGCCATGGCCAGAGGACCAGAGGCGAATCAACTGGCCATGGGGATAGCGATGAAGGACAGCCTCAGCAGAGACAGAGCTGACAGGGCTTCCTGACTGAACACGTGTGTGGGGAGGAGGATCTGGTGATGACGCTGAAGTTTCCACCGAGTGCCTGGGAGAACAGTGGGACCGTCACTCAGATCCAGAAAAAGCAGTGTCGGAGGAAGAGAGAGAGAGGGCTGAGGAGACAATGAGCTGAGTCTGGCTGATGCAGAATGTGAGATGCTAGGTAGCTAGGTATGTGTGCTAGACAAGGGGGAGAGGAAAAGATAGAACTTTTCAGCCAAACGATGACAAAGACTCTGTGACATCAGGAAGGCAAGTGCTGGCAGAAGATTGGCAGTAAGGCTGGATTCATGCTGAGCCACCCGCACTGTGGCTGGGTCCCAGGGCAGCCAATAGCTCCAGGGGCCAAAGTGGTCAAGTCGGTTTTGGGAGAGAAGCTATAACCACTGACTGCACTGTCCATTCATAAGAACAAACAGCAAATCACTCAGCACGGTGGGCAGAATCAACCTGTCCCAGACAAACTCAGGAACAGAAAGGTTACGTGCCTGTTCCCAGCTTCCTGGGGCAAGAGCCGTTCCCTCCCCCACTCTCACTCCTCAGCGTCCTCACCTGCTTGTGCAGCCAGCCCCTCACCACCACTGGAACATTGGGGTTCCTCCGGATCGCCTGGTCCCTCTTACCAAAGCTGTGGACTTTATTGCTGGACTTTATGATCTATGAAAAAGCAGACTTGAACTCTAGCAGTAGAGGATTTAGGGAGGCAGAAAAAAGCACTTGCATGTTTGGAGGGCTGTCAGCTCTCCTTACTCTAAGCAGCAGCACCCTTTGATCAAAAGAACAGCAACGAGACAGGGAACGGGCATGCACATGGCTACAGCATTCTAATTAAAAGGGGAGCCCAAGACCTGGCAAGCTTCCCAGCTGGGTCACAGAGAAAAAATTTAAAGGGATTTTTCAATCAACTTTCAGCAGCTGTTAGCTCTAATATGTCCTATGGCTTACTGGAGCAAAGCTACTTTTTGGTCACAGATTTTGCCAATTTCCAGATATTCTCCCCTCCTATCTGGGTTCACCTCTCGGCACTTTCCCTTTCTCCACAATGCTGGTTCTTTTCCCTAATCGTCAGTGTTCCCACACCTCGAGCACAAAAACTTCTGGGCCCTTCTCAAAGGTACTCTTCCTCTAGCCCATCTGTCACCAAATCCCTCCAGGCTCTCTAACACACATCCACATGTGAATGAGAGGTGTGGCCCTCTCAACCATGCCAGCAAAGTGAAGAACATGCTCCAGGTCCGAGGCATCAGTCCTGGTTCTGTCAGAAATCACCTATTCTCTTGAACAAGGGTTATAACTCCTCTTGGCCTCAATATTCTGATCTGTCATCTGGGGAGAACACTTCTTATGGGTCTCCCTCACAAAACTATAAAAAAGATCAAATGGGCTTCCTGTTACAAAGGGGCTTAGCAAAATATAAAAGAGGTGAAAGAAGGAACAAGTAGCCAGGAGCTCACCTTGGGTCCAGGCTTCGCCTCCAGGGTGGAAGTGGTCCCAGCTGTGGACGTTTCACTGACCATGCTGGACGGTCTTTGGTTTCTCTCTTGCTTCGACATATGTGGATTTGGCCTGTGTAGAGACATAGGGGAATCCAGTAAGTGCCAAGCTCCAGAGTGGGAAGTGGAGTCAGATTTGTTCCAGATTGGAACTGGTTGCTGGGCCTTAAACAACCCAGGCCTGATCTTTTGGAGACCACCGGATTCCAGACTGTAGCCAGAAAGCCACGAAGCCGGCCTAACCATGTGCTTCAGGGAAATAAGGATGACAGATGGCACATCTCTACAGCCTGACACCCCACAAAAGGGCCCAGACTGTCATCCCTGCCTATAGTCCTAAGGCCCCCACACTCTTAATCGGGTGTCTGTGATGACTGTCTCATCTGATGGGCAGGTACAGTCACACTACTCTTCTCGGCAAGCAAGAGCAATCCATACCCTTACACACACACACCTTCATTTCCCTGGCTCCCAAAAGAAGCTGTTTATAATTAGTAACAAGAAATCACTTGCGCATACAACCACACCCCCAGATACACACAGAGAATCGCTTACATAAATGCCAGTGGGGCTTGCCTCCCAAAATAGACTACTCAACAAAGAGACTTATTCTGGAAGCACACTACTGGCTCCAAAATAGAGCCATCAGAGATATTAACCCCTTGTGCCATGCCTGGAGAGCAGGAAGAAATTAAACAAGACTCGTGCCCCAGTTAGCATCCCCGGGGCTTCCCCCATCAGCATCCAGCAACATGGAGCTTCCCGCCAAGAAGCTGCCCTGGGAGAGCCAGTACTCTGGGAACATCTCGGCATGACACCCAAGAGACACCAGAGAGAGTCCATCTCACCTGCCTCCACAGAGCCTCAGCATTTGCCAGAGTTTTTCAAAGCAGCAGCAACAAATGCCCCCACACAAATTCAATATCTATCCTTGAACAGCTTGATGCCTGATCCCAAGACCCTGCCAACTCTGGGATCAGCAAGAATTTCTCAAAACAGAAGTCTCAGAGTTCTGCCAATGGGTAATAGGATTCAGGCAGTTGGAGACCAGGCAGACTGTAGTAAACTGAGGCTCTTTGCCTAAACAGTGGAGAAAATCTGCCCTGGAGGCCTGGGCCAGGACCCTGCAGAGCTAGAGCTGGGGCAGTCCACGCAGGATGTCGACGACGATAAAGCGATCTGGATGTCCTTCACCCAGCTCACTTTTAGAGAGATGAAAAGCAGGAAAAATCTTAGTTTCCACCCTGGAGGTATGCTGCTTCCTTCAAAGACCACTGCTGCTCAAAGGATAAGTGATCCGTCCTGTGTCCCGAGATAGAGCCCTGACATTCTGCATTATGATGGAAGTTCTCTGCAGAAGTAGCCGCAACCTCTGTGTGCTCTCCAAGCAGCGCTAGCAGCAGGACCACCGCAGCAGGACCACCGTTGTGGGCACCCTGGGGTTAGGCCCTGCAGGATGCTTGGGAGCTGGAGGTGCAAGTCCTACCAAGCTGAAAGATCACTGGCTCCTTATCCACTTAGGCACTCACTCCAGATTCCCCGCCCCCGGCCTCCATCCCAGCCAGACTTTTGTTACTGCTCCCCACTTGGAGGGAGAATGTCACCACGCTCAGCTCACTGCTGGCAGAGGCTGTGTGCAGCAAGAGATAATCACCGATGAGGGGTGGGAAGGGGCTTCAAGAGCCTGCCTTGTCCACCCCCTGCCTCTAGGCAGAACTACGTCCAAAATATCCTCCCGGAACCTGGTCCTGCCTGACTCTTCAGATTTCAGAGGTTGAGACAAAGAAAAAGAGTTGTCAGGTTGCCTCAGTTACGGCAGCTATATTTCTAAGCAAAAATTCAGGACACAAGGTTCAACAATAAAAGAGTTGTTTGGCATTTCATCAAGTGTAATTTGCTCCCATTTAAGACACTAATAGAGGCTTATTATAGAATATTTGAAAAATATAAGGAAAAGCTGAAAGGAGAGAAAAACATCACCCGCGGTCCTGCTACTGAAAGGAAAAACATTTTGTAACACTTGGTATAATCACTTCCATTCTTTTGTATATGTCTGTTTTGGGGTGGATGGGGGAGGGGAAACAAAGGTGCTTCTTTGTTTACATATAATCGTGATCATACTGTGTTCATGATGCTGCATCTTCATTTAAAAAACCTTATTGTAATATAAATATCTTCTCCATTATTTTAAACTAATTCACATCATCTTAAATGACTGCATCACATTCCATCAACTAGATATGCTATTACTCTTCTGTAGGACAAAGAAAAGAGTATCTGGATTTGTGACTGGCCCAGGAAATCCAGGAAAAATGGCCACTTTTGCCATTTCTGCACCTTACAATTTCGAGCTCTAACTTTAATTGCCCTCCCCTGCATCCTAACCCCACGTCCCCCTCCCCACCCTGGTTTCTGGGATACTGGCTGGGGAGGTTCTCCCACCCAATAGTATTGGAAGAGAGATGACTGTCCCCGCAGCTTTGGGTAAGTCAGGAAAGAGGGCACAACTCCCATCTAGGGAGCCAGCAGGGAACAGATTTTGGCTAGAGAGGGACTGGTTATGTCCCCAACATCCATGAGGGACAGCGGTGGGTAGGAGGGAAAGAAGAATAGGAAAAAATACACACAGACAACTCTATTTCTCTTGGACACCACCACTCACCTACACCCAGAGAAAGCTTATTAGGAGATGTGACTAAAGTTCAAACTAAATCTGCCCCAAGGAGGGGACTGTGTTGTCTCTGCAAACAGGGGGCATGTCTTCACTAGGGGTCCCCATGGGCAGAGACAGTTCCCAACTCAAGCCACAGACTCAACTGTTATCTGGCAGCCCCTGAACTGGCTCTTTGAAAGAACACAGAGCTACCCACTTGTCCAAGTTACAAGATCTGCCTTCAGAGGACGTTCCTATGAAGCTCCTCAACATAGGTCATGATGGCTCCAGTCTTCTAAGGATAAGCATGCCTTTCAGAAATGTAGAACTACAAGTTATCTGGAATTACAACTAGCTTTGAAAAAAAAAAAAAAGTGGTGGTCATGCTTGGGAACACCATTTGGTATCCAAAAATAGGGTTATGGAAAAAGTTTCAAAAACAATTTTCTCACTTGGCTAAAAAACTGGCTTGATGGAAACTTCTAGAGGTGGTTTACACCAGTGGTTTGAGCAATGGAAACATCAATGGTGCATGTGTATAGCCTCCTGCAGAGACAACACTGAAAGGAACATCACTCACTTGGATTCTGGTACATTTGCTTTCAGCTAGTTACATCTTACAGGTGTTTCCCACTTAAGAGCCTGGTGGAGCAGACACTGATTTGTCAACCAAAACACTCCTCAGACAGTATGCTCCTCAGAGTGTACCCTACTGACAAGTCTCCCCAGAGAAGAGCTTGTGCCCCTGAACTGAGCAACTGGGAAAAGCATTTAGTTCCCACCAACATGTCCTCAGGCATATTGAGTCACCTCAGATCCCAGGGAGAGGAGACCAAAAAAACTTGCACATACAGACTCTTGGTGTCATCAAATAAAACCTATTAACTGAAAAGGCTGTTTGCCAGGTTTCTGTGCTATCTGGATTCCCCAAGTACAGTGGGATGATCTGAACAAAGACCTCCCTTTCCTTGGCTTGGGCTACATGAATGCTAATTATTTTGCTGGAGGAGTGTAGGCTGAAGTTGGAAACAGTGAGCTAGAATTTTAACACAACTGCCTCCCATCTGAAATGAACAAAAGAAGTTAGGACTAGACAAAATCAGTCTGGAGAAGCCCAGCTGGAAGGTGGCTTGATTCTCCTCTGAACTTTGTCATGGATGTCAGTTGAGTTGGGCAGGAAGTCACTTTCTCTGTCCCTCCATTCCCCGTGTATAAAAGGAGTGCTTCTGCTTCCTGAATATTTGGGACTAAATGCAGATGTAAGATACTGACAGATGTAAGAAAAGAAGGTTATAAATACAGAAGCACTTTTTTTCTGTTGGGTCTGAATTTAGGTGTGTTTGGTTAGTGGGCTCCTCAGCTGCCTGTCAGTCAACACTGTGAACTGAAGCAGACTGAAGTGAGGCCACAACCAGACCATTCCCCAACCTCTCTGTCATGACAGGGAGGTCACTAACCCAAACATCGTCAACCCTTAAAGGACAGGACAAGGTCAAGCAAGCAGAGGGACTGGGCTGTACTTGTCAAGCACCTACTGTGTGCCAGGCACTTCCCCTGCATTATGTTACTTAACCCTGCAGAGTCAGTTTTAGCATCTCCATTTGTAGATGAGGAAACAGGCTCGGAGAGATTCATGACTTTCCCAAGACAGAAGCTGGACTTCTAAACAGGTTTTGCCCCAGAGAGATGATCCATGGCAAGTCTCAAGGTCTGAGAGAAGCAGGCGTTTGCTCTTCTCGGCCCCAAGACCAACCCCCAAACCAAGAGGATCTAGGGGTGGTGAAGAAGAGCACAAAACACCTGGATCTCAGCCAAGCCCTGCAGCTCACTGACTCCTGTACAAGCCACACGAGTCCTTAGGCCTCAGTTTCCAGTTTTCCAAAATGGGTGAAAACCACCTCTCATCTCACAAGGTAGTTGTATAGAATGAAATGACGCTTTGAAAACCATGAAGCATTGCATGAAATGAAAAGCATTATTTGTAATTGTTACCAGTGGAGACACCAGAACTTAAATCCCAGCTATACTTTATTTCTAAGGCACTTCTCTCCAGACAGCCCAAGGTGCCAAACAATTAACTTTAAACAACCATCATTTCTTATAAACATCCCTATAAACATCTTATCTGAAACTTTTTTTTTTAAGTGTAGCAACCCTGTGGCTGAGGGATTCAGCTCCCATTTTTCCCCCAGGAGAACGTTAAGGCCAGAGACATCAAGGATATGACAGGAGGTTAGAAAGCTATGGGGAAACAGAAATCTTTTACTGAGAAGACCTCATTAAATGACTCCTGTCACCCATTAATTCCTGGAAAAATAGGACCCCAAATTCACGCTCTGTATTCAAGGATTCTACACACAGAGAGCTCAGCTAAAATTACTGATATGAGAGGAGAGGTGAATGAGAAGAGGGCACACTCACAAAACCAGCAAAATTTTTAAAGAGCTTACAGCCATCAACTAAGAGTTTGGGAAAAGCAATGCACAATGAAAATTAGGGAAAAAAGAGAGCTCTTATCCCAAACAGGCAAATACCTCCACACCCCCTCTTCCCAGAGAAAGAGAGACACACACAGACAGACCGCCAACGCTCACTGTAAACTCCCAACACCCCGGGGGAGGCTGTCTGACACAGGTTTTCATTCAGTAACTATGGCCTCATTATTCAACTGTGGCTTACTGTGTTCCTTCCCCTTACCCCTCAGCTCCTCTCTTCAACACAGGCTCCAATTCCTTACCCCACCCCACCCCAGGAGCTGTAAACCAGCCCAAAAGCACCCCTTACCAGGCATGAAAATAATTGAATAAGCCTTGTGCTGAACCCATACCCCTGCCAATATCAGAAAATTGCCCTGAACTTGGCACAAGCACAAGCCCCCACCCTGCTGTATGACCCTGGGCTCGTCTCTTTCACTGTCCAGGTTCTGGGTCTTCCTCTGTGCAGGGGGAGAACCAGACCTTGACCCCGACTGTTCCTTCCACCTCTGCTTTACTGTTGCAGAGATGCTACAATTTTAATCCGCAACTTTGGCAAACCCTCTTCTAGCCTATCTGCTCCTCCTAGCTAACCAGCAGCCACTTCCCACTTCTCTCATTAGACAATGGCATTTTCTAATGGAGATTGGAGCAGGTGTGGCGGGGGGAGGGGGTAGAATAAAAGGACAAGAAGGGCAAGAAGGGAAGTCACAGGAAGAAACAAAATTACTGTTTGAAAGCAGCTTCCCTCCTTCACACAGCAAAGCCACCACTGCAGCGTTTCCCCCCCCCGCACAGACAGCCAAAGACACGGTTGCTGTGTGGCAAAGACTGCGTCCCCAATGCCAAAGCCCCTTGAAACAGCAACACCAAAAGCCAAGCCAACACCTAGGTGTTTGAATGAACTGAGGTCCCCATCACCATCTCCTCTCCTACCTGTGACTATCACAACCACTGTCTCCTAGTCCAGGGAGGAAAACTGAACAGTCAAGTTTCTGCATCTGCTTGCCAGGTGTTTCCATTTTTCCTCATTTTTTTCTGCTGCCATGGTAACCAAATGCAACAGGCAAAGCTAGTCCAAGACTGCCAGTGTCTAGAGACAAGGTACTGGCTATATCAACTGCAGACAGCAGCATCAGTCCCACAGACCAGAGCTCAGCAGATGAGCATCAGGACAGACTCCTCTGGGAGTTTAAGAGCACCCCTCTCCAGTGCTCTCTAAATCTCTCAATGCCAGCTTTACCAACTTGTAGCTGCAGGAGGAACAGAAGACAGCTATCTCCTAGCAGCAGGAGATGCCCCACCCCTGGGCCCATAATCAGCACATGCCTCAGCAGAGTCTGCAAAATGAACCCCCTTTAGCAACAAGGTCAACGATCAGGAAGATAATTCTTACCTTCAGCAAGATAGTAACTTGTTAAGTGGTATCCTCTAAATACCACTCACAACATTTCAGGCAATTCCAACTTGTATTTCTTTTCCAGATAATCCAATGAGAAAACTGAGGGATGCTCAGACCCCAGTGGAAGGAAAAAGCTAAACTCACTGGGATGCTGAGAAAGGCAGACCAAACAAGGGTACCCTCCCAGCGAGGAACCTCCAAGGTGATCTTGCATGCCTTGCAGCTGGCTTCTCAGCACAACAGCAGGCTTCTGAACTTCCAAAGCGCACACTCTCTCAACCCTAGGCCCCACCTCAACATCAAACGCTTGGCAGAGCCTGGGGATCGGTGTACACAGCCTGCTGTCAGTCAGCTGCCAGCGTCACCGCTGGGGAATGCTTCCCTCCTCTTCCCCAGAGCTGCAGAGGCGTTTGTCAGCGGCTTCCTGGGCAGCCCAGCACTGTAGAGAAAACACTCCCGTGCGTGAGCACTAAACACCAAACCACAGTCTGGGACGTACCCTGTGCCGAGGACTACCCTTTTAGGAGGGCCCCTGTGTGTGGCCCTTTTGGCCACAAAGGGTCTGGCTTCAAGCTCACAATTCAAGAAAGTCACTGAGAATCAGGAAAGAGGCTTAAGAAGAGGAGCTAAATGATCCAATCACTGGAAATTAGGCCCTATAATAAAAGGGGCCTCTCCAGAAAACATTTTCTGGAGAAAAGACCACAGAGATGGCTTGGCATCTTTCAAGCAAGTGTGAAGTTCTTACAAATCAAATTTTATTACGGCAAATACAATTACAATTAAAATCTCTATGCAGCAGAAGTAGCCTACTCTGTCAGCACACTGAGTAGGGCCAAGGAGAGGATTGTCCCCTGAAGACCTCTGAAATGAGAGGCAGTATGGCATAGTGTTTAGAAGCACAGCGTCCAGGGCCAGATTGCTTGGATTCAAATCCTGACTCTGTCACTTACTAGCTGTGTGGCCTTTGACAAGACTCTTAACCTCCCTGTGCCTTAGTATCCATGATAAAAATGGCATCTTCCTCATAGGATTGCTGTGAAAATTAAATTAATGTAGGTAATGCACTTAGAAAAGTACCTGGTAATTAATTCCTCTAAGTGTTAGCTATAAAAATAATAATAGTAATACTGTTATAATTTTAAAAGCCAACTCTAATTTTAGGAGGTTAGATTGCTTCGTTTAATGTTAAAGATGAAATTCCGGATCCTGAAACAAGGGATGCTTAGAAAGTGTCTTTCCTAGAAAATTATAGACTGGGTTGAAATTTGCTTGACTATAACTTTTAGTCACTGATCTGACACCTGCCATAAGCAGCCACATGATAAATGTACCCCACTTTCACCTGCCAGCCCTTCATGAAGACTTTTACTGCATATTCCTTCACCTTCTCTCCTGCAGATTAATCATGATAGGTCAAAGGACAGGGGGTTCCAGACCCTTCAGCATAATAGTCCCCCTCCTCAGGGGAATCTCAATTACTCAATAGTCCTCTTAAAATTTAATATCCAGAACAGTGTTTGGAGCTTGGCATGTCCTTGGTGCTTCATAAATTTGTATTGAATGAATGAATGATTGTCGTAATTCACACATGATATATCAGAACTGTTCTCCCCCTTTCTCTATGCACTGTACTTTTATTAATACAGCCTGAGCTTACATTAGCTCTCCCATGAGGCATTTCCTGTTGGCTTGGGGGTGAGGGGTGCCCCCTGGGGAGATAAGGCTACAGAACCCATTGACTCATTGAGCCCCTCCCCTCGTGGTTCTAACAAGGAATTAGGTAGCATAACAGAGAAGGTGAAACGAGAAAACAAGTACTCTAGTCATGCAGAAAAAGAAGCTTGTTAGTGACAGACTCAACATGTCCTGCTTCCCTTCATAAATCTGGACTGTGGATTATTAAGTGTAATCATTAGTGCTGTCCAACAAACATTTCTCTCCAGGTACACGGTAGATATGCACTTCCCTGCTCCCCTTGAAGTCAAGTAGCCCCTCGACTTCCTTTAGCCAATGAAATGTGAGTGGAAGAGCCAGCGCGCAATTCACTGAGCTCCCTTTTTCTTGCCTTTTGTGAAAGCAGAGAAACGAAGACTCCCTCAGTACAGATGCCCTCAATTGACCTGTGATGGACATGAGGCGAAAGTGAGAAATCAACCTTTGTTGTTTTGAATCACTGAGATTTGCTTGTTGTTGCCACAGCAGACCGGTCCTAGCCTATCCCGACTGACTCTGTATTGCTGACAGGGGAGGAGGAACAGTCAGTGCCATCCTCTGGCCCCATCAGATCATAGCTTTCACGTTATTTCTCTTCTCCATGCCTCTAATCTGTAAACTGGGAAAGCATCTTTTGGTGGGCATGCACTGGTTATTCCAAGCAGCTCAGGTGAGTTCTACCTGCCAACAGTGGGGGAGACGTACCTGTTCACACCAACAACGCCCCAAGAGAAGTCACCATGGAGATGGGCTTTTAAAAAAAAATTTTTTTTTTTTCTTCTCACAGAAGAAATAACTCAATATTATTTGACTAAAATCTACCTAAGATTGTCACTGTAGCTTAGAGAATAACAGGTGTCTAGAGGACACGTAAACGGGAAGAGAAGAACTTGAGAGTAATTTGGGAGGGCTGGGAATAGCAAGCTGTCTAAAATCAGTGCTTCGCAAGCCACCTGATCAAAATTACCTGGAAATCTTGTTTAAAACACAGATTACTGGACCCAGAGTCTCTGATTCAGTAGGTCTGGGGTGGGGCCTGAGAATTTGCATTTCTGACAAGTTCCCAGTTGACGCTGATCCAGAAACACATGCTTTGAGAACTACCGCTCCAGAAGGATTAGCTCTAAGAAACTTGGGTGAAGGCTCTGGTTAGGAATTGTCAATGTAGTTACAACTCTCCAGTGTTTGGCCTTCACAGACCCTCTTTGGAGAGGGAGAAGAAGAGAGCCAGTTTTCCTTTTTCCACCAAAGACATTAGTCTGAGAGGTGATGTGCAGGGACGCCTATGGTCATCCCAGCCTTTCTCCTCACCACATAACACACTACACAACTTTTAAAATTAAGCTCCTCTAGGGGAACAAAACAGGAATCTCATTCATTTGTGCATACGTAAAAAAATGGTTTCTGTGAGGGGAAATCATGCCTCACCCTCCAGAGCTTCCCCAGGAGGTAAATCTGGGTGTATTTCAGGAGGAAGCAAATTAGGTAATTGGCTGCAGCCTCCCTCTCCAAACTTACCTCCACACACCCCCCTTGATAAACCTCCACTACAACTCAGTCTTCTTGCCCTCTGACCCCCAACAAGGCTGGTCATGCTCCCCTCAGCTGTGAACAACACCCCAAAATGTGCACGTGCACACATTTATTAATATCTTCCTTTATCTAAATCCTCCCTCTTCCTCCAGTTCAGGGCCGCTCTTCAAGAAACCCTTCCCATTCTCTCACCCCCACTGCAGTCAATCAATCACCAAGTCCTGTCAGTTTTACCTCCCAGGTATCCCCAGAATCCATCCAGTGCTCTTCATTTCCCACTTTAACACAACTGGTATAGATGCCCCAGGCTTACCCTCTAGGTCTTTGCCCAGGGTGTTCACCTCGATTGGACAGATGTCTTTTTAAACCACATCCCTTCCCAGGATGGGGAGGCCTTTCATGGTCCCTAAGCCATAAGGGTCCCTAACCCAAACATAGGGTTCAACTCCCACTAAACCCTATGTTTCCTCTATCGTGGACATTTCTTATCCGTGATCTCTTGTTTCATCATCTATCTTCCCTAATCAATTGTAAGCTCCTCACCACCAGGACCACGTCTGTCTGGCTTGCTGCAGGACCTGTGAAGTCCAGCACAGCCCCAGACACAATGCAGGCACTTACTAGATATTTAACAAATAAATGCAGGAATCACCCCATCATGGGAATATATAGTTCACAGGAATCCTCCCTTCCTCTCAATGCCTAAAGCACATTTCTGCCTGTTGCAAGGAACATCTGGCCACCCAATACCATCCGCCACCTGAGACAAGTAGGTACCCCCATGACATCCAGGAAATGGGATCCAGAGAGAAAAAGTGACGCTTGAAAAGAAGGAACATTTTTTCCTTGGAAACTGGATGCAATTGAGATTAATTACAGAGACATTTTGGTAGGAGAAAAGAGGCTACCTTCTCAGAATTGGTCAGGGGACAAAAAGTCTTCTGTTAAGAAGAAAAAGAAAAGGAAGTCTATGTGACAGACTGTTTAGTGATGGGAAGTCTGCATTTTCTAGTGGCTCCTACTGAAGTTGGTAACTTCCCAAAGCTAAGGGTTCTGATGGATCTCCATCCAGACCTTAATAATGATGGGTTCCCATGTCTTGAGGATGCGTAAGAGCCTAAGGAAGAGGACTGAACTCAGTGAGGCCAGCTCCTCCCAAGAGCTTCTGACCTTTAGGATTCTATAAACATATTCAGTCTGAGCTGGAATTTGGTGAATCCACATTCCTACTCTATTTTGGGGGAAGGGGGGTTTCTGGGGGGGGGTTTGTTTGTTTGTTGTTGTTGTTGTTTTGTTTTGTTTTTTTTGAGACATGGTCTCGCTCTGTTGCCCAGGCTAGAGTGCTGTGGCGTCAGCCTAACTAACAGCAACCTCAAACTCCTGGCTCAAGTAATCCTCCTGCCTCAGCCTCCCAAGTAGCTGGGACTACAGGCATGTGCCACCACATCCGGCTAATTTTCCTATTTTTAGTAGAGATGGGATCTCACTCTTGCTCAAGCTGGTCTTGAACTCCTGACCTCAAGCGATCCTCCCACCTCAGCCTCCCAGAGTGCTAGGATTACAGGTATGAGCCACCACGCCCAGCCTCCTGCTCTGTCTTGACACAGTTCTTTTTCAATCTGGGAGACAAGACAATCCTTACCTTCCACTTACTCCTCCTCTACTATTAATAGTATTAATGGTTCCAAAGTCAGACCCCCAACCCCAGGCTCTGGCAGTCATGTCCCGTGGACCACCAGCATCAAAATAACTTAGCAACCTGTCTCTGACTATGGCAGGGGCTGGACTTGACTAAAGGAACACTACACAAAGGCAGCATAGACCTTGAAGCCCTGCTCACCTGGGATGGCACCCTGGCTCTGTGCTTCTAACCATGTGGCTTTGGGCAAGTGACTGTACTTCTTTGAGTCTCAGTTTCTTCATCTCTAAAATGGTGATGATGGTCTACCTCTCAGGATTATTGTATCAAATGAGGTGTGCATGTAAAGCCTCTGTCACAGAGCAAACACACAAGGAATGTCAGTTTTTACTAATTATAGATTTCCAGTTTTAAAAGTTCTATAGGATAATGATTATAAGCTGAAAATGCTATAGAGGTGTAATGATATGTTTGGAATTTGCCTCAAAATAATCCAGGGAATGAGGGGGAGGGTATAAATGGAATAAAATTAGCCATGTTTTGGAAATTGCTGAGCATAGGCAATGAGAACATTGAATTTATACACATCTCTCTCTAAAATTGTGTATGTTTAAACTTTCCATAATGAAAAGTTTAAATGTGTAAGTACTGAGGGAGGGAAATGCTGTAAAAATATACATACCAGTATTTTAAGATCATATTTGGTCTAAGTAACTAAACAAATGAAGAATGATTTGAAGAAGGAAAAAAATACTTAAAGCAAACATCCCTTTATTAGCTTCCCTGCAAAATATTTTCTTCAAACAAAACTGTCACAGATGAGGAGGGGACAAAGACACTTGTGCACATTTCTTGGAAAAGCATATATCCTACTTGGGCTGTACATGTATTTTTAAGTAGACAAGCCCTGGGTGGTAGAACCTGCCTCTGGGTACCCAAGAGACCCTGTTGAAACTGAGCTGAGAAGGAGGAATGTCCCTGAGTTAGGAAAAGAGAACAGAAATAACTGAGAATGTTCAGGGACGATGGGTATTACCAGGTCTCCTATCTTCTAAGCCCTGGCTTTGGACTCTTATCTGAGGCTTCCCTGGAAGGCTGGTTTAGCTCAGTTTGAAGCTATATGTGTGTGTGTGTTTATGTATATGTGTGTGTGTGTATATATATATTTTTAAGTGATGGGGTCTTTTTAGCCTTGAACTCCTGGGCTCAATCCATCCTTCCACCCCAGCCTCCCAAGTATCTGGGACTACAGGCACGCACCACCTTTCCCAGCTTCTCTGAAGCTGCATTTTCACCCAGATGAGTGTGTCCTCTCAGAGCACAGCTAGTGTGTTAGAGGATGCATCAAGGGAAAGGATTCATTCAGGGAAAAGGGAACTTTTAAGAGACTCTCACAATACCCACCACAGTACATCCCTACATCATCTCTCCTCTTCCACATGTTCCCACTGAGAGGAGTCTGGTGATTGGAAAATAAAATTCTTCTTATATTTCACTTTGAAGCAACCAACCCACTCCAAGCCCCTCTGAGAGAAAAAATAGTCCAGCAAGTTTTGTTTTGAGCAAATGCCTTTAAGCTCCCAAACTCTGCCTAGATAAGGAGAATATATAAAAATACTTACTCTTCTTGAAGAATGAATTCACTATTTTCCGGAGAAAACTGCCCCGTCACAGGATGTCTGAATGCTGTGGTCTGCTGGTTATGGCTAAAGAGAAAGAGAGATAATGAATGAGAAGTCACGTAAATGGAAAAGAGTACAGACACAACAGGCCAGCAATGTCTGGGGACCCTGGTCGTCGAACATTCCTCACAGAGTAAGAAAGTGGGCCTTTCCCCTGAGACACACTTAATCTGTCAGAACCCTACCGCACTGAAAAGCCAAGAATTTCCAGCTCAGGTGCCAAAGCCCACCTAGGAGGCAGGGATTTTAATCCTAAGGAAGTCTTGGCTCCAAGAGAACAATGCGTCTTGGAGAGACATTCCATGAAGTACTTACTCCAACAAACTGAAACGTTAAACAAAAAGTTACTTTAAGGCAGCAGGAGCTAAAACAAGAATGAAGGAAATCAGGCAACGCTTTCGACAGCTTCTCAAAACCATGAGCCACTGAAAGAATTCTAAGAATTAGCCACCTACCCAGAAAATTTTCTTCTTAAAATTCTTCTCCCTACTACAAAATGTCTTCACTTCCATGATGGGATAGAAACACAAGGGCATGTCGCTGCAACACGACCTGCACGATTTCAACACTGTAAAGTTTCTATGGCCCTTTTGAAGTGAGGAGGGATCCATTCCACGCCAAGCTGACAGACACGACCAAAGCGTGTAGGTGTTTTGTGCACTGACAAAAGTTGCCTGGTTCTTTGAAAAGAAGGAGGAGCTGGCTCTAGGGGCTGCTGGTTTCCTCCACAAATAAACTAACCTTTTTATTATAAAAGAATATGATTTATTTAAAATTTCTTCAAAATCATAGTCATTTTAGACATTTTAGAAAATACTGAAAGAAAGTCACTCATGATCTCACTATGCAGAGCTATACCTGGGTATTTTCTCCTTCCAAGTTTTTTTTCTTCTATTTAAAAAGACAATTGTGACTTTACTGTAGATAAAAATCTATATCCTGCTTCTCCACATTCTATTAACATAGAAAATGCCCTATGTCATTAAGATTTCTTCATTTAAAATAGCTGAATAATATTTTTATCATATGGATGGAAGGTTTTTTTTTCATACAATTTTTTAAAAAAAGTCTACTGGCACCCACGTGCTAGGTAGTGCTTTAGGTGGTAAAGATACAAAGTGAATAAAAATGTTCTTACTTCATGGTGCTTATATTCTATAAAGATTTACATTTCTCTAATGCAGGTGCCCCCCTCCCACTATTATAATCACTATATCTTTTGAGTATGGGCTTTTTCTGCAATTCAAATTATTTCCTTGGGTTAAAGTCCTATAGGCAAAATTACTGACTCAAAGGGCATGGTCATTTTTTAAGGTTGCTAACACAAACAGTTAAAATGCTTTCACTATCAGAGTCAATAGATCATCTCAGTTTGGTAATGTTAAGATAGACCCACCTTCAAACTGAGCACTGAGCCCTGAGCCTCCCTGGAGATGTCTAAATCAGCATAGCACAAAGGTTAAAAAGCAAAAACTTTCTAAGCCTACAAAGTTTTTCTTACTCTGGTCAGGGCCTCCTGTCCCTGGTGTCCTGGGTAGGCTGGGTACTGAGGATTAGAGCAGCCTGAATCCTAACAAGCCAAAGGTAAAGCAGGCAGAGCTATCAGGCCAGGTGCTCCCTGGCCACACAACTGTGCACCACCCCACCACACCCTCAGCCTTCCCACCCACAGCCAGCCTCTGAATGCCCAGCTCCTGGTCCCAGGCAAGCGTGTGGAATCCTATGACCTCATCTGGCAGGCAGGCAGCAGCCTGGTCTTCCCAAAAAAGCAAAGTTAAGCCATGAGCACCTAAGACAAGGACGAAAAGCAAAAGCAGCTCTTCTTAACACCTGTTTTAGAAATCCTTGCATCACATTCAAGGGATAGGCTTTATTTACAACCCAGCTCCTTCTCGACAGTCATCTCCACTTACCAGGGAATTTGAAAATGCAAACTCTAATGTAAGCCTGCCTCATTTCCACCTGGACCAAAAAAAATAAAAAAAATAAAAAAATGCCCTGCTCATAACGGAATAACAATAAAGCAATACCACCACTATCTACTATTGCCTCTAAAGGGCTTGACAGTGTACAAAGCATTTTTTTATACATCTGGGCTATTTATACCATCAACCCCCATTTTATGAATGAGGAAACTGGGCTTGGAGAGGTTAAGTGACTTGCACAAGATAATTTCGTCAATAAGTGAAAAGGCTGGGACATGAATCCAGGTCTTCTATTTCTATGTTTTTTTTTTTTTTTTTTGAGACAGAGTCTCACTCTGTTGCCCAGGCTAGAGTGAGTGCCGTGGCGTCAGCCTAGCTCACAGCAACCTCAAACTCCTGAGCTCAAGCGATCCTCCTGTCTCAGCCTCCCGAGTAGCTGGGACTACAGGCAGGCACCACCATGCCCGGCTAATTTTTTCTATATATATTTTTTAGCTGTCCATATAATTTCTTTCTATTTTTAGTAGAGATGGGGTCTCGCTCTTGCTCAGGCTGGTCTCGAACTCCTGAGCTCAAACGATCCGCCCACCTCGGCCTCCCAGAGTGCTAGGATTACAGGCGTGAGCCACCTCGCCCGGCCCTATTTCTATGTTCTTCATATGATAACCTGCTGTCCGCTGCCCTTAGACATCTGTGGGGTGGCAGCCTCCTGGCCATGATCAAAAAGCCCTAAAGACAAGGCATCAGGAAAAACAGCACCATCTGCTACAACACCCTCTCCCTACCTCCCTCCTTCTCCTTGTGCCCTTCTCTCTCCAGGGCCAAAGTTCTGAATGACAACACTTGTGTGGCACCCAGTAGCCCCCAAATACCCTTTGGTCCTACCGCAAGATCAGTTGGTAGATCTCTGGCAGATGGGAGCAAAGAGACTCTCCTATGTGCCTGGAGCAGATCCAGCAGCCAGCATAACCTTAACAGCAACGCCAGGGCTCCCCACCCACAACCCGTACCAGCTTAAATAAACCTAGAGTCTTGAGTAAATGAATCTTGAGCTGGAAAGCGTAGGCACTAAGATGAATTTTACATTCCAACATTAGAAGGAAAAGTAATTTTTAAAGTTCAACAAAAAATAGGTGTCATTTGCTCAGATCTAGAGGCAGCTCCCCAAACTTTCTTCCCTAATACGTATGCTGCCTTCTTTGTCAAAAAGTTTTCGGCCACAGCATCATCACTGCCATCTCCTGCATCTACACGAAGCTTTAGATGTGCTCACACTCACATCTTACTTGACCCTCCCAGCTACCCACTGAGGAAGGCAGGGCAGATCCCCATGTTACATATAAGGAAACTGAGGTTCCAGGTTATGAGATGTTATTGAACACTAAATTGTAAGAAGAAAAGTACATTAAGAAAAGAGATGAACCAGAGTAATGCTTCTTAAATACTGAGGTCTTAAAATCTGATCATTTTTGATCAAATACATGCAGCTTGCTAATAGCAGAGCTTCTCGTTCAGCACTCTTTGAGCAAAGGGACATGATTTAGGTCCCTGGGCTATTCCATACAATCTTCTCAAATACCCAATAGGGCAGATTATGTGTCATCATACCAGGCTACAAGTGGGGAAAGTGAGGCCCAAAAGGAGTAGACTATTTACCCACAACTGCAGTCCACTCCTGTGTTCTGAACACCACCACGCTTTTGGTCTCTTTCCACTTGCCAGGTTCACGCTTACCAAGCAAGGGCTGCCAATTAAACACAGATTCCCCAAACCCATCTGGAGATCTCAAAGTCCTCTAGCTTTATTTGCTGTCCCTGACCCCTCAGTCCAAAAGCCCCCAGTCTGCTCCATTTCCTGATTCTAAAACCCATGAAGAGGCTCATGTCCTATCACCCTGTCTCAAGAAGCATTTAGCAGGCACAGACACATCTCCTGAAATACCTGTTCTTAAACCTGAATTGCCACCTTGCTCCTTGGTAGTACAGAGATGGCCCGGCTGGGAGCCAAGTGGCTGGTTTCAAGGGAACACAAAAACTCTCTTCCTTACAAGGGCTTCTGTTTCTCTTCAGGCTACTGACAAAGTAATTTGGCAAATGAAGTAAACATACTCTAGCCTTCATTTTCAAATCCTATTCTTCCTCCCAGAAGTAGCTCCTCAAAGCTGAACGGCAGCCAATGTCACCTGGGAGAGGACCAGGGAGCACAGATGGAAGATGGCAGGCCAGGATTGGCCCCATGAAGGCGGGCCACCAGGAACCATCCACATAAATAAGCACGTCTTCACAAGCCCCGGCCCGGAAGGACTTAGGTTAGGCCCTACATAAGTCTGACAGCAAACACAAAAGACTTGATACAATAAAGTGAGGACCAGGAAGAAATGGAGACCAATTTGAGCTCGATCTAAGAAAGAGCCTAGCTACAATCACAGATGAGGCTAGTCAAAATGTAAATAGGGCCTGCAGTTTCTTGCAATGTTTTTGCAAGATTTTCTGTTCATATGGGTTTTCACTATAATGTGAACAGTGATTCTGGTTGGTTAAACACAAAGGTTACAATTACTTAGCACAGCAATTTTTTTGGAATGGCAAGAAGTTCTGGAGTTATGTGAATGACACTCAACAGTGGAGGTCAGAGCACCCTGATGAATCTGGTTTTCAGACAGTGGTGGTATTGGTATGCTGAGAGTGTGACAAATCTGCTCCGTCAGCACTACCTCTTATCTGGCCCATGCTATGAAGAGGAGAAGAAAGAGCTTAAAATGTAAGAAAAGTATGCGGCCTAAAAGCCTGAGGAGGGACTCTATCAAGGATCTACTCATTATTGTGCTCAGCAGTATTTGCCCCCTTAACCTTCTGGCTCCCCAATGTGGCTCCCAGAACACTGTAAAAGAGTCACCCTGCGGGCCTGAAGCCACATTCAGCACTGCCTCCAGGCCTGTTAAGTCACGGACTACCTTTGCGTCTCAAGAAAAGCAAGGATTCTGGATAATCTATTAATACTCCTAGTTAGGTCCCCAAACTAGAAATGAAAACTCCAAGAACACAAGAAATCGTCTCTCCCCTTCTTCAGCTCTCATTTGGGTCCAACAATAGCAATCAGGCGTTGAAACCGCATCTCCACATTTCCTCAACATTTCTTAAGCTCCTTTTGGTTTCTTTTACTTAACACTTTTATAAAACTGCTCTTTTAGTACAAAGTGTCACTACTGTTAATGTGACGTTTCTAAGGGGATGAGATTCCTATTGAAATGGTCTTTTGAGCTTGCACTATTTTGACAATGTCAAGATTTATAACAGCTCACAGCACATGGGCATTCCTCTGACCGTCTTTCCTTCTAGAAGCATGGGAATCAGGCCTTGATGAGCCAATCAATGGTCCCCAACCTCTCTGCAAGTGGAAGCTATCAGTAACACGGCACTAATCAGCCTCCTTCAACATCTGCCCCGGGCAACACGTCAGCACAGAGCCCTGGAGTCAAAAGATTGGGTTCAAACCAGAGCAAGCACCTCACCTCTCTGAGCCTCAGTTCTTCCAATTGCGAATAGGAGATAAAAATGTCTCTCCAAAAGGCTGTTGTGAAGATAAACTGAGGGAACACATATGAAAGCCTTGTAAAACGCCTGGCATATAGAAGGTACTCAGTTAATGTTTGTTGAACCTGACTGTGCCTTGACCATAGCAATGACTAAGAGACATCTAAATTTTAACAGGGCAAAAACGGAATGAGCCTCCTTCTCCCCAAACCCAATACTCCTCCAGGCTTTCCTATTTCCATTAACAGCATCACTATGCAAAAACCTTGGAGTCACCCTCTATTCCTTTATCTTAACCTCCACATATAACATGTGAGGCACACAGAGGCAAGTCCTACTGCCTCTATCTACAAAACGCACTCTGAATTCATCCACTTCCCTCCATCTCTACAGCAGGCACCCTACTCATCTCTTGACTAGCTACTACAACAGCCTTCTAACTGCTCTTTCTGCTTCCACCTTGGCCTCTGTGCCAGCCATTGTACTCACTGGAAGCCTGATGGATCTTTTAAAATAAGTCATGTCACACTCCTCCATTCAACCTACAACATCTCTACATCACACACAGAATAAAAATAAGCTCCTTACCTTGGCCTACAAAACCCTAGATGCCTTGATTCCCGACTGGTTCCATCCTCATCTGCACCATTCTTCCCCTTGCCCAACCTGGCCCAGCCACACTGGCCTCCTTTATGTTCCTGGAACACCAAGCTCTCTCCTACTAGACGTCCTTTGTACTAGCTGTCTTCTCAGCCTGGATGCTCTTTACCCCGTATTCTCACAGCTGGTTCCTTGTCATTCACACCTCAGCAGAATTATCACCATCTCAGAGCCCTTCCCAACCACCCACTACAATAGCTCCCAGTCACTTCGCATCACATCACCCTGTTTTAATTACTAGCTGTTATTTTCCTTACTTGTGTGTTTGATTATTGTCAGTCTCCCTGCCTAGCAAGGATATTCCATGATAGCAAGGCCCTTGCCTGTCCTTTTACTATAGTATCAGCCTATAACAATGCCTGGCACATAGGAGGTGCTCAAAAAATATTTTCTGAATGAAGGAAGGAGACATGACTAAAGAGACTCCTACCTTAAAGTGAGGCTATGCCTCTAAATGAGCTAGTTAATCAAAATCTTGACTCAGGTAACAGAGACAAGAACCTAACAGTCATCGGCTCTCAGAAGGCCGTTGGCTTCTATTCCTGCTGCCAGAGGAAGGAAGAGTGAGACACCAACATGCCAAGAACACTTCATCCTTGGCTCTCCCCAACTGTGTTACAATATAATTTGGAGAAATTAGCCCTCCCCTGCAACGTCCCCCACACTCCTGCAAAGGAGGGTTAATACACTCAATAGAGTGAATCAAAGAATAGAATGCAAACAGCCTAGAGGAAATTACTGTGTGATTAAAAACACACAGGAGGATAATACAAACATCACCTGCGTCTCCCTTGTGTGAACTGGGAGTGTGTTTGGTGTGAAACCTACAATTTGGTGACTGATTAAACACTCTCTAGTACTGCTCTCTACTTATTTCGTGTGTGTTTATCCTCCTCCTCTTCTCCCCTCCCTTAAAGTGAGATCCTAAGTTCCTGGAGGGCTGGGAGTAGTCATTCACGTATTTCTCCGCATCTCCTATAGTAAAGAAACAGGAATACCCATGGAGTAGACACTTGAATTCCTTTACCCCAACAGCCTGAGCACAAACACACGTTGCCTTCAGGGAGAGGCCGTGCAGAACCCATCTTATTTTCTGATTTCAGCAGCTCAATGCATGACAGAGCCCCCAGAGCATGGCAGAGGCAGGGGCCTGCGGGCCCTGAGGAAGGATCCTGCGCCAGGGCTGGGAGGACGGAGTGGCAGAGCCCACCCCACACTGCCCACATCTGGAACACACTCCGTACCAAAGTGGGCAGTGACACAGAAAGCCAGTCAAACCACAGACCCACCACTTGCAGGGCAGTTGGTAACTGCACTCCTTGCCCAAAGGTGCCAAGAGGTGCAGGGCCTGGCACAGAAAGCTGAGCATAAGGGAGTCACGAAATTAACTGAGCAAACTTAACACTCACGCACCTTGCAAAGAGGGAAGTCTGTCCTCTGCAAACCCTGGCTTTAACAGACTGAAAATTTCTAACATTGACAAGCTCTGCATTTCATTAGATTCTCCTGAGGTTTTCACATACACTCAGTGCCCAACTCATTTTGTAAAGCACCTCTTCTGACCCAGTAACCCACACTGCAAATCTGTCTGCTTCCTCAGTCTCCACACGGAGCCAAGGACTTACGGTTGCTACTTGGTGAATAGAAAGTTTGAATTTTGGCTTCTCAGGATCCCAATAACCAAGAAAAGATTAAAGCCACGCTCCTGACAGAATGAGGAAATCAAACCTGGAGAGCCCTCCCCTAATTTTTTTTTAAAGGAAGTTGGCAGGGAAACAATGTAATAGGAGCCAAGTACCAGCTTTGTTACTACACCAGCTCCACTGCCCCAGCAACTATTCAACTGCCCTGGGCCTCAGTTTCCTCATCTGTAAAACAAGGGCGTTAAACTCTCCATCTAGAAAGCCCACATGAGGACTGCATGAACTCCAGGCACATCAGGGTTGCACAGACTGGATTTCAAATCCCAACTCAGCCACAAGCTGGTAGTGCGTGACCTTGAATGAGTGAATTTTCTGAGTTTATCTGTCAAAAAAAGGAAGATTAATTCCAACCCTGCAAGGTTGTTATGAAGAGTACTGATAAAGTGCCCAGCCCACAGTAGACACTTCAACCTTCAGTGCCCGCTTTATTTTTCTTTTGCTAGCTCTAAAACTGCACTCCGATGGAGTTGTTTTGCCTTTTTCCATGTTGCAAACTCTAGCACGATTAGCCTGCTACAGGACAGAAACTCAAGAACACACTTTCTTCCCTTTGAGTTAAGGCACAACACCCAGCCTCCTGTTTAAATTTCTATTTAAAGAACTTGCCTGCCAAGCAAAGTAGTTTAAGATCACCAGGCGCCTTCCTTCAGCAACACTTTTATCCTTTCCACAGGGTCAAGCCCCATGGTTCGGAAAGGGCAGCCCAAGAACAACCACCTCCCCCCACAGCAGGCTGGTCTGAGCCAGGGTCACCACATTCTACAGAAGTTTTCAAATGTCACGGGAAACATTTTCAACCTCAGAACACCCAATTTTATGTTTCTGGTTAATGCACTTAAATAAGTCAGGTTCCTCAACTATAAAATGAGAAGGCTGGACCAGGAGACGTTTTAAGGATCTTCCTTCCAGCTGTAACATTTTAAGACACTGAGGTTCATCTCAAACTACTTCCATCCACAGAGCGGCAGACTAAAATTTAACAACAGTACACATAATTGAACAGAGGCAGAACAGTTGTCCTCCCTGATCTCACTTGCCAACGAAATATTCTTTGTAATAACATCAGGGAGTACCGGTAGTTAATGATACTTTTGTCCTACTTACGCCCAATTAAATTGGATTGTCGTCGTTTTTTATTTAACTTTAGGCGCTCCCAACCATCAAAAACTTCCTTTCTCTCAGTCATTACTTGGCTTTCATGAAACAGAATACATCGCAGCAAACTGAATCCCTATGAAACCAGTACCGGACTAACCTGCTCGCTCGTTCTTGCTGGAAAAGGCAGCTGACACACTCACTCTGTCTTTGAGCTCCATGTTCAGAATTGTGTCTTCCCCTGCCACAGCCTTAAGAAATCTGTTCAGGTCAGACAGAGAGGGAGGCTCGCAGCCTGCCTGCTCTCTCTCAGTTTCGGTTCGTGAACAGCTGCCTCCCAAGGTGTTACAAATCCAGCAGCCACTTGCTCCTGCTCATTCATTCTCCTTCCTCTCCACCCCCACGCAAAATCTGGCAACCAGGCAGGAACATAGTTCCAGCTCTGAGTCACCGCCCCGCTGTGGCCAAGGGAAGCAGTGGCTGGGGTAAACAGCCAGGCGGGTACTTTGTGCCTCTAGGACCTACTTCTGTTCTTTAAGACCATGGGGTCAGCTGCCCCTCTAGAACCAGAACATAAGAAATACCTCTACCTGCTAGCTCTGGACTCAGAATGAATTGCTCACTCAGTTTTGTCCTGCCACACTGGGCTGAAATCAGCCCCAAAGCAGAGCCTATCTTTGGTGGAGAAACAATGGCTCCTTATCAATATTTCACACCAGTCAGGGCAGGGAAGAGGTTGAACAGTTATGAGTCACCATACCCAGTCCCCCTGGTAATCCATGATTCTTTCATCACTGCCTGGGATGGCTAAGACTCTCTCAGTACCAATTGAACTGTGAGGCTCTCACTCCCAGAATAGGCCTGGAAAGGAGAAGGGCTGAGGGGTTAGAAAGGGAAACCAAGGCACCAAACTCACAGATCAACACTGTGGCCCTTTTCATTGCAACCTGTGTGGGCCTACAAGTCAGGATGCAGGTGACCACTTGAATATAAGCTCCACTGGGCAAAGACTACTCTTTTCACAGCGATGTTCAGTGCTTAGCATAGTGCCTGGCACATAATAGGTGCTCAATAAATATTTGTTGAATGAAAAAAAAAAATACAGGCGGTTTCATTCTGCATCTCCTTAGGATGACAATTTTACTAAAACTTGTGTCTACTACCATTTTTTCTCTTTTAGAAATCTCCATATCCTTTGTTACTCTTAATACTGGCTGTAGTGAGTGTTCTATAAATCTTTAAAGTAGAAATGATTTACTGTGAAACTAATGAAGCTCAAGCTTTAAGGCCCCTCATTTTAAAAGCCCCCTCCAGGGCCCTACCAGTGTTTACATGCTTTATGCAATTTTTAAAGAAGGCCTCCCAAATTGCATAAACATCAAGTCCCACAAAATATCGATCTGCCATAGCAGAATGAAAAAATTAACTACTCATGAGCCATTCTGACATATTACCCTAACAAGTGCATTTGCTTTGACAAAACTTGTTTTAACCACAGAGGAGATATACTCTAGCCTATAGACACCTTCTAATCAATCACAAGTCAACTGCTACAAGACTGGATTAGGTTTAAGAGCACAAATCCCATTCATTCAACACTTATTTAGCCCTACTATGTGCTTTAGCACTCTGAGTGCCTTGGGGAAAAACAATGATTACATCATAATCACCCCAAGCAAACAAGAGCATACAATCCAATAGAAGAGAATGATATGGTCATAAACAGATACAATATAAATATATATTTCATACACACACGCACACACAACCCTGTTAGAGTGGGTGCCATAACAGAAGTGAAAAGCAAAGCGCTCTTACTTGCTGGGTACAAAAACCTAGAAGGTAAATTATATTACCTCCATTTTGGAAATGAAATTGAGTCAAAGGCCATTCCAAGACCATCTAATCAGTAAGCAACAAGGTCAAAATCCAAGCCTGGATCTGCCCAACTCCAAAGTGTAGGCTTGTTCCCAGTGGCTACACTTCAGCCAGTGGCCACTGCTCCATGGAACTTCCAAAATGTCTGGGAAGACATGCCGGCTTCAGAGTTAGAGGAACCACATCGGCCCCAGCAAAGGTTGGCAAGCTTCCAAGGCCCACACTCCCAGGAATGGAGGAACAGGAAATGCTATGAGCTTATTCATCTACAGGTATAATCCTCGTCCACCAGGAAACACCCCTTGCAGGGATTAGTGACAGCTACGTGGGAGCCAGAAGGGGCCACATGCAAGGCCATCACCCTGTGCCTTTGCCTCCAAATTCCATCATCCTTGTTGCCAGATCAATCATGTTGGAGCACAGTTCTCCTCCCACCATCTCCTACCCACACACCCTGCATGGCTCCTCACTGCCAAAGCCTCTGTATCTCTCACCACTGCCCTATACCCTTGGCTCCTGACAAATTTAACTGCCCACCAGTCCCCAAGTCACCCTGTCTTTCGTACCCCCAGGCTTTGGCTCCTGCTGTCCTCTTCCCTAATGAATTCTGCCTAACCTTCAAGGCCCCGTCTCTTCCAAGGAGCCCTTCCTGATAACTCCAGGCCATCTGATTTCTCTCTTCCTCAATATTCTCAGCACTAAAGGTTTATACTCCTGTTATAGCAATGATACTTCCCAACAGCTCTGTTCACTTTACTTTTCAAAAATTATTTCAGTATATGTTACAGAAAGGTATAAACTAAAAAGTAGTTTCCTTTCCCACCTCCAATTCAGTGTCCATCCCAGGAGCAACTGCCTTTACCAGTTTCTTGTGTATCCTTTTTGGGTTTTGAATTTATGAAATTTTTATGCATTTAAAATTTTGTACACTTATCTTTTTAGATGACTTTTTTAGATAAAATTTTTTTAGAAAAAAATTTACCAAAGTAGAATAAAATTGCACACATTGTTCTGTAACTTACATATCTTGGGCTCCTTCTCCACGTCCATATGCGAGGATGAGCACAAGCAGCCCCCTCGGCACACAGCTCCCCTAGGACCCCCACACCATGCCAGACCAGCCTTGAGAGAGAGAGAGATGGCCCTATATGCCAACCTGTCCTGATATGTATCAGAGATTCCGAACTGATGACCTGCAAACCAATCTGTCCCCAAAATCAGTTTTATTTGAGCTACTGAGATTGTAAAAATTTAGCCAAAGTTTAAAAATAGAAATATTTCATATAAGAATCCAGCTCATCTTGTAAAAAACAAAAACTGTGGCAACAGTGGGCCCCCATGAGAGGTAGAATGACCCTTCTATGTCACTGCACTCCCCACTATTCCCTACTGATTCTCAATATTGGGTCAAACACCAAGTGCCATCATCTATCATCACAACTACATTTCTAATTTTCCTCCAGTAGAGAAATTTCTTTGTACACATTATCTCAGCCAGAATTGGGAAAACAAAAGATAAACAGAACGGTATGGCCAGGCATGGTGGCTCATACCTGTAATCCCAACACTTTAGGAGGCCAAGGCGGGAGGTTCACTTCAACCCAGGAATTCAAGGCTACAGTGAGCTATGATCATGCCACTGCACTCCAGCCTGGGTGACAGAGTGAGACTCTGTCTCCAGAAAACAAATAAACAAAACCAGAGTAGGAAGACAATTTCAAAAACAAATTTAAGAGCATAAACACAGGCTGCCTTTTTGTTATTTCTTAAGTCTCCATGGACATTTGAGTTTACAATGCCTATCTTGTACCAACAGCACTGATTCTAGAGAAGACCTTCATTTTAGGAAGAAGATCTGTTTTAAAAAATAAAGATTTCTTGCATAAGAATAAGAACTAAAGAAAAATGGCAAAAATTGGTCCCAAATTTTCCCTCTCGTGAAAAAAATCTTACAAGAGTTTTTCTAGGCTGGGTGTGGTGGCTCATGCTTATAATCCTAGCACTCTGGGAGAGGCTGAGGCAGGAGAATCACTTGAGGTCAGGAGTTCAAGACCAGCCTGAGCAAGAGTAAGAACCCTGTCTCTACTAAAAATAGAAAAAATTAGCTGGTCATGGTGGCACACGTCTGTAGTCCCAGCTACTCGGGAGGCTGAGGCAAGAGGATCGCTTGAGCCCAGGAGTCTGAGGTTTCTGTGAGCTAAGCTGATGCCACGGCACTCTAGCCCAGGCAACAGAGCAAGACTGTATCTCAAAAAAAAAAAAAAAAAAAAAGAGTCTTTCTGCCAACTAACATTGGAGTGGACTCACCCTTAACCTTGCCTGACTAGACTCCTAAAGAGGTAACCCCAAGCCAGCCACCATATTCCTTCTTCCACAGTGAAAAATTTAGAAGACACTACCAACAGTGCTGTCTCTAAAGAATCCAAAGGAAGAGAGGTACCAGTGGATGCAGCCCCAATGGACATCTAAAGGGGCCACTGACAGCACAGGGGCTCCCAAAAAGGAAAAGCATTTGACCAGGTGCTGCCTGGGACAAGATCAGAGACCTCCCCCAGTGTGAAAAATGCACAGTGCACTGTGGTGTCTAGAGTACAGGCCCTGGAGTCCAGCCCTCTACAGCTGCCCACATCAGATAAGGAAATTGCTTCAGAAAGCAACTGCAAAGAGTTGCCACCATCTTTTAAAAATAATTGCTTCAGTAGGTATTCAGAAGGAATCTTAAAAGGCCCACAATTGCTACATGATCAGACCTGAATGATACTGCATTACTTGCCGCCAACATTGACATGTGACATCAATATATTCCTTCACTCATTTAACAAATATTTGAGAGCCAACTAGATGCCAATCCCATAGTGTTTACACCTGCAAGGTGAGTAATCAAGAAGAGGGAGGGGGTGTGTAACAGTTCAGTTTCTATAGCCTGCCAATGATGAACAAAAGGACAGAGTTTTTCAGACGTTCAGACTGGTGAATGATCATCTGTCTTCTTAGTCAAGAGCTGTAAATTCTAAGTTTATTAAGCCAAGCTGAGACCCATTTTATCACAGAGGGTAACCCTGGCTTTCCAGAAGTCACAGTATTAAAAGTTTTGGGGCTGAAAATGACTCAGGTCACCTCATCCAATCTCTTTCTTTTGTAGATGAGGAAACTGAGGGCTGGGAAGGTTAAGGGAATTGCTCGAGGTCACAGTTATTGAATCATAAATTAACACTAGATTCCGGAAAACAAGGATTAAGAAAAAACATCATACATTGTTTTAAAACTAATTTCCTTCCTTCAACAAAATCCATCTCCCAGTGACTAATTTCTACTAGCAAACATGAAAAATACATTGTAGAGCTGGGAATCCCTGTGCTCAGTCAAAAGATCTCACACACAAATCCAGCATCGTTGGTCTGGATTTGAGTGGCATACAAAACACACGCAGGGGAGAAGGCCCAACAAAGACAGAAGCAGAGACTGGAGTGATGCATTCATAGGCCACAGACTGCCAAGAACTGCTGGCAGCCATCAGAAGCAAAGAGAGAGGCATGGAATGGAACCAACCCTGTTGACACTTTGATTTTGGACTTCTGGCCTCCAGAACTGTAAGAGAATAAATTTCTGTTGTTTTAAGCTACCAAGTTTGTGTAAGTAGTTATGGTAGCCCTGGGACACTAATATAGAATCTGTATTAGCTCAGTGGCTTTGATTTACTATAAACCCGAGTAGTCAACAGTGTGGAAAAGCTGTCACAAGGGCCACGAGGACCTTGGGACTCACTTAATAGTAGCACAGACCCCCAAAACAAGGAAGGTAAAATGTTCTTCAATTTTGAACTAATCAGACCCTACCCAAATATGTGTCCATTCTGGGAACCGCACCTTGTGGGAGGAAGCCCAGGAGAGACACGCCAGGACTGTGAAGGGCTCTAGTGGGTCAAAGCCACATCACTGAAGGAACTGGAGTTTTGTGGCCTGGGAAGACTCAGGGCACACAAGTGTTGTCTTCATCTCTGAAGGACCATCGAGAAGTAGGGTAATTCGATTTGTTCCCTGAGTTCAAGGATGGTCACTGGGAGACACAGTTTTCAAGGAATAGAGTGTTAACAATGTCACTGAGTGGTCTCTGAACACCACTGGCTGACTGCCTCCTGTTGGTGGAAGTTTTCAAGCCCAGAACAAAAAACCATCTGGCAAGGATGCTGGTAATGAAAGAATGCAAACCCCAGGTGTACAATCAGCCAAGATGACCTTATGCTCCTCTCCAGCTCTGTGAATCTATGAATCCATAAAACACACCATTTGGCAATTATCTGTGTCAAGAGATGTCTGAAATACATGGGTGGGATGCAGAGACCCTGAGCATGAGGATATCTATGGTGGGAAAACAGAACCCAGGCCCTGCCCAGAGCACTGGCTGAGAACTTATGGCAGGCTCCCAGGAACCTGGCAGCAAGAGGTCACAGCCCTACAGGTGAGGCTGGTTCAGGTGCTTTAAGCCCTTTCTCATAGGAAGCTTACACTGAAACTGACAATATCTATGTTGAGCTTTCTCTTTTATTCATTAATTTAAAAAATAAACAACAAACATTTATTTCTCACAGTTCTAGAGGCTGGGAAGTCCAAGATCAACATGCTGGCAGATTTGGTGTCTGAGGAGGGCACATTCCTCATAGATGGTACCTTCTTGCTGTGTCCTCACATTGTGGAAGGGGCAAACAAGCTCCCTCAAGCCTCTTTTAGAGGGACACTAATCCCACTTAGGAGAGCTCTGCCTTTCAAGCTTTCTCCTCTAGATACGTAACTCTAATAGCCCAATGTGGCCAGTACCCACTAATAAACTACTAAGACTATATGAAAAACAATAGTGCCTCATTTCCTGAGTACCTACTGTTGTAACTGCTTGAGACGTATGCATGTATTATCTCTAATGGTTACTTCAATAGTACAAAGTAGTATCATCTTAGGGAACTGAAGCATAAGAGAGGTTAAATCATTTGCCCAAGGCCATACATTTCTACAGGAATTAGGATTCCCATTAGAATCCAAGTCCAGAAAGCCAAACTCATCTCCTGAATCATGATGTCTCCTCTGCAACCTACTGTGGGCATTTAATTTGTTCAAGGTAAATACCAATATCCGGCAAGTGGGAAGGAAATAGGTGGCTTTCTCTCTCTGGGCCTCAGTCACCTCATCTGTGAAATGGGGAAAGGTTGGAGATGATGAACACAGGGAGCCCCTCCCACTCTGACACCATGGTGCTGCCCTACAACTGAATGTTACTAGATTGCTTTCCGCTCAGTGTCACCTCCACACTGTTGGGGCTGGAAAAGTGGTGACAGGGGAGGCAGTAATTCTCTAGCATCCCCCACAAGGAGGTCATACCTGGTAACTTTCCCCATGCTGCCTAGAGGTCAGAGCAGTAATGGAAGGAAAAAACCAAGAACAGGCACCAAGTCTGCTGTATGAGCTCATTTGCAGGTGTGCAGCACGGAATGACCCACATAAATCTCGACATTTAGCACTTTTCTCCATAAACCAGGGCTACGTTATAAAGTATCAGCACACAGATCTGAGGGGTAGCGGTGCCCAGAGCCCAGGGGATGGCCATGAGGAATTAAAGCACAAGGTCTTTATTTGGAAAAGATAAAGTATCTGTGGGGTGTGAGAGGGAAAGTAGTGCAGCCATGTTTCAGTGGACGGAGCCTCCCGCAACCGCTTCCCACAGTGTTAATGCTGTCCTGAATCAGGTTGCAGAGCACCCTCAAGCCACCCTGTGGGGGACCTCTGGCTTGGCGAAGCCTCCTCTTTCCCAGCTGCCCTCTCTAAGGGTCTTCTAGCAGTGGTGTTAAAGGAGCTTAGGGACTCCAGAGGCCCAACAGTAAGGGGTCAGGGTAGGGGGAGCTGCCACGGGCCTGAGGAACTTCGCTCCTCCCTGGCCCAGGCAAAGGGGCCATCCCACCCTCAGTGCTGGGGAAAGAGCCGGACATCCAGTCAGGGAGGGTCTCTCTCTGCCTGTCTTATTTCAGAAAAGGCCAAAAATGGGATGATTTCGGAAACTCCCCACCCAAACCAGTTTCCTCTTCAATTCCCTAGTGATGCCCATTCAGGAAGGCAGCCCCAGCTAGAGGAACATGGCAGGAAGAAGGCACCTGACCCACAGGACCCCAAATACCTGGAGTTTCCAGTGAGCATACCACTGAGCCCAGATGGAACATCCTGATAGATGTTTCTAGTTTTATTCTAACATTTCTTTCTTTTTCTTTTTGATTTTGCAGGAGGCAAAGACAGACAGGAGAGGGGAGGGGGAAGGAGAGAAGCATCAAAGTCAGTGGAAAGAGTGTGGGCTTGGATTCTGGGTTCCAATCACAGCTCCAAAATGGCAGTGTTAGCTTTGCAAAATACCTTATATTAATAGTATCTGGCATCAAGGAGGTGAACAATAAGGGTCACTGGTCTTATTGGGGGTCCCTTCTCCCTAACAAAAATCTACCATCTGCCCACATCCCTAAAAGAGAGTCCACTATGCCAGTATGCCAGAAACCCACAACTGGGGATGAGGGAGGGGAAGAGATAAAGAACTACATAAGTGGACAGGCATGGTGGCTCACATCTGTCATCCCAGCAATTCAGGAGGCCGAGGCAGGAGGACCCGTGAGGCCAGGAGTTCAAGACCAGCCTGGTCAACATAATGAAAGCCCGCCTGTACAAAAATTTTTTTAACATAGCCAGGTGATGTGCATCTGTAGTCCCAGCAGGAGGATCACTTGGGCCCAGAAGTTGGAGGCTGCAGTGAGCTATGATTGCATCACCGCATTCCAGCCTGGATGACAGTAGAAGACCCTGTCTCTTTAAAACCAACAACAAAAAACAAAACAAAACAAAAAAAAAACCCACAAACCCCACGTAAGATAATAGAGGGATATCCATAACAATAACATCACTGAGCATACATTATATCCATATCACATCATATAATTACATTCCAGGCACTCTGCAGGTATTATCTCATACCTTATTACAATCCTAGGAGATAGTTAATATTATCTCCATTTTATAGATGAAGAAACTGGGGATGAGAAAAATTAATGGCTTTGTGTAAGATTACATAGCTAGTAGAGGCAGAGCCAGGATTCAAACTCAGGCTTTTTGACTTCAGAGTTGGAGTTAAAGGTTGCACTGTTCCCCATGAAGACAACACAGCCAAATCAATTCCTTACATTGCCAAGGCAAGAAGAAAACTCTGGTACAGGGTAAAGGCTTAACAGAAGAAGCTATGGTTATCATGGTCTCCATCTTCTGGAAACAAATCCCAGCCCCTCCCATCCCTGTCTGGAAGTCCCAGCACTCTGATGTGGGCACTGGCTGGAAACCTGCAGGTTACTTGCTGCTATCTTTAACCTGGAATGACATCTACCTTTGAAGAAGGTAATGTACAGAAATGAGAGTGCAAAGCATCCCTAACTGCACCATCTACCTCTCCCGAGCTCCTCCTACTTTGGAGAGAGCTGCACATCACTGACTCTGAATCACACATTTATACTGTGTCTTTCCAGATCCAGACTCAATTCCCCAGCGTCAAATTGTGTCAGCAGGGAGGGATGCAGGAAGCAGAGAGAGAGCTCAGTGAATCTCTTTCTCTGCTAGTGACGGTATCTGATGCATGTTAAATACCTCTCTGCAACTCCTCAAGTGTCTATTAATCAGTGAACCAAGAATACAGAGGGCGCCAAGGAAAAATCTGCCATTGCAGGAAAAAAAGAAAATCACAAGAGGACTCCTTACTAATGCACAAAGACTTCTAAATCCAAGGGGAGGTGGTAATAGTAACAGCCTGGTCACTGAGACGCTTGGTCCCACTGGCCACAAAGCAAGACAGTAAGAGCACCCTCAACTAAAAGGAGCAAAATCTTCTCCCTAGTTTCATCTGGACACTGGCTGGGCCAGCGAGAGAATTTGCCAACACTGATAAAAACAGAAACTTGTAAAAATCATTTGCTATTGACAAGCTTCATTTTCCCCTTCCCTATAAAGTAGCCCTAGAATACTATCAGCCCTCCCCAGCTCACAAGATCAAACAAGATACACGATGGTCCCCAAGGTTCTGCTGCCCACCTGCCTTTTCAGGCTAAATATCTTCCCTGGGAAAGCTCATGCCCTGCCACAGTTATGACCCCTAAAGCTGTCTCTTAAGTGCTGTATGCTCTCTTGAGCCCCAGATCCCTATATTCCACTGCCTACAGGACACTTCTTCCAAGATGTCCTCTAGGCACCATTAAATCAACATATTCCAAAATGGAATCCTGTCTATCCTTTCTAAGCTATTTCTCTTCTTTTATCCCCCCATCTTGGTGAAGGTCACCACCATTTAGTGGTTTTCAACCAGAAGCATTTAAAAAAAACAGCAGTGACATGTTTATTATCACAACAATGGGTGTGGGGGGGAGGGGAGCGCATTTAGTGTGCAGGGAGCCCAGGGTGCTAAACAACACTGTCCTGCACAATGAAAATCTGTCCCTTCCAAAACACCAACAGTTATACTATTTAAAAATGCTGGAAGTCATCCTAACTTTTTCCTTCATTCCCCATCGGTCATCAAGACTAGTCAACTCTTCTTTTGATACTTTTTAGAAAAAATTTTTTAATATATATATTTTTAGTTGTCCAGCTAATTTCTTTCTATTTTTTTTTTTTTTTTAGTAGAGACGGGGTCTCGCTCTTGCTCACGCTGGTCTCGAACTCCTGAGCTCAAACGATCCACCTGCCTCGGCCTCCCAGAGTGCTAAGACTAGTCAACTCTACTTCCTATATCCCCAATCCAGCCCAGCCTCTCCATCCCCAGCCACTCTCAGTGGCATGACTGCACCTGTCCCTAAGACCCTAAGACCTAAGACCATCATCTTACTGCACCCACCCACCCACCTATTTCCAATTCACTTTCTATAATCCTCCAGACAGCTACCCATAAATAGCTCTAAACTTACAAATTGTGCCATTCCTTGCCTGAAAATCATCCAGTAGCTCCCATAACCTTTTGGATAAAGGCTAAACTTCTCAGCATGGCAAACGAGGCCCCTTATCTGTTCCCTGCCTCATGGTTCACCACTCTCACATGAATACTCAGGCTCCAGGGGTGCCTTGGTATCTTTGCACACACTGTTCCCTTTTCTCGAAGGCTGTGTCCTTATCTCCCTGTCTTCTATTTGTCCTTTAACACAAGTGCAAGGATGCCCTCCTCCTAGAAGCCTTCCCTGATACCAGGGTGAGTCAAGGGCTTCCTTGTGCACACAAGCATCACAACATTGGCCACCACTTTCTGACTGCTGCTGTGCTTGCCCTGCCTCTCTGTCAGTTCTGATTCTCCAGCACAGAGCCTAGTATTTGATATCAGTTTAATGAACAGCCAATGAATTAGAATTTACAGCTTTATAGAGCATTAACAGCTGACAAAGCATCATCTCATGTCACAAAATGACCTGGAGAGGTAGTTACTGTCATTATCACCATTTAACAGAAGATGTTAAAGTCTCTCGCCCAGGTTAAAAATGGTTAGCTAAGGGGTGGGCCCAAGACTTGAACCAGGTTCTCTTATGGCAAATTCTTTGTTCTTTGTCACAATACCACTCTGAGTGAAAGGCTACAGAACAGACATCCAGTTGGGGGTGCGAGATGTCATCATCCTGTCTTTTTCATACTTCACCTACACACAGAGCTCTGAAAAACCCGTCATGTTACCCAGCTGCACAGCACCATTCTTGCCCCATTCCCCTTCCTACACCCCAGTTACACTGTGCAAAAACCCCTAAGCCAGCAGAAGAGCCTGGTTTTACTGTCAGAAAGAGCCGCATGACGGCTCCAGTGTGCTGGCTGGGAGCAGGGAGGGATGGCACAGACTAGTGGTAAGTGGCAGCATTTGGAGTTGCCATGCAGTAAGTACACAAGCTTTAAATGGGCTGCCTGCAGAGAAGGTGTATTAGGCGAGACTTTGGAGTGCCTGTGAGGGGGAGAGGACTGGGGAGGGGGAGGAGACCCTCAAGCTGTCCCGCTGTGCCACGTGAAAGGCTGCTAGTTCCTAATTACTTTCTGAGAGTTTTCATGAGCACCTCACATATGCCATTTTGCTTCAGGAACACAAAGCAATTAGAAACGGGGTTTCAGACTTTACAGCTCTAACCGTGGCTGCAGTGGAGAGCATTCCCTCACACACATACACATTTGGCTCAAACGTGAATTTAAGGGGTGATTAAGGAAATGTACAGTTTGGTGCTATGAGCCTCCCAGGGGGCAAGGAAAATGACAAACGCTCATTTCAGGGCTCTGGGTGGCAATCACTACCCACTTTCACGGTGTCATTCAGACATCACCATGACAACCGCGGAAAGGCTTCCTTCCTCTGTGGCAAAGACAATGGAAATTTTAATTAAGGCCATTCATTTTTTTTCTGACCGATAGAAGAAAAACATCCACAGAATGTTACCGAGAAATACATGACCAGGAACACTTTTAGAATTCAAAAATATGGGGTCACATGGTATGTCCCTACATTCCCAAAGCCCACTCCCCCACCCTCTCAGCAACTCAAATCTTTATAGATCTCATAAATTCAGACTTGTCTGGATCTTTTATCAAACATTATAAAACGAAGTAAACATTCCAACTTAATTTTCTGACTATGAGAACAGGATTTTAGTCATTTTTATTTCAGTCATAAAATTCAAAAGTGCTGGTACATTTTCACAAAGTACTTTCAATAAACTCTGAGACAGCCCAAGATTAGACTTCAGTGTTCAGTGGTCTTTGGACAGAAGCAGATCTAGATTTGAACACCTAGAGTTTGTACTCCTGTGTGACTTTGGGTTAGTTACTTCGCCTGAGATTCAGTTTCCTCATCTAAAGGACAGAAGGAATTATGCCTACTTCGGAGCATTTTGAGGAGAAGCAATGATGACCGTAACATGCCAGCACTTTGCCCTGTCCAGAGTGAGCTGTCAATAATAGCAGCAAATATTATTATTCTGCCTTACTTTGTCCTAAAAGAATGAAGAAGGCCCTGTCCACTCTGCCTAGGAAATGTCTCTGGCATGTGTCGGATCCCCTCCCTTCTCACAGTCCCAAATCCAGGCTTTCATCATCCCCCACCTGGACTATTCCAACAGCCTGCTAACTGGCCAGTTTGCTTCCAGACTTTGCTCTCTCTCTAGTTCACTGGCCTCAGACCACCTACCGATACGATAAAACCCAGATCTCTGCTGGTCACTCTGCTCTGTATGAACCTCTGATGGGACTATCATGGGGAAAAACACGGCTTTACTGAAAAACACTTTAACAGGTCTAAATGAAAGGAGAGCTATAAAACAACAATGTTGTAAAGATGCTGATTCTTCCCTAAGTTAATCTATAAATTAGACGTGAAACCAATCAAGATCTCATAGGGATTTTTGTGAATCTTTGTCAACTGATATTAAAATCTAAATGGAAGAACAAAAGGATAAGTATATAGCCACAAACACGTCTACCATTGCAGAAATTTCTACTGGATGGTGATATTCTAGAGTAACCAATTTTTTGATCCATGGGTTTTACTTTAAGGAAACGTATTCAATATAGACCAAAACTTAGCATAAATATAGGTAAGAGGGGAGAAAATATTTTAATAAAATACTAACAGGTGACTCCTGATTAGGAGTGGGGAAAACTGGGTAATTTTTTCTGCCAACTCAGTGTTGAATGAGGCCTAAGAAAGGGAAGGCAAAGGAGAAATGAGGCCTGGGAAAGAGGTAATGATCTTAATCAAAGGCCTAATATGTCTCAGGCACTGTGCTATGTGCTTTCCATATGATTTTTATTTAATGTTCATCACAAGCATGTAAAATAGGTAGCACTACTTCTGTTAAAGAATAGGAAAACCTTTAAGAATGATAAGTGATTTGCCCAAAGGCTAAGAGCACTTGTAAATGATGAGAGCACAAACTGAACCTTGCTGTCCGGATTTCTCTTTCCACCATACTTGTGAGCTGTTCCAGGCCCACTCTTAGAAGTCCCAGGTGCCGACAGGGAGCCCAGGTGCCAGGGTTGTGCAGGGAAGTGTTGGTGAGATCACCTGTGTGAGGTATGGGGGGGTGGCAGGCACTCAGTGGAACTGCTCCCCCGCTCACTCTCCCTGGGAGGGTACCTGGACCTTACTTGCAGACAAAGACACATGCACACAGCAAGTGGGAAGGCCTTGAAGTCCCAGTCTTGTGCCACATTCCAGCACAAGAAATCCAGGTCACACTCCAAGTTGCCAACTTAATATGTAGTGGGAAAAGAATGCTACACGTTTAAACCTCTCACAGGTTATAAATCCTCAGCTTTACTGTGACTGCATGACAGCAAATTCTGCCCTCAAACATACAGTTGGAACTCAATACATTTCACTTTGCTGATCTATAAATCTTGTTTAAAAAGCATATGCATGGTCCAGTCTGTCTTTAGCCCAGGTGGAAAGGAGGAGACTACAGTGAATTCTTATTCTGTTAAAACCTTGTAACTTTCATGAGGTGTTTTACTAGGTTACAAGTAGCCTATGAAATGCTGGCATAAGCAATTATACTTGGACAGTAAAATGGAACAAGTTACCTAAGAGCATAGACACCCCACATTTTTCCTTTTGCTCCTATTCAACTTGACATAACTACTTACCACCCCCAACTAAGATCATCTTTTCCTTATAAGTAAAGTTGTGCACAAAATTGTACTTAACATTGTGATCATTAACAACTTGATGATCTTTGAATACACTCAGAGGGCAAGTAAGAAACGAGAAGACAAAAGGCAGGAGGCTTTGAGGAATGCCTTGACTCCAACACCAGGTCAGTTTATGGACGAACACTTGTGACACCTTGCACATTTTTTTCCCCCAAAAACCTTTTTTCTAGGACAGAAATTCTCTAACTAGTTCAGGTGGACAAAATGTGGAAGTCATATTCTTTTTGTATAACCCAGTGGAATACATATTTTATGAAATAGTTTATTTTTGGTTTCCTACTTATAAAAAACAATACATACCTCTTAGAGAAAAAATGAAAAACCTAGGAAAGTAGACAGCTGAAGGGAAAAAAAATCACCCCTAGGTCCACCAACCAGATAATTGACTGAAAATCAATATTTAATTTTGTGCTAAATTAAATCCATTTTTTCAGTTGATTCTAATGAGGACAAACTAATATAAACGAAAAGTTTAAGAGAACTGTTACAGGGGTTTAATCGCTCTCCTTTAAAATTCCACCATTAGCAACTCATTTATTTGGGTAAGCCTTGTCCTTCCCAGCATGTCTTTTCTCTTATTTGGGGGGAGGGGGTTATAACAGCTTTATTGAAACATAATTCACATGTCAACTCATCCATCTAAAGCACAATGCACTGGCTTTTAGTATATTCAAAGTTGTACAACTGTCACCCCTAATTTCAGAACATTATCATTGCCCTAAAAAGAAGACCCTATACCCTCTAGCCATCACCCCACCTCCAGCCCTAGGCAACTACTAATCTATTTGCTATCTCCATAGATTTCCCTATTCTAGACATTTCGTATAAATGGGATCATATACTGTGTCATCTTTTGTGACTGGCTTCTTTCATTTAGCGTAATGTTTTCAAGGTTCATCCTTATTGCAGCATGTATCAGTACTTCACTGCTTTTTATTGTCAGATAATATTCCATTATGTGGATATACCACATTTTATTTATCAGTTGATAGACTCTGGGTTATTTCCATTTGGAGGATATTATGAATAATGCATCTAGGAACATTTGTGTACAAGTTTTTATTTGGATGGACATGTTTTCATTTCTCTTGGGTATCTACCCAGGAGTGGAATTCACGAGGCATGCAGTAACTCTATGTTTAACCTTCTGAGAACCTCCAAACTGGCTTCCAAAGTGACTCCACCATTTTACATTCCTGCTAGCAGTGTATCAGTGTTCTAATTTCTCTACATCCTTGCCAGCACTTGTTAATTATCTGTCTTTTTTAGTATAGACAGCCTAGTGTGTAGAAAGTAGTATCTCATTATGGTTTTGATTTGCATTTCCTTGATGGCTAATGATACTGAGCATCTTTTCATGTGCTTATTGGTCATTTGTGTATCTTCTTTGGCCAAGCTTTTCTTTTAAACTGCAAGTACCTCTGAACAGAGATATTCCCTGAATTCATATCTTAGTTATTAGCTGAATTATCCTGGGCAAGTCACTTAACTTTTATTAGCTTCAGGTTTCTTATCTGTAATGTGGAGATCATGCTAACTACCCAGTAGAGGATGTGAGGATTGAAATAAGACATGTAAAAGACTTAGCTATCTGGGCACACAGTTAACAGCCAGCAACGAACAGTTATTATTAACAGACTTATCATTAACACTTTACAATCCATGCATTCTTTGAAACAGTTCATCCCATAAAAGGAGAGTTTAAGGTCTGGGACAGAGAAGTTAGGAGCAGGGGGTACGGGGAGTTCAAAAGAGGGAGAAAAAGGAAAATAGTTACTAATGGACCATTTTCAGTCATGTTTTAGTTGTCATTGCCAAAGGCCAACCTAGAGCCTGCTCCTCCACCTTTCCAATAAGGATGTAAGCACTGAATTCTGTTATTAAATCCATTTCTGTTTAGAATAGCAAGGACAGTTTGTCATTACTGCCACCGAAACAAGAAGGAAGCAGGTCTTAGTCACAGTCCTATTACTACAACCTTGCACACTGCATCACATATAACATTAAGGTGATCAGTAACTGAAATGAACCAAATGGAATGAGTAAATAAAGGAATGGAATGAATAAATGGACAAACAGAACATGTTTGGGATGTGTGCTCAACTAGGTGAATGAGGACCCCTTACCCAGTGGGTGGTGGAAAAGGCTGAGACACAGTGCCCAGCCCTGACAGCCAAGGTTCTCACTGACCATCCATAATCCATCACCATCACAGACATCTATTTTAGAATATTTTTCATTTCTTTGTTGCCAAATCTCAGGGATTACGGATTCTAGAGAATGCTGTTTTTCTTTATTTCTTGAAATTGTGAGCGAGAAGATGAAAAGGCCTCCACTTATGTTTCTTGGCATATAGATAGCTCACAGCAGAAAGAAAAGGGAGTCAATGGTTCCAGATCCAACATAAAGACAGGTTGTTCTGACAAGGTCCAAATTACTGAGTGCTCATGGCAGACATAAAAAGAGACACTTTTCAGAGAAATTGTATTTTCCCATTCAATTCCAAAAGAAAGAATCAAACCAAGAAAACCCTTCCAAGCCTTCCACACACTGATTTAGTTTCAACAGCCATGGGGGCAGCGCACAGTCAGACTGCAAACAGGCCTTTGGCTATTGTTCTTGCTATGTTCTCTTCCTTCAGAGACTGCAAAAGGACTGCTGCCACGTTGTTGACTCTTCAATGTGGTGCAAAGATAGAGCAAGCTCTATGTTCCTGCTGTACAATTTCGCAAATCTCTCTCTTTCCCTGATACATTTACAGCTGAAATTGTAGAACTCTCTCAAAAACCTTGAAGCTATCAGAGCATGACAGGTTTCGCTTTTGCAATCCATTTTGGGGTCCTCTTGACAGGGCTTCATCGGCTTAAAACATTTGTTATTCTTTCATGTTATCATTTATTGAAATAATTTGCAGAACATTCCTCCACTCACATCCCCTTATTCACTCAGCACAAGCAACTTCTGAGTGCCTGCTCTGTACCCATCCATTGGGACTACAGTTCCTCTAAGCTCCAGACAGATTTTTTTCACGGTCAACACTTCTAAAGGCTGTATTTCTGAAATTATTCTTCATAACATTATTTTCACAGTCAAAAACTGGAAATTAATTGTCTAACCATCAAGGAATAATTAAGCAAAATTCAGTAGTGGGGAGCCTGCAGCCTTAAGACCACATGTGGCCTTCTAGGTCCTTAAGTGTGGCCTTTTGACTGAATCCAAATTCTACAGGGCAGACCCTTTTATTAAAAGGGGTGCAGCAGAGAAAGATGAAGTTTTTCTTGCCTCCTTTGGTGCTTAAAAAAGAACAATCTTGAAATCAGAAGGCTGCAGGTGTAGACTATTGTACAGCCATTAAAAACAAAGGTTATGAAGACTCTAAGCTTAATAGATCTTTGGGTTAAATGAAAACCAGCCAGGACCCACACTGTATATCAAATATAATCTCTATGCTTATAAAATGCAAGGAATGAATACTGGATAAAAATAGGCCAAAATGTTAATTCTAAGATTATAGATAATATCTCTTCTGCATACTTCTCTGAATATTTCTGCTTATTTGTAGAAAATTTAGAAAATAAAGCATAAAAATAAAAATTACCTATAATATGCCACCACTGTTACTAATTTGGTATTTTACCATCCATTATTTATATAATAAAACTTCACAAATATATTTTGCATGTATTGCTTGCAAAACTTTAAAATGGGGAATAAAAAATGTTGTTTAGATATATAAAGATAATGTAATGTTAAAAGTCAAAATCACATGTGTGACTAAAAGCATGTTGTGCTTTGGACCTTGTCAAATTCATTTTATGTATACCTACATAAAATAAATAAAAATTATTTCCCCACTTCTTACAAAAAAATCCAGAAGAAAATATATTTAAGGTGAAATGAATATGGGTACTTTTCCCCTTTTCTCTATTATCCAATTTTTGGTGTAACGCAGTTATACTACCTTCATAGTGAGAAAAAAAAACTTTTCAAATTCTATGCTTTCCTCAAGGTTACTATAACCCAAAGTATCTAGACAATTTGCCTTTAAGCAACCTGAGGCCCAATCCCCTCCCTAAGCTGCCTTCTCTACAGAAGAGCCCCAGGGAATAGCAGGATGGGGCCCTCTGGTGAGTCTCTCCAGGCAGGGAGCTCAAGGACACAGTGCTATGGTACTGCAAGAAGGTAAAAAGCTGAGTGAGAAAGCCTTTGAACTGGCAAGGGATATCAGTTTGTTTTTCAACTGCCTCGATATTTCATTCCCTTAAACATTCTTCCCCAAGGCTCCCACTCCACCCTCCCCTGGGATGACTACATTGAGTAGTCATTAGTCTCACAACCCCGCCAGAACTCAAAGTTACAAACACTTTCAATATGAAGTATTTCATTTATTTGAGCCAGGAATCACCTCCACTTTATAGCTGAGGAAGATGACGCTCTAGAAGGCGAGGGGATCATCCAACCAAAATCCAGGTCTTAGTCTCTAAAGGCGGTGCTTCCCTGGACAGTAGGCCTCCAGGTTCCTGAAGTCAGGAACAGCTCTTTTCATGCAGGCTCTCAGCATTGCCGAGGGGGCGGGTGGCAGCCTATCGAGCTGGATGTCACCCCGTCGGGACAGCCCTAAGAGGTTCAAATTGGCCATCTGACAAATAGTAGGACTGTTATGGGTTGAATTGTGTCACCCTCCCAAAATTTCTATTTGAACTCCTAACCTCCAGAGCTTCAGAATGTAACCACATTTGGAAATATGATCTCTAAAGTGGTGATTAAGTTAAAATAAGGTTTTAGGAGTGGGCCCTAATCCAACATGACTGGTGTCCTTATAAGAGGAGGAAATTTGGACATGCAGAGATGGATGTGAAGACAAAGCTGGAAGGTGGCAATCTGCACACCAAGGAGAGAGGTCTCAGAAGAAACCAAACCTGCTTGATCTCACTCAGGCTTCTAGCCTCCAGACTGAGAAAATAAATTTCTGTTGGTTAAGTGCCCCAGTCTGCAGTATTTTGTCATGGCAGCCCAAGCAGACTAACACAGGGACCTCAAATGCTGGAGAGGAGGAACAGGCAGGTGGGTAATCAACCCCACAGAAATCAGGGACAACAGGGCAGGAACAAGCCAATCCAGGCTTCATAACCTGGAGACATTTGAATCTCTCAGTTCTCCCCGCTACTCCCTGAGTAAGTTACTCAACCTGTTTCCTCATTTACAAAATGGAGATAGTAGTACCTTCTGTGTATAGTTTTTGGGTGAATTAAATGAGATATGCATTGTGCCAAGCACTTCACATGCACTGGCATATAGTAAGTACTCAACAGCCACAAGTATTGATAACATTAATAATTAATATTAGTAGTACTATCAGGGAACAGTGTCTGAGGTTACTGAAGTAACAAACGAACTTCAGTTTCTCAGTCTGTTTTCTTTTTCAATATGTTCCCATGAAACTGGAGCCCCTTTATGTTCATTGCCTTTCCCCTCAAGATGTTCTGTTCTAACAATCAGTGACAATCATGCCATGTACTATGTGTATTCTGGTGAAATTCCATCCATAAATTACTAAGCAGAAAGAAACAATCTCACACGACCCACAAGGCAACATCTGAAGTGAAAGAGAAGGCAGCAACAGCACCCTGGATGCAGAGTGGGGCTTGCTCCCCACTCCACCATCTGAGGCAACAGCCTGGACAGGTGCAAATACTGTACCAAGAGCACCTGGAAAACCATATTCTCACTCTGCCCCTGAGGCACCTCAGTCATGCTCCCTCGCTGGGCTCAGTTTCCTCACCTGCAAATTGAAGCACAGCACTAGCTGAGACTTGCTGTGCCAAAGAGCCCAAAGACCTTTATTCTCCAAGTTTGTATGTGTGCATTTCTTTGAAGACTGATGCCTGCTTCAATGCCCAAATTAAAGCCTCGTGCAGGATTACCATGCTCCTCTCTGGGTTCTGGCAATGAGGGAAAAGGTGTCATGGTTTTGCTTTTCATAGTAATCTGACAGCCCTTTGGAAACCTCACCATAAAAAGAAACTGGCTCTGGCCAGAGGTAATAACCTAAGGACCAATCTTGCAGAGACAATGACCCAAAAGAGGTATGGCAATGGTCAGCAGGAAAAGGGAGATTAAATTTAAAGTGAAAGAGGGGAAGATTAACTTTATGGGCAGAAAGATGATAAGGGTAATATACTTGGCCAAATACAAGTCTAGAATTGCTGTGCTGAGTTCTGCACTTTTAAATTTGAGAAAATCTCAAGTGCTGGTAATTAGACCTGAATCTTATCATCACCAATTAATATGAGTAATGTTTTATAAACACTTCCACAACCAAGGTGTCATTTAATTCTCATTCACAAACAAACATTTCTTTCTATCATAATCAGATGAGGAAAGGAGCTCAAGGAGGTTAACCAACTTGCCCGAGATCACACAGTGAGGAAGCACAGGGCTGGCAGGCAAACTGCAGACTGCAGTCTAGTCAGTGGTCTTTCCAAGCTTATTTACGCCTTCCCTCTGCAGGCCAAAAAACGGAGATGAAGAGGGAGCTTATATTCGGCGTGACTTCATTTACGTTTGTAATCCAGCACATTAGCCAAGTTGGGAAGAAGCCAGCCTTGCAAATTTTAAAAGTGAAATCCCCAAACATGAAAATAAATGTCGTAGGATACTATTAGGGAACATCCCTGGCTTCTCTCACTAAAGCAGCTGGTCTCAACTGAGGCATTTGGCAATGCCTGGGAAACATTTCTGATTGTCACAACTGGAAGGTGCTACTGGCATCCAGGGGTCGAAGCCAGGGATGCTGCTAAACACCCTACAATATACAGGACAGCCTCCACAACAAAGAATAATCTGGTTCAAGATTGATGATGGCACTCTCCATCCAAGCAAACTAGAAGAGCAGACGAACTATGCTTTGCAAAGAACAAAGCACCATACAAATATGAGGTAGCGGTAACATTCTGGACTCGGTTTCAGGTTCTTCCAGGCTTGGCTGCAGCTCTAATTCTCTGTGTGATCCTGAGCAAGTCACTTAGCCACTCTGTGTCACATTCCCTACTGTAAAGGGGGACACGGGAGTGGCATGGGGGGGGCAACATTTTTTAACAAAGTTATTCTCAAACATTCTTATACCTGATAATGACCTGGGATTCTGGCTAAGAGATTCTGCATTTTTAACAAGCACCCCCAGGGGAATCTGTTATAGATGATTAGCAAATTGGAGTTTCAAACAGCATGAGAAAACTCCAAAAAAAAATGTGTGCAGATTTTTCTAAGCAGGATTTGCAAGTTTGGGAAATGGCATCATCGGCACACCAGGTATTAACCTAGAAGCCTCCTCACCTGTTGGAAAACCACAGAGGCTCTCTCAAGGGAGCTCCAATCGCTCTAAAGAGAGGGTCAGGGAGGCAGCCCAACCAGAGAGGCAAAAGCTAAGGAGCAGCTGCAAGCAGCCCCTCAACCTGAGAAGCCACTCATGGAACAAAGCTCCAACCACAAACACACCAAAGACAGTAGGGGAAGGAGGTAAAACTTAGGACATCAGTCACATGCATTAGCCAACAAGGAGCACAACCACTCTTGAATCACAAAAAGGAACCCACAGTCAAACCCAAACACACAAGGCAAAGGGGCTCATTCACTCACCGCAATAATTTGGTCCCTTATTAACGTTTCTGGGAAGAGGTATCTATAACATTCAAGAGGAAACTGGCAAAAGTGAGGTCTCTGGGATCCCAGCCAGTAACAGGTAATAGAGAGCCATGCAGGGTTGAACACTCATTGCAGGTACCCGCTACTTTGACCTGTCTGTCCTCTAGGCCCAAACTGAAAAGCCATCCTCTGCCATTCACTCATGGCCCTGTCCCTGCCCCTCCCACTGTGCTCCAAATTTTTGGGAAAAAAATTTTGGGAATCCAGGCCCTGGCTGATGAATCAAATATAAACACACTCATATCCTGCTTTTTCCTTTTTATCTTTAACCTTAACTGAAGCATCCTCATCCTGTCCATGTCACCTGGTTAGTTACCAGGCAGAGCGACATAGCCAGAGCATACCCTAGGAACAGACAGGGGTGCAAAATACATCCACAGAGACTTCCCGTCAAGCCAATCCATTTCATGAAAGGCCTCATACAGTGCTCTCATTTGTCATTTTACCCTTTCTGCTCCCAAAAAGGATGTGGAGCAACCTACTACTGCAGATATCACAGGCTTCTAATACATGCCTTCCCAAAAGGGACATTGCTGATAGGGTATGTGAGACACACCTCACTCCTTATTCTGGGAGAATCCCTGAATATTAGAATCACCTGTGGAACGTTTTTAAAATGATACCAGAGCCAGAATCCAGACCAAATAAATCAGAATCTCTGGCACTGGGTCCCAGGCATCAATATTTTTTAAAAGCTTCCCAGGAGAGTCTAACATGTAGCCAAGGATAGCCTTCACTAGGCTAAGGCCTTGCAGTGGGAACCCTGGAACCCAGGGAGCTGAAAGTACCAGTGACATTCAGCACCAAAAAGAAATTGGGATAAAAATGAAGGGAGACAGAAAAAAAACTTCCCCTCTTCAAAATGAGGAATAACAATCTGATATGGATATTTTAAATAGGAGGTGAAGAGCAGAGAACTGGCATCTTTATTGAGGGCACGAAACCACCGGGTTTTGCCTGTTAAATGCTGGTTTCATTTCAGTCAAGCACTATACTGCATCAGGCACTGAAGGAGAAAACAGCAAAGTATAAAACAAGATATCTCAAGAATATAGACCTTCAGAAGAGGTCAAACTAGGAGTATTGAACAGTTAACATTAAGGCATGATCTCCTGTTGCTGAGATGTCGGGGAGGGCAGGGAGCTGGAGGAGGTCAGCCAGCCTGGGCTGGGTCCCCAGGAGGCTTCAGGCTCCACCTCCTCTGGCCTTCCAGCCTCGTTCAGATACTCCCACAGGTGCTGCAAGGACTCAATTCCCAGTCTCTTTCCTGTGTGACTCGCTCCACCCTGCTGGCCTGTTGCCAGCCAGCTCTAAAACGCCTAAGTGAGGGGACACAAGGGGCCTCTTGTTGTCCATGAAGTTGTAGCTATATTCATTTCCTTTCCAAATTAATATCCTACTGCCCCATAATAAAGCTGGTGGCCCCCAACAAAGGACGCAAGCTAAGAAAGGCGGTCAAGGCTGTTCCGGTGGAGGGCACAGCTGCTTGATGCCAAGGGTGGGAGGCCCAGGGTGGGACCCTACCCTCCCACACTGACAGCCAGCTTTCCCATTACTCAGACGCCCTTCCCTGCCTGGCCATCCTCCTTCACTGCACATCCACCACTTGGCCAATGCGCTTGGGACTGAAACACAATTAATCCCTGCTCCAGCCACGGTTTTTTTTTCCCAGAGAATGAATCTGATAGACCTGCAGCGTCAATAAGAAAGCACCGCTCTGAATGCTAATTGCCCCACGAGTTCTGCAGAGGGCACGGAGGGACGGGAGAGGCTGGGATGCTGGCCTCCACAGCACAGGCACTCTAGGATTCAGAAACCCTACCTGGCGTTATCAGCGGCAACTCGATGCAGGGACCGCCCTCCCAGTCGCGACAGCAGTAGCCAGAGACCCTCAAGTTTCCTCCAGGGTAACATAAGGCTGGTGGCTGGAGTCACAGCGGTCAGGGAAGAGAGGTGAGCGGGGCTGCCAGCAGATGGTGCGCAGCTTTGCTCTACTCTGCTCCACTCTACTCCACTGAAGGGAACTGGCAGCAGGTGAGGATTTAAAATGCAGCAGATGAGATTTAGGTTAGATTCACAGACGAACTTCCTGACAGAGAGGGAAGCACTGGAAAGGCTGACCCATTACTTAAATTTCACTGGTGAACCACAAGAGACTGATTGTACTGTCTGCCAGGAAGAGAGTGAGCGGCCAGGAGGCAGCCTTCTGTGCACAATGGTCAGAGCAGGGACCTCGCCCAAGCTGGCCCACAGCCGCCTACCACCACCATGAGTTTCTGCTTTATCATGTAAGGTAAATAGAATAGTCTACCAATATACACTTTTAAATGTGCTTATTCTTTGACCGAGGAATTCCAGTTTTAGGAATCTAATAGAAAAAAATAGTCACATATTTTTATTTCAGGAAAAACATAAGCAATCAAAATGCCTAACTATTGAGCAGGGAATGAGTAAGAAAATTATGGCACATGGACACCATAGACTATTAGGCAGCCAATAAAAACGTCTTTAAGGAATGTGTAATGATATGGGAAATGCACATGAATAAATGAATAAAGCATATTAAACTGTGTATTTTACCAAAAAAATCATATATGTGCATTTGAAAAAAGAATGAGGGGAAATACACCAAAACATTAACAGTAATCTTCTCTGGGTGCGGAAGTAAACATTTTTATTTTTTCCTTTTTTGGTATTTTCCAAATATTCTAAAATAAGCACATTACCTGAATAATCAGAAAACGTAGACATTTAAAAAGGGAAAAAAAAGAGCAGTCGCTTCTGACATACTTCAGCGCCATAAATCTACTTCATCTGTACAGCCATTATTCCCAGAAAGCAAAACGGTGACACTCAATCTTGTACTTGGCACAACAAACATATTCTCGCTTCCAAAATGGCCCAGCACACCCACTGCCGCCACCTGAAAACCTCTCATGACCATTTCCAGCTGGGAAGCATGGGATCTTCCCCCTCAAGAATTCATGGGGCTGTCACTCTGCGGCCAGACCCCCCCTTCACATCAGTTATTATAATACACAATGCGCCTAGGTGAGTCTGAAAGGCAGGAGAGAAATGCAGATTCCTGCAAAGAATTGGGATTTACTGGATTAACCCTGGGAAGTATTAGACTGATGTAGAGTCAACCACTATTTACTGAATATCCACTATGTGCCAGGAACTGGACAGGATGCTTTCACGTGCTTTGCAAAGTAGGAATCCTTCACTCTGTTTTATACATGAAAAACGGAGGCTCCAGAACTCAAGCCAACTTGTCTCAAATCACACAGCCAGTAAACGGCAGGTCACCTGACCCCAAGTCAGGAAATGTTTTTCTCCTCAGCCATCCCCAGCATTAGCATCTTTGGAGAAAATATGAATGCAGACCACACCTCTCCCTTCTACACTTACAAGCCCACTCTCAGTATCCCAAGACAGGCTCCTTTTCTGTTTCTTGCCCACTTGCTACCCCCACCACGGCCCACGGATGCAAATACACCAGCCCCATGTGCACAATGGTTGACCATGGCCAAATTCCCTACCCTGCCTCAATGATCTTCAAGGATGATCTAGCACCGTGAGACAGGGTTCAGTATAAAGGCCCTCTCTGGAGGAGTCTGAAACTCTGCTGAGAAGCGGGGGTCCTAGAGTTCACAGAAAAAGCACGTTGCCTTCAGGGTCTCCTTTATGCTCCCCTGACAAAGACAGGCCTCTTATCCCCCTTCACAGATGGGAAAACTGAGGTTAGAAAGTGAGTTGACCTGCTCTAATTCTAATATGAAGCAGATGTAGGACTAGAACTCAGGTCCTCAGATTTCTGGCCCAGTGATCTTTCTATCACAGAAAAGCATACTAAGAACTCGGTCTCTAAGGCCTAAAGGCCTGGATTCAAATCTCAGCCCCACTACTTACAAGCTGTGTGGTGCTGGGCCTGATACTTAACCTAAATCTCATTTCCCATAATCACAACATGAAGAAAACTGTCCCTGTCTCCGGTGCTTGTTTTGAAGATTAAATGGGATAATAAATAGACAGTGCAGTGTCTAGAACACTGTTAGCTCTATTATGACACAACTCTGATGGGGTAGCAGTAGGACTTTTCCATCTTGTCTCGCCACTTATTCAAGGCCCAAAAGGCTTTTGTCTGGGCCAGGCGTGGTGGCTCATACCTATAATCCCAGTGCTTTGGGAGGTCAAGGTGGAAGGATCACTTGAGGCCAGGAGTTTGAGATCAGCCTGGGAAAAATCAAGATTCCCATCTGTTCAAGGAAATTTTAAAAAGTAGCTGAATGTGGTGGCATGCACCTGTGGTCCCAGGTACTGGGGAGGCTGAGGTGGGAGGATCACTTGAGCCCAGGAGTTCGAGGCTACACCATGAGCTATGATCATGACACTGCAAGCTAGCTTGGGCAACAGAGTGACACATTGTCTCATTTTAAGAAAAAGGCAAGGTTTTAGTCTGAAAACAGGCCCCTGGTCAGAGGCTGCACCAGTTTAGGTGGAACCAGCTTTCTCCCTTGCAAGGTCTGGCCACCCAGTTTTCAGATCTTACTGAGAAGACTTCGAACATATTCCTTTCTCTGCCATAAACGCATTTCCCTGCCCTCCTTCCTCCAACTCATCCTCAGTGGCAGGCACCTCTGAGGCAGGGTAGATTAGGTCCCACAGGATTCTGGACTTACAGCCCCGTCAGGACACTACCACTACTATCAACATTGGTTGTTTGCTTGCCTGTCTTCCCCTCTACACTGAGAGCCACTTGAAGGCAGAGACTGTGCTATACACTGTTTTATCCTCAGTACCTGCCTGCATTAGTTTCCTATTGCTCCTATACAAATAACCACAAATTTAGTGACTTAAAACAGCACAAGTTGATCATCTTAAGGTTCTGGAGGTCAGAAGTACAAAATCAGTTTCACTGGGCTAAAATCAAAGTGTCAGCTGGGCTGCATCCCTCTGGAGGCCTTGGGGCAGAATCCATTCCTTGCCTCTTCCAGCTTCTAGAGGCCGTGCACATTCCTTGGCTTACACATCACTCTGACCTCTGCTATCCTCCTTATATGTCTCCTTCTCTTCACTCTGACCCTCTTATAAGGACCCTTCTGATTACATCAGGCCCACCCAGATGGTCCAGGATAATTGCCCCATCCCCAAATCCCTCCCTTAATCATATCTAAAAGTTCCTTGTCCCATATAAGGTAACATTTACAGGTTCTGGGGATTAGAACATGGACATCTCTGGGGCGCCATCATTTGGCCCACCCCACTACCATAGCACCTAGCAGATGCACAGTGACTGCTTGCCTTGTGCAAGAGATCATGCTCCATGTGGTCCTAAAGCACTGAGCAGTAGAACCTTCTTAGCTAGTTTAATAGGAACCCAAAGCTTAGACTCCATATTCTAGCCAAAATCTCTATGGAGGGCCCTGAAAGTCATTCCTCTCTCCATAACCTGCAGCTCCAGGTCTCTTCAGCTAACCTGGAAGTAGTTACCTCCATACCTCCACTGTAGGTAAATACCTACTAGTTGATTTCCTGAACTCTGAAAGTATAGATAGATGACTCAATCTCAAAAATCATCCAGTAATTGCCCTTTAGAGAGACCGACAGGCACAATCTTAGCCTTCCTAGAGCTCACAGTCGACACAGTGTCCTCAAAATGTGAACTAAAGCCAAATGGTAGCAGGAAAAGGGCTCTATCATTGAGCAGATGAGTCAGATTTGATAAATATGGCACATTCTTTGAAATTCTATCAAAATCAAGCCTTAAATTAGCAGGCTTTGGCAGCAACCTAGCGACCCAACCACATTCATTTCCACTTGAGCCTGGTACCTGAATAAGAAGGTGTCAGATCCCAACAGGAGTTAGACCACGTAGGAAAGGGGTCCTGAGCTCACTCACCTTCTGGAATGCAGGAGGTGGCCATAAGCGGCAATTGAATGAGCCCAAGCTGGGGTATGAATCCTCACTACACTTCACCCTGTCCTCTGCAACCATGAGTTTGTTAATCAACCTCTCAGAGCTTTCTCAATACACACACAATGAGCCCTTTGATATTGACCCACAGGTAAAATGCCTAGTGAGTAATACAATTTCACTAAGGGCTGGCTCCCTTCCTCCTGCTCCAGAAATAATAAAGCTGGCCCACCAAGTAAATCCATTAGAGGAGAATGTAAATTGGTGTAAATGCACTGTTTCCCTAAACTTAACCACGTATCTCCCACACATCGATTCCTAATTTCGGCCATGTCTTGTCCAACCTGTACTTCCACTTTTTTTCTTTAAATAGACCACAAGGACTCTAGCCATATTCTAAGCAGTAACAGCTGCCAAATGATGAGTTTGAAGTTCTAGCTATATTTTTCTTCAAACACACGTGAAAAATATTATATAATCATGAAAGAAACTATTAAAAATACTCACCCCTGTATTACTCTGGAGGAAAAAACCTGAGTTCTGCTCCTGGCTCAACTAAAAACATACATATTTTGTATGCCCAGGTCACTTCTCTTCTCTGAGACTGTTTTCCCCCATAAGAAAATAAAAAGGATGGTCCAGACAACCTTTCCATTCTCTTCCAGTTCTGACAGTCTGAGACTTAATTGACCCAAATAAGCAAAAGAACCCAAGCAGGGAACTTTTTAAAAAGACAAATACCACTCAATATGATTAGAATCATTTATATTAACACCAGAGAGAGAAAGGGATGAGAGAGAGAATAACAAAGAGATGTGTACTCCACCTTCCTTCATCACAAAAGACTCTGACTTTGTGCTTCCCTTTTATGGGGTTTGTTATACCAGCAGTTTTTCATGAGAGAGGGCACTTGGTTTTGTAATGGAACAACCTGGATTTGAATCTCAGCTTGGGTGGTGGTTAGTTTATCACCTTAGGCAAGCTATTTAACCTCTGAGTTTCCACGGGTATAAAATGGGCACTACCTCCTTCATGAGGTTGACTGGGGATTAAGTGTGAGTAACTTGTATAAAGCACCTGGAGCTAACTGGCTATAACAGACCTTTGCTATTACTATTATGCCTGTTCTAATTGGTTGTGTACACCTCTGCCTCTCCCACTGAATTGCTTTTTTCCTTTTTCTTCCAACAAACAGGACCTCGTTCTGTTGCCTAGGCTGTAATGCAGTGGCACAATCATAGCTCACTGCAAACTCCAATGCCTGAGCTCATGAGAGCCTCCCGCCTCAGCCTTCCAAGTAACTGGGATGACAAGCACATGCCACCAGGCCTGGCTTTCTCCCGCTTAATTGTAAACTCTGAAGGCAGGGATGTCTTGCTCATCTTTCTCCGCCCTCACCCCACCCCCACCCCCACAGTGCCCTAGCACAGCACTTCACATAAAATAAAGAGCTTGACCTGAATTTATAGGTAATCAAAGCTCACAGAGAGAGGCCAGGTGTGGTGGCTCACACCTATAATCCCAGCATTTTGGGAGACCAAAGTGAGAGGACTGCTTGAGCCCAGGAGTTCAAGACCAGTCTGGGCAACATAGTGAGACCTTCATCTTTACAAGAAAATTTTAAAAATTAACCAGGTATGGTAGTGCATGCCTATAGTCCCAGACACTTAGGAGGCTAAGGCAGGAGGATGGCTTGGGCCCAGGAGTTGGAGGTTGCAGTGAGCTCCGATCATACCACTGTATGTATGTATGTATGTACTCCAGGCTAAGAAAACAAGACCATCTAAAAAAAAAAAAAAAAACAAACAGACAAACCTCACAGTGCTGCTCCAAGGCAGGAAACTAGATATGCCCAAAGATGTACAGATAACAAGCAAATCTCCCCTGATGATAAAAAATGTCCCTACTTGCTTAAAAAAAAAAAAACACCAAAATGTAAGCAGTGGTTATCTTTGGCACCTAGTCCACAATTCTCCCTTTGTACTGTAATATCCTAAATTTTCTGCAATGTATACATAATAGGAAAAATTATTAGAATTATTATAGGATAATTTTATTATCCTTTCTGAATCAGAAAGTCAGAGACCTGTAGTCCAGTCTCTGCCATTACAATATCTGGCTACCTGACCTCAGGCAAGTCACTTCATGTTCCAGTAAAATGACAGGAACTCTGCTCACTCTGGCGACACCACCAGGCTGCCGTGGGGGCAAGGTGCCCAGGTCCACGCTGTGGAAACCCTTTCTCTCCTAACCAGAGCTCTGGAATCTCCTGAGCATGCCTGGAGCCCCACCAGGGGCTTTTCACTTTTTATTCCAAACCAGACCTGTATTACTTTATTGGTGTCACACCTTCATAATTGTTGTTCTTGTCATAAAAAGAGAAAATAACCCACAAAGTTATAGCCTTTTTCTTATCTTATAAACATGCTACAAAAGTAATGAGAATAAATTTGGGGCTGTGATCATAACCGTTAAGGAGCTTGACCCGTGTTTGAAACACCACAAGCTGGGAGCCCTTATTTTCACAGGGTGTTTTGTTTCTTCCTTTAAAAATTTTTTTCTAACACATTGAAGACTTCAGACCTCTGCTCACTGGCAGATCATCTGGAGCAGAGGGAAGGAGGCAGAACAGCTAACCAGACACATCAGAAAGAAAAATGAGATCTTGAAAACTCTGAGTCTGATGGTCGGCTTTAGACCAGACATAGCCCCTGTGTAAAGTCAAACCAAACTAGCAACCTTTATTAAAAGGCACCACCAGGCAGCGTGAGTGCAAGAGGGTTACAGTCTCATGCAAGTGACACTTAAAAGTCACAGCCATGTCCATAAACCCCACAGAGCCTATGGATGAAAGGGCAGAGAGAAGCACCAAAAGAACAAACTGACCTATTAATAAGGACTTCTTTTACTCATTTTACAAACGTATATCCAAATTTAGCCTGGGATGTTAGAATAGGTCAATAGAAGAAAGGCAGTGTGCAAACATATTTGTAGAAACTTTGGTTTATTCCTACTCTGGGAGACAGTTCTTCAGATGCATGATTTCTGACAGGGGGTCAGCTATCCAACAATAACAATTATATAACAGCTCAACTTCCTCATCAATAAGATGTGGATAATTAACTGCATCATAAATTGTTCTGAGAATTCAATGAGATAATACATGAAAGCACTTGCAACAGTGTCTGGTACATAGTAAGCTATCAGTAATATGAAATGCCACATGACAGTTCAGCATATGTTATCCCATTTGGTCCTAAGAACAACTAACTATGTGAGGCAGGTTTTATTATTCTCACGGGACACAGGCTCAAAGAGATAAGAGGACTCATCCAGACTCACACAGCTAGTGACAGGTATCTGATTGCTAGGACTAACACTCCAGAATCCTGGCTGGACCGGAGAAGTGTGCTTCAGCAGGAGTTTGAGCAAGCTACTTTTCCAGTTCAGCTGTGCTGTGTGCCTGCAGTCAGCGATGCACAGGGTCTCCAAGGCCTCTTTAAATGAGGCTGGAAAACAGGTTTGATGTGAAAGTCAGATGAAACCCTTCCAGGACAGTTATCACATCTGACCCCAGAAGCCTAAGTATGGCCTCAAGTAGCAGCATGAAATGACATTTCAGACATTCTTATTTTCTACGTAACAATAATTTAAAAAAACTTCTCAGCTAATGATCTAAGGGTCCTCTAGTTACCTTAATAAAATATAATGGCTACCAATTAGTAAGCATTATGTTAAATCCTTTACAAACATCTCATATAATCCTCACAATTATCCGGGGGTGGGGGGGGCAGGGGAAGTGGGGGAAGTATCCTTATCCCTATTTAACAAACAGGCAAAGAAACTGAGGCTCAGAGAGGCTGAAGGACATAAAGCTAGTAAGTAGCAGGGACTGAGTTTGAACCCAAGTCTCCAGATAAATTGTCATACCCTATCTGCATCAATTAACCCCTCTCCTCTCATGCTTGGGTACCCACAGGGCATAGGTCTAGAATACAGACCTCTTTTACGTTCACCAGAGACAGTACAAACCCTAGGGAAGAACTTTGTGCTTTTGCAAACCAAGACTGCAAAGGCTGCCAGGGTCTTTTTCCTCCTGATCTTTCCTGATTCAGAACAAACCGTCAAAGAATCCCTCTCTTAGCCAGGGTTAGCTTTCCTGCCACCTATCCCAGGAAAAGGCTCCCTGCCACAGCTGCTGCTGAGGAATACAGTAACCACTATCAACCCTGTGCCTCTTTTAAGAGGGAGGGGAGAAGACAAGCCAGGAGCTGGTGCAGAGACAGACGGCCCCTGTGCCCAGGTAGCAGGGTGAGTCAGGCCCCAGGACACAGGTCTCAGCTGGTGGCTGGACTCACCACAGCCTGCTCTAGCCAGTGCAGACATTAGGAGCAAGACACAGAGAACCTCCAAACTAGCCCTACTCAGTTCTCTGTTCCCACCACCCATAGTGACCCTGACCCTCTCACCCCACAATCCCACAGCCTCTCTGACAAGCACCTCACTTTCCCCACAATCCCTGATGCCCCTCCCACTCAACTCACAGTGCCCACCTACTCTTTCCAGAATCACCTTGGGTAGCTGTACCCCAGGCAGTGACTGGGTCATCAATGAATATTCAGCCATGGCCAGCAGGCCAAAGGGCGGGCAGACATTAGATGGCAGGCTTGGGCAGACTTTCCATAATAGAAAAAACTTGTTCCTAATCAGGGCCCTCTCCAAACCCTCAATATGCAAAATGCCAGCAGCTCAGGGCAGGGGTGGAGAAGATGGCAGTCTAAAAGCAAGAGCTGAGTGCATTGGGGGAGGGATGCCACTGAGTATACACACAACAAACCCAGGTGGCAGGACAGGTGGTATGGATTCCCCAGTAACCCAGGGTAACAGAATCAGCAGCCTCTCTGAAGTCAAACCCTCCTTCACTCATTTCCTCCCTGAGAGGCTGGGGTGAAGTGGGGACTATGTGTCTCTGGGCAGCCATCGGGGCAGCCCAGCCCATGGAGACCAAAGCAGGGAGGCAGGTGAACCCAGCAAGCCAAGTCTCTGCAGAAAGCTGGAGAGAGGGATGTCAGGGAGCACAGCAGCTTGTCTCAGAGAACCTCTCTGATCCCATGCACAGCCCCACACCCAGAGGTAAAACCTTCCTCCCTGCACTCCTGGACTCCCATAAGCCCACCCCCCTCCCCACACTACTGGCCCCCCCTTACCTAAGCCCAGCCCCCTCCTGTACTTCCAAGAATGTCAACTTCCAAGACATGCTCATCTTCCTCCTCCTCCCCACACTCTACAGGTCCTTCAACCTTTGGTTTACAGAACTGAATACTCTATCTAAGCCAGCAGAGATAATAGCTGCCCGGGTCTCTGAGGCACAATGCTACCACGAAGGCTGAGTCTGGCAACTCTCCATCCACCTCCCCAAAGCCCAGCCTCATCCACAGCCTTCCACGTAAGGCCTGAGCCTTTCTATTCCCATTTGTTAGGGCCCCACCCAGAAATACCCTAGCACACACACACAGCACACCCTGTCTTAGATAACCCGGTTCTCTGACAAGGAGGGGAGGGAAACTGAAACCGCCTGAGGGAGGAGCTTCACTCCACCCTCACAATTCCCCACCTGGACCCCCACATTCCTCTCCTTGGAGAGATAGGTCAGGTAACCAACCACCTGACACCTTTGCCTCTGCCCACAGTCCTACAGACAGGGGTCTGAAAATACACCCAAGGGCACTTGTGGAGCACGTGAGGAGGTTTTAGGCCTTGGGGCTGGGGCAGGGCAGGGATTTTCAGGCCACTTCTGACTCCGCTGAGAGGACTCAGGTCTCACACACCTGGTCTGGAAGCTTCACCAGGAAGCCGCACTGAGGCAGGGTATGGAGTGAGGTTCCTTCTGAAAAACTAAGGAGGAAAGGTACAAGCTGGTTCCAGATAGATAAAAACTGAGGGGTGCTTCCTTTCTACATCCCCCCACAAGACAGGGCTGTCACACAGACAGGGAAGGGGATCCCTTCCACGAAGTGCTGGTCCCTGGGGGAATGCCCACATCCTTCTCAGGAAATAGACTGCAAATGTTAAGCATAAACCTTGATTGCCAAAGCCAAAAAAGAAAGGGGGGGGGGGCCTGCAACCACCAATCTCATTTCCACATTCCCTCTCTCCAGCCCAGACACATCAATAATTAACTTGCCTACCCAGGAGCTTGCCGGCATTGCCATAAAAGATGAGTAATAGCACCGGAGCCCCAGCCACATTTCTGCGGGCTTCAGGGCTCCGGGCTGGGACCCGCGCCTGGAACAAAGCCTCCGCATTCCTCCGGGAAGGTGTGTCTGAAACCAGAGCTGTCACTGGCGAGAAGCTGACCCCTTACCTCTTCCTCAGCCGGCTCCCGGCAAGTGTGGGTGGAGAGGCTCCCGAGGGAGGGGGCCAGGCGCCCCAACGCGCCGGGTGGAACCCTTGCCGAGGTCGCCTTTGCCCACCCCTCGGTCCCCACCCCCTCCCACCGCTGGCCAGCTGGTGTCCCCGCAGCCCGTACGCCTCCGGGGCCGTAGGGCCCCCAACCACAGCCAATTTCGGGAACCAGCTCTGTCTGCTAAGAGATAATCCTGTTACCATGAACGCAGGCTGTACTTGGAGACCCGATTCTTAAAACAACAAGGCAGCTCCCTCGGCGCCCTTCCCGATGAGTAACCCAAAGCCGGCCGCTGGCTCAATGAATCCTCTCATAGAAACTCCAGCGGCCGGTTACGGCTCCCTCCACGCCAGCGCCCAGACACAAAGCACCCCCAAAAGCTGCCTGTGCACCCTGTACCCTGCCCGCCCGACAGCCCACAGACCCCCAAAAGTTACAACCCGCGCACACACCTGCAGGCCCCCCTTGGCGGCCCCAGCCACCGCCCCAGGGCGGCGGGGCACGCGTCCCGGGGCGGGCAGCGCCGCGGCTCCATGCGCCGGCTCCGCGAGCCCGGGCTGGCCACCGGTCAGCGGTGCTGGGCGGCAGAGCGCGCCGGGGCCTTAGCGCGCCCGCGGCACATTGCGCGCCCTCCTCGTCCTAGCCCGGGCCTTTCCGAAGAGCCCACACCCACTTGACATCAGCGCGGACCAAAGCACGTGGCGTAGCGCCAGACGGCGGACCCCGGCGGTCCAGAGCGCGCGCCAGGTGCTGCCGCTCGGCCAGCACCGCGCGTCCGAGCGCCGCACATTCCTTTCCTCGCAGACGATGCTGCAAGCGGGAGGCGGTAGGGAGACGGAGGAGGGGGAGGGAAACCGGCTGAGGGGCAGGACCTGCAGCCTCAGAACTGCGCTGCTCTGGCGCCCAGCCAGCCACCAGCAGACCTGACATCCGTTGCCGCAAGTGCCCATTGACTGTGAAGACCAGCTTGCCCATGACCCAGGTTGCTGTCCCCTCCCCTCCAAGGAGCCCTCCAAGAGCCCTGACCTTGAATTCTCTTCTCCAGAATAATTCAAGGAGGCTTCTCTCTAGCAACCCCTACTAAATTGCCCGGGCTGATTCTAACAAGTCAGGAATGAATGCTTGGTTGGATGTGGTTGCTGACCCCATCGCCCAGGAGACCGCTGTCAGGCACCCAGCCAAGCGGACGATACCCTCTGGATCAGCTGGTCTCTTTCTCTCTTCTCTCTATGCCCTTGGCAATAAGGGACGGCTCTCCTGGTTCTGCAGGCAAGCAGAAACAGCACCGCCCAGCAGCCCACACACACATCTAATTCATTTATTAGCATCCATCCAAATAAACATTCAAACATTTATTAAGGCTTAGTATGTGCCAGGAGCAACAGAAAGAAGGTAGAGTTCCTACACTCATAGAGCTTATAGTCTAGTCAGGGAGAGACACGTTAAATACAGAACAAAGTAATTACAGTTGTTGCACGGGTACTGAAGAGGAGCTATAAGAATGCACAAGGGAGCCCTAAATTGTCTTGGCAGTCAAGAAAGGCTTCCCTGAGGAAGTGACACTTGACTGCTGAGGTATGAAGATGAGACATCCAAGGGGCGGGAAAGTTCAGGCACAGACACTGTTTGGTAAAGTGTAAACTTGCTCCCATTTATGCAGAAGAGAACTGCCATGCCAGGACAACTGGGCTTTTGTGCAGGTGGGGCATAGGGTGGCTCACAGGCCCTAGAAGAAAGCCTGGCTATCGGTCCAAAGAGGCCTTTATGTCTGTTTTCTGATCACCACCTAACCCATGGCTGTTCTACCTGGATGAAAGAGCACTGCATAGGAAGTCAGGAATGGGCACTTCTGGCGTCAACTCCATCATCAATTTGCTGTGTGGCCATACAGAAATCCCTTCCACTCTCTGGTTTCAGTGTCTCTATCTAAAGTGAGGGTCTGTGCTTTAGGACAGTGTTTTTCCATAAGTTTTTTAAAAAACCCCATTCCTTTTTGGATAAATATACAAATGTCATTCTCTTTGGTACCTTCTATGATGACAAGACCAAATTATCTTCCAAATCAAAAATTATAATATCGAATGTGCTTTTTAAGACTGCACATGCCCTTTAAGTATTAAGCAATATTCTGTCTTTAGATGAATATGGCTGAGGATAGCTTGGAGGCAGGAGTAAAGAAGTGGCCTCCAAGCTCACCCTTCTGTTATTGGTCCCAACCTTCCCACATAAATTCAGTCCCCATTACTTATCATCTCTAGCCTTGTTTCTTTTATGCTTTCCAGGATAAATTGGCCAGGCATTGAAAAGAAGCTCTGGGTCATCAAAAAAAAAAAAAAAAAAAAACAAAACCAGACATGCTGTGGAAGACTCCTTTGAATGATAATTTCCAGTAATGCTGGGAAGTAGGCACTTTGAAAGAAGCATACAATGTTCCTGGGGACAATTTGGCAATATGAATTAAAAGCCTTAAAAATATTCATATTCTGCAAACCATCAATTCCACATCTAAGAATTTATCCACATGACTTAATTGTGGATGGGCACAAAGATTTATCCACAAGGATATTCATTTCACCATTTTTATAACAGCAAATAAATGGAAATGACCTAAATGTACAACAGGAAATTGGGTAATAAACTATGGTACATCCTTACAATGGATATATGCAACTTAAAAAATGACATTTAAAATATTTACTATTGAATAAAACAAAAGGCTACAAAACAAATGATCCTAACTGTGAGTATGAATGCACGAATGTGTTGGGGGGATGGGGTTGGTAAGCACATGTGTTCATTTTTCTTACTGGTTGACTCAGAACCTACCACCTGAAGCAAAACATAATGCCACTATGGCATATCATCCTCATAACAAGTAAATCTATTAACCCATATTAAAGTTATAGAACCTTAATATTAAAACAGTATGGAACAAACCTTGCAGGCAAGCAGGAACACGGTTCAATTTTCCACCACCAGCCACTCACCATTAGGGATTTGATAGTAATTTTAAAGGTAGAATGCTTTTGCCCCCAGACTTTTCATTTCATATAGATTTCTGTTGTTCCTTCCTTGAGTCTAACTTTAGTATGCATAAAAATAACTGTCCATGGTGACTTAGGGTATGTTTGACTTTATGAGATTTTTTTTTACCATACACTCTGACTTTAGAACCTAATCACTATATGAAAGTTCAGTAAAAAAATGATTGTCAGAAGGATATTTACTAAAATGTTAACAATGTCAGAATTTCGGTCGATTTTTATTTCCTTCCTTAGGATTTTCTATGTTTTCCAAGTTGTCTGACAATAAACATACATTACTTTCTTCATCAGAACATAAAATGCTGCTTAAAAACAACAGGGTTAAAAACCCTCCAAAAGGTAAAGTAAAAAGAAACTATGCCTGGATTTTAAAAGGGGTGACTCTGACCATGCCCTTCATATTCTTCCCCTCTGCAAGCTCTGACAGAGCCCCAGTTGGTGCCCCAACACCCAAGGACAGATAGTACATCGTCGCTAGGATACCATGCAGGAAAAACTGGCAAGAAAATTATTTTTACATTTACCTCCTGGGCTGTGCTTATAACGATGCCCAGAAGCTTAAACTACAGGTTCCAAAATGAAGCAGCCTCCACCATCAGCTAATGGATCTATCCCCTACTTCCAAAACTCCCTACCAAATATTCAGGGTTCTTAATAAGCTGAGGGCACATAAGGCATATACCCTTGGTCCTAAGGACTCAAAACTGTTCAGCCTGCTTTTCCCACACCTGGTGTGCCACCAAGCACACAGGCAAGAACAAGTTGAATAAGAGCAAGCCATAAATTGGACTGGACTCAAGTGATAACTGGTTGGATAATCTGTGCCTCCACTTCCCCTTGGTAAATAGCCTAACAAAGGTTCTACTTTCCTTTTAGGGTCATGGATGTAAAAGCACTTGAACAAAGTGTACTGCACCACCCCAGTGTAGGGAATTATTATTTAATGAAAATACATGCTGGGACTTTTCCGGGGAGAAGGGAGCTGGCTAGTTGTGAGTCCTTTAGCACAAGGCTATTAAACTACAATTTGCCTCATATTTTGGGCTTTCCAAAAACCTAGAGTGCTCACTGATCCGAGGCAGGAGCAGAGATAGGAAAGATAACTGTGCTGATTTTCTCTTGTGGCATAACTCAGGAACTCTCACGTCACGGACAGAAGGCAGGTAGGATTAAATCTCCAAGCTAGGGGCCCAGGTTTCTCAAAACACAATAGGCAGCCAGGCGTGGTGATGTGCACCTGTAGTCCCAGCTACTAAAGAGGCTAAGGTGGAAGGATCAGTTGAGCCCAGGAGTTTCAGTCCAGCCTGGGCAACACAGACCCCATCTTTGAAAACACACACACACAGCAAAAAACACCAGGGCAGGATCTAAAGATGAGGGATGTTTGTATTATTTGACCACTTTAATTCAATAATCATTTAATCCCCTACCAGTCATTGAAAATAGTTATACTCTCTGCTCAAAATAAAATGCATGACTTCCGAGCCTGAGAGAATTGCCATTATGTTACATTTTAAATCTACCTAGAGTTTAATCAAGCTAACTTTGCTGTTATTGTGTCTATTAAAACACGGGGCCTGGGTGAGGTGGCTCACAACTGCAATCCTAGCACTTTGGGAGGCCAAGGTGAGAGGACTGCTTGAGACCAGGAGTTTGAGATCCACCTAAGCAACATAGTGAGACCTTGTCTCTACAAAAAATAGAAAAATTAGCTGGGCACAGTGATATACACCTGTAGTCCCAGCTACTTGGGAAACTGAGGCAGGAGGATCGCTTGAACCCAGGTGTTTGAGGTTACAGTGAGCTATCATGATGCCACTTTACTCTGGGCAATAGAGTGAGACTTTGTCTCAAAAACAAAAACATGGGGACTCTGTTTAGAGAGTGAACAGAGGGGAGGAAAGCACAAACGTTAAGGGCTGGTAATTTTGATTATTCCAGAATTGTTTCTGAGAAAGAAGTAATAAAAACAAACCTGAATTTCAAAAATAACTTTAACAGTGGCCAGGCGTGGTGGCTTACGCCTGTAATCCTAGCACTCTGGGAGGCCGAGGCGGGAGGATCACTCAAGGTCAGGAGTTCAAGACCAGCCTGAGCAAGAGCGAGACCCCGTCTCTACTAAAAATAGAAAGAAATTATATGGACAACTAAAAAAATATATAGAGAAAAAATTAGCCAGGCATGGTGGCACATGCCTGTAGTCCCAGCTCCTCGGGAGACTGAGGCAGAAGGATTGCTTGAGCCCAGGAGTTTGAGGTTGCTGTGAGCTAGGCTGACACCACAGCACTCTAGCCCGGGCAACAGAGTGAGACTCTGTCTCAAAAAAAAAAACAAAAAAAACAAAAATAACTGTAACGGGACCAAATGTGTCAGAAGGTCCACCCCCTCAAGAGCTGACCAGCCCTCCGCAACCAGACAACAGCTCAGGGACAGAAATGAGGCATCCTGCCTCACCTAAGCTGGAAATAGTAAACACACTGACTGAGAAAGCCAATCTGGGCCTGAGACTTGGGACCTACAGGTCATTAAGGCAGGAAAAAAGCCTACTTGCTCCAGCATCAGAGGCCAAAAGCCACCCAAATAAGAGTTTTGTTAAAATGAATAATTAATAATTAAATACATAGCTTTATTGATTTTTTAAAATCAAAGAACAAAATCAAATCACAAAACACCTAATTAGCTAAAACACATATATGACCAATGATCATCATACTTCCATTTTAACCAGATTAACCCCAGGTTAGAAATGCAGATTCCAGGGGCCCACCCCCAGAGAATCTAATGCCAAAAGTTTAGAGTGAGCCCAGGAATCTGCATTTGAGCAAGCACTTCAGGTGATTTGGCTGTTTGTGGCCTAGAGCCCATACTTAGAGAAATTCTAAGCTAAGAGGCCAAGAAGGCCTAACACACCTGTCTAACCTTACCTTCTAGCAGGAGTCACCTAAGTAGGCTTGAATTAATTCATAACTGAAGCTGAATGGAATCCAATTGGTACCTCTTGTGAAACCTCACCAGAATTACAGAACTAGGGCATGATGAAGAATGCCAGAGAGAGGAAAATACACGTAAAGGAAGCCATGTAGGAAATTCTATAAAACTGTTAATTTTTAAAAGGATGAGGATGGTGTACTTTGGACACCTGTCCTGCCTCATCTTGTACTCATAAGCTAGGTAGGAACTCTCTCAACTCACTGGTGTTATCACCAGAAAACTCCATAAACTCACTCAGACCCGCATTAAAATCTGGGCTTATCCACTTACCAGCTGGGTGGTCTTGGATAACTTTTTTCTTCCCTGAGCCATTATTTCCTCAGCTCTAAAATGGCATTAAAAATACCTACCCCTGTAGTATTTTTATGAAGATTAAATAACAGAATTGGATAAGTGCAAGGGACACAGTAGGTACTAAGTAAATGGTGGCTATCATTCATTCAATTGATATACATTTTTAGGGCCTTCTACAAATCAGTTATTATAGGCACAGGAGATACAGTGGTGACAAAAGAGACAGAGAGAGAAATACATATAAAAAATAAGTAAACAAATTATTTCGGATATTGATGTGCACTGTGAAGAAAAGAAAACAGTGATATGTGCAGGTCAGGGTATGTATCAGGAAAGGCCTCTCTCAGATGTGGCATCTAAGCTGAGACTAGAGGATGAGCATTCCAGCCAGAGAACAGATGGGAATAAACTGTTCCTGGGAAGAAGGAAGGACAGTGAGGCTGGAACTCAGTGACTAGAGGGGAGAGTAGGAAACGAAGTGAGGAGTCACGTTAGCACAAGTTATATAGGACTGTGTAATACCTGATAGGAATTTGGATGCTCTTCCAAAGACAATAGGACACCATGGAAGAAAGGGTTTAAAAGAAAAGAGGCATGATCTGATTTGCTTTTCAAAAAGATTTCTGTAGTTTCTACATGGAGAATGGCCTGGGGATTAGGCACAAAAAATAAAAACCTAATATTTATTCAGTGCTTAACTGTGTGCTCTGAACTGTCCTCAGAACTTTATATGTATGGTCTCCTTTAATCCTCATAAAAACTTTTTTATATGAGTACTATTATTATTCCAATTTTATAGATGACAAAACCCAGGCATAAAGAGATCAGGTAACTTGCCCATCGCAGTGAGTGGAGGATCCAGCAGGCAAAGCCAGTCTAACTGCAGTGCCATGACAATGCCTTTGAAAAGAAGTGGGGACAAGCAGGGACAAAAGACTACTCCAGCAGTATAGGCAGGAGAGGGTGGCGGCTGACCCAAATGGCAACAGGGAAAATGCTGACAGGGATGCAGCTTTGCAAAATGTCTTGGGGGTAGAGCCAACAGGACTTACTGATGTGATTTATGATGGGTGAAGGAAAGAGAAAAACAAAGATGACTTCCAGGTTTTTGGTTTGAGCAACTGAGTGGATGCTAGTGCTGTTTCCTGAGATGGTTAAGCCTGAGGAAGAACAAATCAAGGGGAGGGGAAGCGTTAAAATTAACCGAGAACTCTGTTTTGGACATGTTAGTTTGCCATGTCCATTAAATGTCTAAGTGGAGACGTCACGAATGTAGTGAGCTGTGGTAGTCTCCACTCAGGGGAGGGGTCAGGAGTGGAATCAGTGGTACCTCATTATCCTGTGACTCCTTACTGGGTGTATGGGGAGGGGGGCTCTCTCAGCTACAGACCCCCAGTTGATTGTAACAAGCAAGAGCAGAGCCACATCTCAGCATAAGATTATAACTTGCTCTGAGGCTAAAAGCACCCTGCCCAGCCCACTCTCTGTGATCCAGCAGAGTCTGCATCCCAGGCCCATCCCCTGAACCAGCTTCCTAGGAGCCCATATAAGCAGCATTCTTTCAGGATGACCTTCAAACACCAGGTCTCCAGAAGGCAACGTGAAGCACTCCGGCCCTGGAGGAAAGGCTGGAAACAGGAGCCACAGAAGAAAGGTTATCAGGCACCCTGCCGGTTGTGGGAAGAGGACTCCTGCACCCCTTTTCCACTTCAACACTCCTTTTTTTGGTTCTCCTATCACTGCAGCCCGTCCGGGTGTGAGGCTCCGGAACCACTCGCAGGGGCCTGAGTGTCGTGATAATGAAAGGGTTTCCAAAATAAGCCTCCCACATTCAGGCTTCCCAAATGCCCAGGTTACAGGATTTCCAGAAAAATACCAACCTCGCTTGATAAAATACTTTCAGTATTGACACCTCCTTGGCTCAGAGGAAATGGGTGTTTTGTAGAGGTCAGGTAGAGGTTGGAAGGAAAAAAAAAAAAAAAGCAATTCTTAAAGTTCAGCTGAAATGTCAGGCACATGAAGCAGCCCATGTTTACACAGAGCTTTCCAAAACCGAGAGTAGCTTCCAAGTAGCTTTAAAAAAAATGGCTACATCAACTTGTCCAATGAAACAGCTTTTTAGCTTAACAGAAATAGTACCAGAGTATTCTCATTCTCCTTGTCTCCTTAGGCTTAATCTCCTAATATATACTGTTGCTAGTCCTGATTGTTTTATTTTTTATCCATATTTTATCCCTTTCCCATAATAAGCTGCCTCGAATCCACCATGGAACAGAATAAAACAATAAATGAATGGACAAATAGTGCACAGTCTTGACATTCCTGGATAGTAAACTTTCAGATCCATGTAATCAATAAAGGTTGTATATTGTGAATATTAATGGGGGGTGAAGGGGAAGAAATACCCTAATTAATATGTAAAATACTTTAAAAATTTGATCTCTTTATGTAAAAAAAAAAAAAAAGAGTCTGGTTATAATTAGCACCTGTATTTTTCATGTTTTTCTGTCCCTAATTGCCTAAAGAATAATTTATGCGGAAACTGGGTGAAATCTTATGTACTACATGTGTAAGGGTGATTTTGTGGCTCTTACCATTCAAACTAGGAACAACAGGATGCCGGTTCAATAACTGTGCTATTTCATCTTTCAAATAAGACTTGTCAAAGCCACCGCAGGGAAATCAGAATAAGACTCAATCTAAATCTATCCACAAACAAAGCTGGAATCTGTCAGTCCCTTCCTGGTGTGGGGAGGTAAAGGCATAGCACAATGCCCACTGCTATTCTCTGGTGCCCTTCTAAATGCAGAAACAAGTTTTAGAAGATGAAATACTCAGCAGCCTGGGTGCACAACTTTGGAAACATAAAAATTATTAGGTTTTCTGAATCACAGCCATGAGCTAAAATCCTTACTGAGACTAGGGGGCCAAAGATAGAAACCAAAAGTCTTGTCACATTTACAAACATCACCCTAAGTGCCTTCTTCAGGGATACTCTCTAACACACACCGAATATAGCAACTATTCAGATCCCTATGTGCAGGCAGCACATGTTTCTGAGGAGGCTCATTCTCAAAGGAGCATAGGAAAAGTGGTATTTTTGTCTGGCATCTTTTATCACCAGAAGTCACTAGAACCCGTATCTTGGCACTCCTAGAGCACACAGCAATGACAGATGCTTATAATGCTCACCCCGAGGACTTGCAACCTTGAGGAAGAACAGACGGATCAAATTATGCTTTGTTGCAGTTTGAAATGTGTTTTACTGTCTTCTAATATTTTGAAGATTGACAATCTATGCACTACACGGTAGGTGGCAACACTGAGCTACCAGAACATACCGTTTGCCAACCTTGCTGAATAGAGAAAGTTAATATGATAATGAACCCCATTCTAAAAATTAGGTCTCTATTAGAATAATGACAACAAGGACAAAGTAATTAAAAACACATGCCTAACAAATTTGGAATCAAAAACACTATCAAATGTGCTTGCTGACATGTTGTCATTTTCCCCCCTCCACTCTCCCCAAACATTGGGCAAATCCAATTATTCCTTGAGACACCTGAATTGTCCCTTTTCTCTCCCTTTCTCCCTAGTGGCTTTTATGAAAATAATATTCAACTTCAATACGTCTGCACCTCAGGAGACAGTGTGACAAGAGCAATAAACACATTCACTGTGTGCAGAGACCAGGGAAAATGAATTCTGAGACTGCCTTTTCCAACCCCAGGTGTGGGCTTTCTTTTCCCCAAACTCAAGAGAGATTGGAATGTAGCAGCTGTCAGAAAGCAGCAATGGCCTGTGCCAGAAATACCGTTGCTGAGCTGCTCTAATTGCCAAGAGATAAGAACCCATAACTCACACAGACACTTGTGGCTCATGCTCAGAAACAGCAGGCAGAAAGGAAAGAACATGCGTTCTGGAGTCAGACAGACTATGCTGTGACTCTTACCAGTGAAGTGACCTTGGGCAATCTGTCTCCCTCCCCTCTGAGTCTCAGTCTTCCTCATCAGTGAGGACCACCAGTAATGTGTACCAAGTGCCTACTACAGGATTGGACTTAGAGCTGGTGCACTGTAATACACTGGAGTTGTTATTGCTATTAACAATCTCTAAGGCTGGGTGCAGTGGCTCACGCCTGTAATCCTAGCACTGTGAAAGGCCAAGGTGAGAGGATTGCTTGAGCTCAGGAGTTCAAGACCAGCCTGAGCAAGAGCGAGACCCTGTCTCTACTAAACATATAGAAATTAGCCAGGCATCGAGGTGTGCACCTGTAGTCCCAGCTACTCGGGAGGCCAAGGCAGGAGGATTGCTTGAACCCAGGAGTTTGAGATTGCTGTGAGCTAGGCTGAGGCCACGGCACTCTACTCAGGGCAACAGAGTGAGACTCTGTCTCAAAAAACAAACAAATAAAAAACAATCTCAGAAGGGCACTGTGGAGTAAAAGGAGATTGGAAGGCTGGGCACAGTGGCTCACACCTGCAATCCTAGCACTTTGGAAGGCCAACTCGGGAGGATCACTTCAGGTCAGGAGTTTGAGAGCAGCCTGAGTGAGACCTTGTCTCTACAAAAAATAGAAAAATTAGCCAGGCATGGTGGCACACACCTGTAGTCTCGGCTACTCAGGAGGCTGAGGCAGGAGGATTTCTTGAGCCCAGGAGTTTGAAGTTGCAGTGAGCTATAATGACACCACTATACTCTAGTCTGGGCAACAGAGTAAGACTCTGTCTTAAAAAAAAAAATCCTGGAGATGGCCATCAAGCTCTCTGGACAAGAGACAGTTGCACCCTTGAGAGGGCGTTGATTTTCCATGAAGGCACTACAAAAATCAGTCACACAAAATCCCTGGATGCTTTGGTCTTATTCATTTGTTCAAACAAATATTTACTGTGTGCCAGGCACTGAGGACAACATGGTCCTAGACTCATGAGGTTTATAGTCTAGTGGGAAAGACAAACTTTCAAATAATCACATAAGTAGATGTGAATGTATATCTGTGAATCTGTGATAAGTACTACAAAGGACAGGTATATGGCCATCTGTAACTTGGCCACCTAAAATGAGGAAATTGGTCTGGTCTGATGAACCACATGTTGAGTGGTTAATATTAGTAAGACAAAGAGGAAAGTTGAAGAGGACCTTGTCTATAAGAAATTTAACTTAAAGGAACAAACTAGGAAGCACTTGACTATCCCTTAACACGTTAACAACTAGGATGTTTTTCTTTCCTAACAGTAAAATCCAGAAAACCTACTCTGTTCCCTTTTTGTTTTGGCTGCCAGGAAACTCCAACTCAATGTGAAACTCAGCAGTAACACAGACCCTTAAGTGGTGTGCCTTTATATTCTTCCCAGCCCCTTTGGTTTGTCTTCTTTCTCTTACTTATATTTTCCCTACTCCTGATTTCAAATTCCTATTTCTATTTTACCACTATGTCTAGTGTCCATGGACCTTTGGTGAAAGGAAGCAGGATACAAATAGAGATTTGTTATAATAAGACTCTTTCTAAGGTTAAGGGGCTGAGCTGGAAAAAATGAACAGAGTGTACTTTGTGTCCCTGCCTGGCATGTTGCCCCAGAGGCAGGAAAGACATGTGGCTTGGTCCACTTTTATATAAGCAGTGTGTTTCTTGTGGTTTGTGTGATATAGCGCAATGGTGCTTTTTTTCCAGAGCCACTTTATCACATTATATTTCTACCCTAACAAGCAGTTTTCCTTTTTTTCATTTTTTCCCTCTGAAATATTTACTGATCTATATTTACAGTGAAACTACATTCTGAATATTCCAAGATAGTTGTCCCCCTTTTGTTTTTTGCAGTTTTACTCTTTTAATAAAGATAATTCATTAAATATATAACTGAGGCTTTCCTTTTATGCCTTTGAAAATCATGATGTATCCATAAAATCCTTCATCTGACCATATGTCATGATTTGGGGATCAAAAAACAGTCACTCTCCTCCCATGGTTAGTTAATGCTCACGTGCTGGAGGGTGAAAACAGGGTAGAGATGAGGAAGAGACGTGGGAAGTCTGTCACCATTTTTCAATTTATCTGCACCTCATTTAAAAAAATGGGGTGTTTTAGTAATAAAATATCTGTTTCTCTGTTCCCCTTCTTGGAAAGATGAAATTTTTATAAATGATAATCAGACAAAATTCCAGGAACCACAGACTGTGACTCTTCTCCTTTTTGGTCCTGGCCCTCTTTACTTGATAAAAGCTTTGGACTGTCTCCCCCAGGGAAAAAAATACATAACACAGTTTTTGACACATAAACACAATTTTGAATTTTAGAAGATTCAAGGACCTCCTAGAGGAACATCCATGACCTTCTTAGGCAGAATCTTCCCAAGAACAGAGCAAATACCTGAGGGTACCCACGACCACCGTGTGGCAAAAAAATTTGAAAAAACAAATACTATAAATAGTAGTTATATATAATATAGATAAGATCTATGAAAGTTAATTAAAATAACATGACAATTTTTAAATTTGCTTATGTAGTTTAGTTTTTTTTTTTTGTTTTTTTTAAGAGAGTCAATGTAAAGAAAAATACTACACGGTTATTGCAAAAATGCAGAGGTGGGACAGGAAGGCCAGAGTTCAGAATACTTGCAGTTTAGGAAATACTGCACGGAGGATTCACAAACTCCAGGTTTAAAACCCTGTCGTCACAGTCTAAAAGTCACTCAGGACACAGGTCATTGAAGGCCACTATTTTTTCTTTTTTCTCTCCTCATGTTCCCCCAGACTAACTACCTTGGCAACACGTCCCCCCGCGGCCCCTTCACCCCACCAGGCCTTCCTTCTATTAACCAGCCAGAGGATTCCAGGTTTGCTGCAAAAATTATTATGAAAGGTGAAAGGCTGCCTTGGCAGAGAAGATATGTGTGAGGTAAAGGGGCTAGGGACTCACCCTGAGCTGCCGGGACAGAAGTAACTGCCCATGGTGAGGTGACAAAGACCAGCTACATTTTACTGACACCCAGATCTGACAAGATCCGGACATCACCACAGGAAGTGAGTCAGAAACCTAGGAGTTCAGAGAATGTTGTGTCTGCCAAGCCAAAGCCAGGGCCACTGGGGCCTGGGACAAGAAGGGTTAGGGAAGGGCCACCGTTAAAACAACCAAAGCTTTAAAATTCCTACCTAGCCCGGAAATTGAGCAGTCTCCCCTGCTGGGCTCTAACTTCCAGGAGAAGGACTACTGTGCATCTCCAGGCCCTAGCTCAGTGCCTGGCACATAGTAGGCATTTTGAGGGAATGGAAGAACACAACTACTTTGGGGTAAAGGAAGAGAAGTATCTCATCTCTTTTCTTCTTCCCTCTGGTGCCTACCAGATGCTTTATATAAGTAGATGCTCAAGAAATGATTCTTTTAAAAGCAAACTGCCTGACACAACCAGTAGTGTTTAAAAATAAATAAAGATAATTATCATTAAAAAAAGAAAGGAGCAAATAAATCCAGCAAATATGGTGCCTTTACTTTCTCACTTCCCATAGGCAAGTTCAGGGTGGCAAACAAAAGGGCAGGACTGACTGAGCCCGGAACTAAAAGCCCTGTGGCTGCCCCAGGGCTGCAGACACAGGCATGCTCCTCCACTAGCCAACTGGCCCTGACGTCATTTCTATCTACTCCACCCCCAACCAGGGAAGGAAGTTTAGGGCCGAATGTCACACCAAGACCCATGTACCTTCCACTCTCTGTATAAACAATTCGATGAAGGAATGGCACAATTCTCTCCAACTCAACCCTAGTGCTTGCCTCCAAGAAATAACTACTGTCAGGAGAGGATAAATATTACAGGCAATGTCAAAGTGAGCCAACCTGCCTGGCTGCATGGATGGGTCAGCAAACTCCTGTGGTCACCAGTTGCCCTTCAGAAATGAGTGCTCCAGGGTGCTTGGATGATGGGGTACCACTCCCTAGGGTTTCTTTTCCCAGTTAGGTCAAATGTTAATGACCAAACAAAGCCTCCATAATCTTAGAGCTAGAAGCTACCACAAGCCCATCCCTTTATAGCATTACTGCCAACTGGTCATCCAGCTTAGACACTCCCAATGATGAAGGACTCATTACCTATCAAGGCAACCTACTTCATCTTGGGCAGCTCTATTGAAAGTCTGGATGTCTACTGTTTTTCTCCGAAAAAGAAAATGGTTTCCTAGGCACTCATGAACAATCTAGTCCATACAGAGTGGCCCCACAGAGAATTCGATTCAATTTCCCCTTCTGCCAGCCTGGTGAACTTTTAATTTAGAACCACTGACTCATAGAATCTCTAGAACTAGAAGCAACAGCAATAATAGCTAACATTTACAGAACACTTACTATGAGCCAAGCATATGCTAAGAGGTTACAGGCATTATCTCATTTAATACTCACAATATTTAATTTTCACATTCTCCTTTGCCCAAGATATTATTTATTAGTTTTTTTATACATGAGGAAATAAAGCCTCAGAGAGTTTATGTAACTTGCCTAAGGTTATACAGTGAAGAGAGAGGTGAGCTAGGAAGGAAACCCAAGGTTTTATATTTGCTTTGTTTTATTTAGCAATAGAACCCTTTAAAAAATAGACTATGTCAAAACCAAATATATAAAAATAAAGCAGCACTGTGTGTGAAGGCCCTGAAGGCAGTGCGCAAACACTGGTAATTATAACAACACATCTTGAACTCCTCTACTGAAAGCACCTCTGTTGAAGGGTGTTCTGCTGCTGTGTTCACTGCTGTGCCCAGTGCAGCTCCTGGCACGTAGAAGACACTCAGTAAATAGTGCTGACTGAATGAATCCAATGTTTACAGAGAGTTTACTATGTCCAGGCACAGTTCTAAGGACCTTCACATGTATTAGCTCAATTAGCCCTTATAACAGGTTGTATTAGGCCCATTTTACAGATGAGGAAACTGAGGCACAGAGTGCTCAAGTGGCTCTCCCAAGGTCACACAGCTAGTGGTAGCAGAATTGGAATTCAAAGTTGGGAGGTCAGATTTTGTGCCTCATTGACAATACCAAACTGATTCATTCCCTTAGAACAGAGCTGAGGACAAAGACCCCAGGCCTGCAGAAGACTCACTGAGGCCACACCAACAGTTAATGGCAGGAGACCTGGTCCTCAGCTGGGCTTCCACTAACAGCCACTTCTGCAACCCCAACATCCTGCCTGTTGATTTCTCCTTTGCTCCTTATACTCCCACGATGAGGCAGACATGAGGGCTTTTAGCGCCACCACTTTAGAGATAGGGAATGGCTCTGAGTTCTCAGGAATGCTGCCATTTATACAGAAACGCGATGACCAGCACCTCCTTCAACTTGGCCATTGCCGAGGAGCTCAGTCTGCTCTTCTCGGTGTCGCTGTGTGAGTGCCCAGCTGGGGCTTACACACTATGATCCCAAAACAACATTAGGGGAAGACAGTGAGGAAACAGAGTGCCAGAGAAAAGGCCAAAAATGATAAGGAAGAGGGCGAATAGTGCTTTCATTGATATCCCACAGCAGCAGTTTGATCCCAAACCTACAGTTTAAAAATGAATTGCAGTGTCCACCGTAAACTGCTGTCTTCTGGGCTTTGTAGCTCTGCAATAAAAATTCAATCTAAGCAAAGCAATTTCTCCACTTAGGCAATTTTCTTCTTGTCCCTCCCAGAGATGTTAGAAGACTGTCTTTTAGAATGGTAGATAAACCACTAAATGCCGTTTAGATCAGATTTCATAAAATTCCCACTTCAAAAAAACCACCAGTGATAATAAACAACACTGCTAATGCTCAAAGTCGAGTTAAATGATGCAGAATTACTGCTCTAGATGTCCATTTCAACGTAAAACCCACCTTTTGAATTTGCAAACAGATCAAACTCTGTAAAGTTTTTAAAACTGATCCCCAAAGCTGATTTAAAACCTAAAGCAGCAGTGTCCGATGAAGCAGAATGCAAGCTACATATGTAATTTTAAACTTTCTAGTAGCTACATTTTAAAAAATAAAAAGAAATCGGTGAAATTAATTTTAACAATATACTTTATTTAATCCAACATATCCAAAATGTTATCACTTTCAACATGTAATCAGAATAAAATTATTGGATACTTTATATTCTTTTTTTAGAATTAAGTCTTTAAAAACTGGGGGTGTATTTCAGATTCACAGCACATCTCAGTACAGACTAACTGAATTCCAAGTGCTCAATAACTACACGTGGCTAGTGGCCACCTTTTTGTACAACAGAGACCTAAAGCTTTCAAGTCCCAATGACAAATGCCTGCATAGTCTCCCCCTCCATCTGATATGGGAAAGTGCACAGACAGCTTGGAATCAGGGGCTTTTTAACAGCAAGAATTTGCTGTTGAGCCAAAGCACAGGATCTTGCTCGTTACTTTACAACATTAAATCCTGTCAAATCAACCACAGGCTTAAAAGATAAGTTTTATATTGTAGTGACTCAAACTAAGTCACTGGGGGAGGGAGTGGGGCTGGGAAGAAGGGATTATTATAACAAATAGGAATATTGATAATCCCTTACGTTTATGGAGACCACATAGAGGTAGGTGCTCACGTTCATCATCTCATCAGATACTCACACCTGATAACCCTGAGACATCCAGAACCTTAGTGACCAGGAGATCACCCAGGTAGAAAGAGGCAGCATCAGGAAAAACTAAGCTCAGGACTTGGCTTCAGAGTCCTGGGTTCCCACATGAGTCACAAAAGCAAAATTGCCTATAGGTACTTATTTAAAATGTAGACTTCCAGGCCAGGTACAGTGGTTCACACCTGTAATCCTAGCACTTTGGGAGACCTAGGTGGGAGGATCGCTTGAGGCCAGGAGTTTGAAACCAGCCTGAACAAAATAGCAAGACCCTGTTTCTACCAAAAAAAAAAAAAAAAAGCTGGGCGTGGTGATGCATGCCTGTAGTCCCAGCTACTTGGGAGGCTGAGGCAGGAGGATTTCTTGAGCCCAGGAGTTTGAGGTGGCAGTGAGCTAGGATGACACCACTGCACTCTAGCCTGGAAGACAGAGTGAGACTCTGTCTCAAAAGAGAAAACAAATATATATGTATATATTTATATAGACTTTCAGGCCCTACCCAGATATACTGAAGCAGTTTGGGGGTGGGGGAAAGTAAGGCAGAATCCCAGGATTTGCATTTTTAAGACATTTCCCAGGTGATTTTATATTGTCTCCAAGGATGACTTTACCAACCCACCTTGAAAGTATTAAAGTGCCTCTCCTTTAAAAAGAAAAATCCAGTGTGGAAAACCCCACACTTGACAAAACAGTGTACTACTCTCCATCCAGCAGACTTCGTTCATTGAATTTAACTGTTAGCATCACTCCTTTCACTTATGCTGAGTAAGGTACGTTACAACAGACAGGTTTATAAGACTTGTTCAATTCATGCTGAGTAAATTGTTAGAGAAGTTTTTCTCTGCAATTTCAGTGACTTCGCTCCAAGGATCTTAGAGAAAATTTCTTCTCTGACTTTGAAAATAATTACAATAGTCAATATTTATTGTGTGTTTACTATATTTTACAAATATATATTATCTCATTTAATCCTTAGCAGCAGTCCTACGAGGTTGGTGCTATTATTATGCTTTACCCAACTCACAGAAAAGGACTTTGACACACAGAAGAGTTAATACTTTTAATCAAGCTTAATTTGAAGTCAATCTGTATAATGCAAAAACTTCATTATCATTAATCCTCCTAATACTAAAAATCACTAGGTTTCTTTCCAACACTGTGCATCTCCACTCACAGAGCCTGCCCACCTTTTACACAGGTGCCCCTCCTCTGTCACCGCACAGCCCCTGTAATCCATTGTTGTCTGCCTTCCCTAATAGATTGAGCGTGCCTTAAAGATAGTACCTCTTTCTATCATACGTCTCTATACCCAGGAACTTCACGAAGCCCTGTAGTACTTGGTGAGGGATGGCTGGATGGATACACCATGACAGGTGGAAAGGGATGTCCCGATCACTGGACTTTATCAGCTAGGTAAATGGAAGCTCCACAGAGTTTCTAAACAGGGGACTCCTGATCCAGGAGTATTTGGCACTCTCTGGAGGTGAGGGGCTGCAAAGGGACATGGGGAGGTGGGCAGGGTGAGTAGTTGGGAAGTCCTACAGATAGATCTGAAAGGCAGAAGGCACAAAGCTGGAATGCAGCAATGGCCATTTTAAAAGGCTATTTCAAAGGAATCAGGAATCTGGGCCCAAGAAAGGAGGGACCTGATCAGGAACAGAAGTGCTACAAAGTCTCCTACTTTCACTCTCTGGCCTCTAAGGACATTGCCGCTTTGCCCTCTCATTTAGGTAACCAGTGCTCTGTTTTGTTTTTAAGGAAGAATATATTCCCTGCCTCACCATCCCAGCGGGCTCATGACGGAGCCACAGACATGAAGCTGTGGGGATCTCCACTGTGGTTTCCTCCTCACTTAGGGAGAAGCCAGAGCCTCTGTCATCAGAGAAATCCCTCACTTTCCCAGCTTCTCCTCATGGGGGCAGCAGGAACGACCTGTGGCACCACCCATGCGCTTTGCCCACCTGGGTGCTGCTGCTTTGGCTCCCTGGCTCGTCCTGCTAGAGACCTAAAGGTAGGCAAGATGGGCCAAAGATGCAGCGCCCAGGCCAGCCCATGTTCAGTCAGTCCGGGCTGAGGCTCCTGGGTTTTCTCCCAAACAATCTAGTCACTGGATAACCAGCCCTAAAGAGGACTGGACACCCCCACCTGCCAGAGCCCCCAAGCCTGAGACCTCCCCCGAAAGTGTGAAAGAAAGCCTCCTTCCTCACCTCAGCTCACCAGGCAGGATTATATCAACCTTCAAGGGAGGGGGGAAAAGAACTTGGAAATTGGACACAGAATATTTTTAAGATTTGAGAATCACAGGGATTTGGGTTTGTTTATGCTTTCTTTTTTCTTTTTTTTTTTTTTGATGTGTTCAAAGAATTTCACTTTAAATGTCTCCCAAGAGGTTTACAGAATCAGTATGCACAGAGGATGCCACAAACCTGCCCACAAAGCCCTACTTCAGTGCCTAATTAGAATGGCAAATCAGGATATTTGAAGGCTTCAGGTTTTGAAACAAAATGTCTGTAGAAAACAGCATAAGAGTATTCATTACTGACAGGCCTCGACTTGCTGTGGGTCTTAATGAGCATCCTATTAGACTCAGGCTCTGTCAACACATACGCACCACACAGAGGAGACCTGGGGAAACACTCCCTCAGCCACCACTCTGCACTGTAAGGTATTTTCCTCTCTGCTGATCAAAGTGGAAGAAGAAGGAGACATTTTCAAGTTTAAAAACTCTCATCCCAACTGTGGAATTTGCAAACCCTTAATCCCTCGGTGAAAGGGTAAATAAAGTGATTGGGTCATCTGGGCTACTGGTTCCAAAATGCAGCCCCATCAGCATTCCCTGGGAGCTTGTGGAGAACACAGAGGCCGCGCCCGCAGCACCTGCCCAGCTGGAGCGTTTTTAAGCACCTTTGGTGGCCACTGACTAAGCTACTATTTTCTCAATAGTAGGTTGTAAAATCACACCTGAAGGCATCACCTCATACCCGTTAGGAAGCTATTATCAAAAAGCGTTGGGGAGGATGTGGAGAAAAGGGAACCCTGGCACACTGCTGATGGAAATGTAAATTAGCACAGCCATTATGGAAAATGGTATGGAGGTTCCTCAAAAAATTAAAAATAGAACTACCGTATGATCCAGTAATCCCTCCACTGGGTATATATTAATGCCTAAAGGATAGGAAATCAGGATGTTGAAGAGATAATCTGCACTCCCATGTTCTTTGCAGCATTACTCACAATAACCGTGATATGGAATCAACCTAAGTTGGATGAATGGATAAAGAAAACATGGTATATGTACACCATGGAATACTAGTCAGCCTTTAAGAAAGAAAGAAATCCTGTCATTTCAACAACATGGATGAACCTGGAAAACACTATGTTAAGTGAAATAAGGTAGGGACAGAAAGACAAATATTGCATAATCTCTCACATGTGGAGTATAAGAGAGTTGAACTCACAGAAACAGAGAGTAAAATGGTAGTTACCAGAGGCTGAGCGTGGGGGTTGGAAGGGTTGGGAAATATTGGTCACAGAATATAAAATTCCACTTAAACAGGAAGAATAAGTTCAAGAGATCTATTGTTCATCGTGCTGACTACCGTGAATAACAATATATTGTATATTTGGAAATTGCTAAGAGTAGATTGATTGTATGTGTTCTACCACAAAAAAAACTATGTGAGCTATTACATGTTAAATAGCTTGATTTAGCCATTCCACAGTGTATACATATATCAAAACCTTATGCTATGCATAATAAATATACACAATTTTTACTTGTCAATTAAACACCCTCACCCCCACCGAATGTATCAGAATGTCCTGCATTGCCTCACCCTCCCTTTCTCTCACACCAAGAGGGTGACAGCAGTTGTAACAATGAGGAGGAAAGAAGGACAGGTAAGAGAGTATCTTGCACAAATGCACGTGTTCACACACACGTGCTCACACCTATACTCACAACCCACATGCATACCACACACACACACGCAGATGTCTGGCTGGGCGATCTGGGAGGCAGGGTGAAGGAGGGACACACACCACCTCCCCCCGCAACCCCGGCCTCTCCAACAAGTTCACAGGAGCTGGAGAAGATAAAACGTGCCAAAGCTTAAAGAAGGAAGATATTTTCTCACATCAAACACGGCTGGAAGTACTTTAAAAGGACTTGATCATGAGCTCCAGGACTCCCACAGCCCCTCTGTGAAGCCCTTACCCACTTCCCTGCTCCCGCTCCCAGGGCATCCTCAACTCAGAGCGAGACCAGCAGGCCCTGCAGGTGGCAGGTCTGCAGAGAGGCCAGACCCCAGCCTCCACAGCATCACCCTTAGGTCAGGATGTCATGTTCCCGGGTGTGGCATTCAAAGTCTGAGTCTTTCTTCTGCTGCTTCCCCTCCTGTCTATCCACCCAGCCCACCCAGACCCTTGTCATTCCCTTAACTATGGATTCCTTACCTCCAAGCCTTGCCCATGTTGATTGCTCTTCCCAGAAAGCCACCCAGCCCCCCCTCTCTTTACCCTCTCCCCATCTCTATTTACCAAGCTCTATCTGTCCATCTGTTCCAGTGTAAGCCCCCCAGCCTGCCTCCTTTGTGCTCCCCTCCCATATGCCTTTCACCTACCCCATCTCCCCTGCAGGAGGGAAGGGGGGTTGAGGGATCCCACTCACTTCCCAGGCCTCATTTAGAGGACACTTGATGCTCAGCAGCTGAAAAGCATTTAAGGTTGATTCACTGTCCATTAAACCAGCAGTTCTCAGATTTCAAAGAAAATAAGATGGTGGGGGTGACTGTTAAAAATGTAGACTCCCAGAGATTCTTATTCCATAAATCTGTACAGGACCCTGAAATCTGCATTTTTAAAAAGCACCCCACTAAACACACATGAATCTGATGCAGATGGTCTGTGGATCACACTTAGAGAAACACTGCAAAGTGTTATTAATTAGCTTACAACACATCCACCCAAATTGTTTGCTCATTCATTCATCCCAATGTCCATCTGCCCACTGTATGCCTGCACTAGGTACTTGGGGGAATAAAGATGAGAATTAAGAATTGGATCTTGCCCTGGGCGTCTATCTAGCACAGGAGGTAAGACATGGATATAAGTCACCAAAGTACAAGACAGAAAGTAGCAGATGCTCCCAGAGCACAGAAATTGTGAGTCAGAGAAATTCAGAGGAGAGACAAAAACCAAACTAGAGACAAAAGGGTGGAGGAAAGGGGAGGGCCCGGACAAGCCAAGATGGGGTTCTGAGAAAGAGAGACTAGTTGATAAAGTCAAACCCTACAAAGGGTGAGGGGAATTAGGCCCGTCAACAGCCTTTGGCCTTGGTGAGTAGAGGGCCACGCAGATCTCAGGGTGGAGGGTGGAAACCAGACGGTAAACGGTTAAAGGGTGAGTGAATGAGTGAAGGCAGAGGCAGGAGAGCAGAGGGCTGAGAATGATCTTCCAGGAGCTTAGAAGGGTTTTACCCTTCCTATAGACTGTGCCCTAGAATCCGTGACGCAAGAAGACAGAACCAACAGAAATGGACATGACTATGGTTACAAGTGAAATCTCAGACTAAAGCACAATAGCCCTCAAAGAAATGGAAGGAAAGTACCCACAGTAATGGTGGAAAGAGATGCCCAATCTAGAGGTTTCAGGGATCCAGTTCTTCCTGAATGTTCCAGGGAGCCAGAAAGAAAGGGGTAAGAAGGCAGTGCTTATCCACAAAGGGGAGATTTTCCTAGTTTCCTCTCCTTTGGGAAGATCTGATAGGTTTTTTTTTTTTTTTTTTTTTTTCATAAAAGAAAATCTCTGCTGGATACATTATAGAGTCCCAACTCCTAAGCATGGTCCACAAGGCCCTTTGCAATCCAGTGCTCAAGTACTATCCAGCCTGATGGGCCATCATGGTCCCACAGGTCCCTTAGCCTCACACACCCATCCTTAGCCACAGTCTCTCAGCCTGAGCCTTTCACACCTCCAGGCCAACACACACATGGCTACTCTGCATGGAACACCTTTTTCCAAACATCTTTCCTTGACTCAGATAACCTGCCCTAGCTCCCAGGCCTTTACACCCATGATGGAATGTTTCTTCCCCACCCCACCTTCCTGTTCACATCTCCCCAACTACTTCGTTCTCTGCCTCTGTGTTCTCACAACACTCCAAGAGGCCTCCTATCTCAGCATTCATCACACCATGTAGAAATTACCCATTACATGCCTGCCTCCCCCTCCCCATTAGCTCCCTGAGAGCCAGGAACCAGTCTGATTTACACCCCCAGCATCTTTTCATTATTTCAAATAACACTGGCTGGACGCGGTGGCTCACTCCTGTAATCTCAGCACTTTAGGAGACTGAGGTGGGAGGATCACTAGATACCAGGAGTTCGAGACCATCCCGGGCAACATAACAAGACCCCATCTCTACAAAAAAATTTACAAATTAGCTGAGCATGGTGGTGTGTGCCTCTAATCCCAGCTACTCAGGAGGCTGAGGCAGGAAGATCTCTTGAGCCCAGGAGTTCAAAGTTGCCGTGAGCTATGATCATGTCACTGCACTACAGCCTGGGCAACACAGTGAGACCCTGTTTCTAAAAAATTCTTTTTTGAATTTTAAAAAATAATAAATTTTACTGAGTGCTTGCTATGTGCTAGGCACAATGCTTAGAATTTACCTGTATTATATCATTTAATCCTTCATAATTTTATGAAGTTTATCATCATCCATACTGCAAAGGCAAAAATAATCAAAGCTTATAAGCATTAAGTATCTTGCCCAAGGCCGCTCAGCTAGAAAGTGGGATATCGGCACAGGGACCCAGGAAGTTTCACTTTGCTGTTACCTAGAACATAGACAAGATGGCTGGAACGCAAGCAGCCATTCCGAGCTTTAAGACAAAACCATGTGCTAAGGATGGCAGAGCAGCAAAACACAGAGTGCTTGGGGCCCAGAAGACTTTGTGAGGTCAGCCTAATAGCTCTGTGATGACTGCCCTCCAGACTACTATGTGGAAAAGAAATAAATCTGTTTAAGTCACTGTTAAGCCAGGTTTTCTATCATTTGTAGCTAAATATAACCCTAACTAATACAAATAGGAATAGGAAATTTTTAACTTTTAAAAAATTTCCAGACCTTCAGCATAACACAGGTGGATTATCTTTTATCTGAAATGCTTGAGACCAGAAATGCTTCAGATTTTGGATTTTTAAAGATTTTTGGAATATTTTCAGAACATATACCAGTTAAGCATCCCTAATTCAAAAATCTGAACTCCAAAACGCTCCAATAAACATTTCCTTTGAGCATCATGTCAGCATTCAAAAAGTTCTATAGCATTCTGAATTTCAGATTTTTGGATTAGGGATGTTCCACCTATGGTTTTCCTTTTAGTATTTGTTGACTTTAAAAACACAAAGAGCCACTATGTATTCAATAAGGTTTTTTCATGGATTAATTAAATTTAAATGAATTTTTATTTGTTCTTTCACAATGGCATCTACATACATTTGAAAATAGTATTTTTTTGACAAATGATACATTGTTTATTCAGTCAGCAGAGAGTGTCCATGAGAATTTTCTAATCCACTGCAATAATTCTGAGGTTCCCCCACAAGGGGTCTACCACCCGAGGTTGGGGAACCACTGCCCTGACACAGGGGCATCAGGGAAAGCTTCCTGGAGGAAGTGAGGTTTGAGCTATGCCTTGAAAGCTAAAGACTAAGTTGCCAGATGCATAGGAGGGAACACAGAAAGGATGCTCTAGGCAGAGGGAACAGCATATGCAAAGGCATGGCGATGATACTATTAGTTCCCACGGGATTGTACATTCTCACAGACCAGTCTTAAACCTTGGACTTTTTCACAGTAATCAGCAAAATGGTTGATTAATGAACATAAGAATGAATGAGTATGAAGAAACCAAAGAAAGTTATAAGAAAGTTCTTTTGTGAATACTAGAGTGACTATAATCTATAAGAAGACTTAAGGTTCTAAGATGTTGTGCAAAAATAAAAAAACCAATAAGCAAATAAGAACAATAATGTACACTATCCCAATTTAAAGATTAAATAAGCTAGATCAAATGGTGAGGACCAGGGCTTTTCAGAACGGTAATAAAACTAAGACTCTGGATCCCATGTTTGATATGTACATTGCATTTTATGCTCTACATATTTTTGCACTGGAATAGAAAAATGTACACTGACAAAGCTTGTATCAGGGCCCTTTGCTGATTAATTTTTAATGTTTAAATAAATAGTCCTGCATTTAAGTATGTAACTTAAACTACCTGCTATAGGTAAATTTATCTGATTTACTAGAAAGGATGATGTTTTTCTAATTTGGATTTATTTTATTTTTCTGTTCAAATAAGTGGAAAGTCTATTCTTTACTCTGCAGGCAAGACAAAGCAGATTTAGAGAGTGCTTATGTGTTTCTTTCCACTCTCCCTCAAGAAACTGGTAAGATGGGAATGTGACAAATTGCACCAGGTTTATAAAATAATAATTTTGCCTTTATCACGATTAGAAAGTTGACTCACTGAACAGAAACTTAGATAAAGTTCAGAAACTGACCCCTTGAACCCATAGGAAGCTAAAATGAGTTGGGGAGTCAGAAAGGAATTTCAAGATTTCACTGAGTAAGAAACAAACTTAATGGGCTGGGTGCGGTGGCTCACGCCTGTAATCCTAGCACTCTGGGAGGCCGAGGCGGGTGGATGGCTCAAGGTCAGGAGTTCGAAACCAACCTGAGCAAGAGCGAGACCCTGTCTCTACTAAAAATAGAAAGAAATTATCTGGCTAACTAAAATATATATAGAAAAAATTACCCGGGCATGGTGGCACATGCTTGTATAGTCCCAGCTACTCGGGAGGCTGAGGCAGTAGGATCACTTAAGCCCAGGAGTTTGAGGTTGCTGTGAGTTAGGCTGATGCCACGGCACTCACTCTTGCCCAGGCAACAAAGCGAAACTCTGTCTCAAAAAAAAAAAAAAACAACTTAACACAAAGACACAGGAAACTCCACAAGTTAAGAGGGATTTGTAAGAGTTTCTGGCCTTATATATTTTGTTAAACAATAATAAAAAATTATTAAATAAAAATATCATCATAAATGTTCTCCTATCTAGCACAACTGGAGCAAAAAAAATCGAGAGTTAATAATATGGGATGCCATAGTTATTTGAAAGGTCACAGCAATCCTTAAAATAAATTTCTTTGGAAGAGGGTAAAATAAAACAACAAGAAAGTTAACTATTAACTACACACCTTACAGTTGTCTCATGCTTTATTTTCATATACATTATTTCATTTGAAACAGTTTCTGCAAATGTCAGTGATTTTTTAATTCCCTTACTTACGAGATGGATTTTTTATTTACTCAAATATTTCCTAAACTGCTGAATACAAAGCACAATGCGAGGCACCCTAGAGAATGCAAAGAAGAAAATCTAAACTCCTAATGAGCCATGGGTTCTAGGCTGCAGCAGCTAACAGGTGAGACTTGCTGAATGAATGAATGAATGAATGAGTGGATGGTTTTTCCTGAAGTACTTCTCAATACCCAACCATACGGTAACTTCCTACCCATCCTTCAAGGCCCCGTTCAAATACTGCTTCCTACTGAGATTTCCCTTTTCCTATCCCATGGAATGGAATTCCTCCCCCATCTACACAAATCCTCATGAGGACATCTGCTACCTTACAGTTGTTTACATATCTGCTTGTCCCCACTGAACTGAGACATCTTGAGGGATCATGACTTACTCATTTGTGATTCCTCAGCATCTATTACTCCTGGCACCCAGTAGAGATTCAATGAATGTTTGAATTAATTGAATAAGTCAGTTACTTTCAGAGTAATAGAGGAGATAATCTATGTACTTAAGCTCAGAAATCAATGAAGCTTAAAGAAAATTATTAACCTAGATGAAGTTCTAAGTTTTATTTTCCTCCAGGCCACACCAAACATGAGCCAGCAGTCCGTAATGGAAGGACAGTAAAAACTACCTCCAGAAAGCTCTAGAAAGGTGAAGGGGGAAAGACTAGGATTTTAAGGACCCAGTTATCTAAAATTAAGGCAGGCTTAGTGAAACCACAAAAGGGATCTAAATGACTGGAGGATGGTTAAGGACCCAGTCTTCTAGAAAAGGGGGGATTCTAGAGACCACACACAGCCACCTAAAAAGCTGGAGGATGGGAGTGTTAAAGGACTATACTCAGTGATCTAGCATGTAGAAATAATATTCTTTCTGGACACTTTCCACACGGACCAAACAGGCATATGCTATTGTCCTAACAGAGCAGCTCAGAGGACCGTGTTCAGTGTGCACACACATGCACACGTTCAATGCTCACTCGGTACTAGGCACTGTGCTAGGCTTGGAGGGAAGAGTCATCAGTGACAGCCTAGCAAGTATAATTAGGAAGGGCGCAGTAATCCCCCAGGGCGAGTTAACACCCACCTGATTCCCAGAGGGGAGAAGTGCCTTGCCCAAAGTCTCACAGCACAGTAAAGATTAGAGCCTCCGTTCAGTGTTCCTCCCATCAGCTGGTTCTGGGGCTCCCTCTATCAATTCACAAAACCAGCTGACAACCCTTCAGTAATCCTATGCTCACAACTAATAAGATTCAAAGGTAAATGGTATTTTAATTACACCTAATCCAGGTCTGTGACAGGGATAAAGGAAAATCCAGACCATCTTGGATTTTGCAGGAGAGGTCTGGTGTCTACTCCTGTCTGGGCCCGAATCCACAGTCTGTCTGCACAGGGCATCTCAGCCAGCTTTCTTCTGTGCTTCCTGAACCTGGGTGAGAGACAGGAAGTGGCAAATCACGTTTACCTGAGGTCTCTGGCAGTTGCAACATTCTGCAAGCACTGGGCAGGCTTGTCAACTCAATCTAAAGCAGTTTAACCAGTCTCTTCAAAAGTTTCTGAAGAACAGGCACATCCAGTAAAGACAGCCCAGACAGTCCATCAGAAATGGTAGGGTTAAGTGCTGCCTTTGACACATTATCACCTTCTGTTGTTTTAGGTGGCATTAGTCACCCTCGCTAAGGAATTGCTTTGATGGATGAGATAAGACTCAAAAAAGCAACAGGAAGCCCAAAGAGGCAAGAGTCTTTGATTCAAGGGAACAACAACAAAAACAGAGTTTACTTCACAACAATTTTCAAACTCAATTACAAGGGGATCTTCAAGAACACATGTTCTTGCAAATCTGAGATACAAAAAGAGGTTTAGGCACAAAGATGTTTAACACATTATTACTTATGGCATTAAAAAACTGGAGACAATCTCAGTATCCAAAAACAAGAAATTGGTTAGATACATGATGATACCTCCGTATGACAGAATCCCAGCTCCATTATGGCAGGACCTTGTGCTGAAGATCCAGGGCCTGTTCAAATATTAATAATAAAAATAAAAGCCTATCATGCAGCCACGTCTTGTGCTTGTGTATGATTCCATCTACATGAAATATCCAGAAAAGATTAATCTATAGAGACAGAATGCAGATTGGTTGGTTGCCAGAGGCTGGAAGAAATGGGGGGAAACTGCTTAAACAGATAAGGGTGTTTACATTGTAATGACAGAAATGTTTTGAAACTACATAGAGGTGTTGGTTATACAACATTGTGAATGTACTAAATGCCACTGAATTGTTGTTCACTTTGAAATGGTTCATTTTCCATTACATGAATTTCACTTTAATAAATTATTTTTTACCCCAGCTACTCCTACTGAGGCAGGAGGAGTCCTTGAGGCCAGGAGTTCGAGACCAGCCTGGGCAAAATAGCAAGGCTCTGTCTCTAAAAAAAATTTCTTTTTTAATTAGCCAGGCATGGTGGCATATGCCGGTAGTCCCAGCCACTCAGGAGGCTTGGGCAGGACGATCACTTGAGCCCAGGAGTTGGAGGCTGCGGTGAGCTGTAATGAAGCCGCTGCACTCAAGCCTGGGCAACAGAGCAAGACTCCATCTCTAAAAACAAAATAATAATAATCAAAATTTAAAAAATAAATAATTTTTTAAAGATCATATCTCAGATTTCATGTCATGACATAACATTTATGAAATATTTTTAAGTAAAAAGAAAAAAAGGATGTCTGTATATGATTTCAATTTGTGGTGAGGAATAATGTACATACAGGCATGAGAAAAGAAAGACTGGCAGTGGAAACATGCAAACAGTCACAAAGAGTGATTAACTCTGGATGGAAGAATAATTAGTACAATTTTTACTCTTCATCTCTGTGCTGCTTCTCCATATTTTCCAAATTTTCTAGTCTAATATGCACTATTTCTATAATAATAAAAAGAACTCTCTGCAAGTACAAGATACACAGACTTACATATGGAGACTGTCAGTAATATTTTAAATGCCTCCCCAAACCTAGAAGGAAATATGCTAAGATCTAGGCTATCATTATCTTGGGGTAGTAGGATTATGAGTGACTTATTTTCTTCTTTGCTAATTGCTTAATTGCATAACAGATGTAACCAGAGAAAAAATATTGAAAAGAAAAAGAAAGAAATGAAATGCAAATGCTCTAACCCAGAAGCACAAGCCGCACCCATTGCAAAAATGGAAGTATCAAGGCTGGAGCGGGTCGAGGAGGGGGTCCAAAGCTCTGCCCAAGCCAGGAAGCTCCTTGTCTTTACACTCAGTGACTGGCCACCAGCCACCGCACCCTTTCATACTTTTAGCCTGGCTTCCCTGACACCACTGTCTGAATCACTTCCAATTTCTCTCCATACAGTGGGAACAGACAGAATTATTAATAAACATGACATCTGGAAACAAAATTCAAAGCCCATCTTCTTGGTGCCAGATTACCTCAGGAAACTGCAGAAAACATGCTTGTAAATGTTTAATAAAATTCACAGAGCCAAGAAACGTGCCTACATGCTTGGGTTATCTTTTTCCAGGCTCAGGACCCTACAAGGGTGATGTCTAAAGGAGATGCCAGGCAAGTTATAAACCAAGTTTGAAAAACGGAACCAAGTGGGGCTATAAGAAGTAACATCAGGTCTGAATACCCAGGGTAGTAACAGGGGAAAGTAATGAACCTGAATTGCTTCAGTGAAACCACGGTAGTATTGAAACCACCTTGATTAGAAAGGCACGGCAACAAAAGGCCCACTCAGTTGAAATCTAATCTGTGTTAATTAACGCCCCTGAGAATGAAAACATTCTTTATCAGTGTGTGGTTCCTGGCTAAAGCTCTCCCATAAAACCTGGCTCCTGGAGGGAACTGAGGGGTCCCCTGGGCAGCCACAGAGGACTGCACCTGCCCACCCACCCCTGCACAGGTGCCAGAAGGCGGGGCCTGCCTCCCCAGGCCAAGTCCAGGGGAAGGAGCCCACGTGATGCTGGTGGATTTTTCAGAGTTAAAACCTACTGCCCTCAAGGGACGCATTGACAGACCAGGAGATGAGTGATGGCAGGTCCTGTCCCCTACCCAGGCAGCCTGCGTACGGACACACACTCCCTCATATCCACACTCGCTCTCACACTCTCCTATGCTCCTTGCTGTGCATCGGCTTCCCTCTGCACTTTGGGCCACCTTCCTTTCAGTCCCCGTGGCCCTTCACTCTCGGATGCTGACTCATGTTCCCTTTAGTCCGGGATGCAGAGCCACTGGGGCCCCTGCTTCTGAAGCCAGGTCACAGCCTCAAGTCCCACCAGCCCTGGAGAAGCATGCTACTGTCCCCAAGTGTCTGACACCCAAAGCAGGAGGCACGGGCACCAAGGAGCCTGAGCTGGGCCAGGGAACAGGAGTGAGAGGAGATGCCACCAAAGATCTAGATTCCAAATTGCGCCTGTATTTACTCAAATGTCTCCTGAGATCTGAGTGGGGGACAAGGGGAGAAGGACAGGAGGAGAGTGTGAGGGAGAAGGGGACATACCTCCCACCCTCTACCCCAGCTGGCAGAAACAAGCACCGCCAGAGTCATGAGATAGGGAAGTGTTTCCCTAGGAGTTCCAGGAAGGCTCCTCAGCCTCCGCCACTGACCCACGTGAAGCATCTAGTGCAGTGCTCCACACAAGCAGTAGGTGCTAACTACAAACAGGTGACTGCAGGGTGAAGTGAGAAAGAGGACCCATAGCCCAAGGTGATACTCCACCCCCAAGGCCCTGCTCAGCCACAGGAGAGGTACTTAAATAATAAATAACAAACAACAAAGACTGTAACAGCTACACCCCACACTGAGGCCTCCCAATGCCTCAGGGCAGGAACACTGCCATGAGGGACCGTCACCCCCAACATGCAGATGGGGACACTGAGGCACACAGGGGGCTGGCCCAGGAAGAGAAAGCAGCTCTCTCTCCAGTTACCTGCCAACTCCTTGAACCCAAACCTGTCGTCAGACTTCCAACTTCCTTTCTCCACCTCCGCTCCCACCCTGCCTGTGTGTCCACCCCAAGAACAGACCCAGCCGGCAACTCCCCGCTCCGCCCCTCCAGGAAGGCCACAGCCCCTTGTGCCCTAGGGAGGCCACTGGCTGAGGAGCTGTATTCTCCGAAACATTCCTCATTATCAGCTTTTTCCAAATCCAAAACACAAAGCCCTCAAGTTCTAGAAAAATCAGGTCATTCATTCAATGAGTTTTCCTCAGTGAAGTCCCCGAACCGCACCCATGCCCGGCTGGTTTCTCTGCCACTCACTAGGATGACCGAGGCTCCGGAAGAAAGGACAGAATCTTGGCTACTCAGCCAGGAAGCGCTGCAGAAAGGTCCCCCAGCAGCTTGAGGTGGTCCGGATGCCAGGCTGTGCTTGGCTCATCAGAGGAGAAGTCTCAGAGAGGGGCAGAGGACCTGCTTCTCACACCTGCCCTGGTCCCTAAAAGGCTCTCAGCCTCCCTGGGCTTCCAACCAGACGGCTGAGAGCTCCGGAGAGTTTACAATTACAGGCTTCAGGCAATCGGAGAAGTGGCCCAGAAAAGAGGCCCTCCAGCCCTGCACCCGCCCCAGCCATGCCCAGAGGGGGGCATCCTGAGCCGTCATTCTCCCAGGTAGCATCTTCCCCAGAAGGGGACGTATGTTGTTTCACTCCTGGTCCTCACACCCACCCTGGCATCATCAAAGTAGGAGACAGGATTCTGGCAGAGCCAGCATGTGTGAGTGTGGAAGGTAATCGCAGCCCCGCTGTGGTCTCCTGGGAGAGGATGGGAAGGTCATGGATTTTTGAGTCAGATTTTCCAGAGATCAAATTAAGGTTCTGCCATTAATTAGCTATTAAACAAGTCATTCACCCCTCTGAGCCTCAGTTTTCTCACCTGAAAATTGGGAACAGAACTACCTACCTCACTGGCTGCTGCTGAGATAACATGAATGAAACACCAATGGAAGGACCTGGCACGTAGCAGGTGCTTTGTAAAATGTCCTGTTGGGCCCGACTACAACGCAGCAGGTATAAAGCGGGAGCCTGCATGACAAAATCGGGCTGACATCACCCCCACTGCAGAAGGGGAGTAAATGGGGGGAAAGTAGGGCAACCTTTAATCTGTCCTCTTTCCAAAAAAGGAGACAGTGGGAGGAGCAGCAGGGCCCTGAGTCCTTGACACTGCCTGCCCTGTGCCCCAGAGGAGGAAGCAGCCCTGTGGCTTTGGGAGAAGAGACTGATGTAAAGGGTAGGGCAGTGCACAGGCCCCGAAGACACACTGCCTGGGTTCAAATCCCACCTTTGCCTCTTGCTGGCTGTAAGACCCTGTTGGGTACGGGGAGAGACTAGCCTATGTTTTCTCACTCTAAATGGGCATTATCAGTGTTCCCCTGAGGGGGTTATTGTGAAATCATCTGTATAAAGACCCTTGGAGACAGGCTCAATGTGCAGAAAGTGCCCAATTTCTTCTAGCTATAGTTATTTTCTTCACTATGCAACACTCACTCCCCAAAACAACTGTAAGTCCTCTCTCTCTGCAAACTCAAATTCTGCCTGTGGCTACAGGAACCTTGACGTGGCCCTTGGGGAGCCTGACTTGAACTTGTATTTCTGAGAATCTCTCACACACCCTGATCTGCCCAACAACCAGGAGCAACAAGAAAAATCACAGTGCCCAAGATGTGGGGCCTGGTCACTGGTGCCTTGGGAATTAGGTGGCACCGACGGGGGTTCTGAGTTAAAGATTCAAGAGAGGCAACTGCATACTTGCTCCTCCTATCCCAGGACAATCAAAGTGAACTCACACCCTGCGAACGGGGTAATGAGGAGTAGGGGACAGACCGTGACACTGGGGACAGTTGCCAAGGCCTCTCCTGGATTCAACCTCCCCATCTGTAGACTAGGTGGCTTTCCCCTCCCTGGCCCAGGATGTATTATGAAAAGACAAAGTGTTGTACATAGTACAGCATCCCTGGAACAGACACTATGCCATCCCTGTGCTGCTCCAGGACTGGAACAAGGGTGGTGACAACAGAAAAGCAGAGAAGCAAGCACCTGACCAGTTAACCGTATCTGATATCTTCCAGATTTCAGCAGATTTCAGCATCTTTTATTTTTAGAGGTAAGCGTTCCAGTTTGGATGCAGTATCTGTGGGCTCCTTACACCTTGCTTAATTTAGGACTTTTTTTCCCCCTTTTTGATGGTGGGGTAGGAGTTCAATACAGCTTTACTCAGCCACCTCTAGATTTTAAGCCCTAAATTTAACTCCAAAGAAACCTATCTTGCCCTACTTCACGATTCCAACCCTCAGAGAAAAACCATTACCTGCTTCTGAAAATCAGAGAGCCCTGACAATGGAGCACCAGGGAGGCATGTCCTCCATCACAGGGTGCTGGACTGTGGCACCAGAGCTGTCGTCAGCTGACTAGGGAGAGGGGCAAGGGGGGAACAAACGGCCCTATTTCGTGGCCTAAATCTTGATGACCATGTCCCCTAGGGGGCCAGGAGAGCTATTTGTACAGCCAGTTAGAACAGCCAGGGTGTGGCCACAGGTGTCCCGTTCTAGCAGCTCTAATGTCCTCCGGAGGTGTCCACAAGGATAGGGACAGCCTGGCATCTGACATCCAGACAAAAGAATTAACTATCTGTCCCTCCACCCCAGGCCCCAGCCTCATCTTGTTGCTTCCTTCTTTTTTTTTTCTTTCTCTCTTTTTTTTTTTTTCTTTTCTTTCTTTTTTTTTTTTTAAGAGACAGGGTCTTGCTCTGTTGCTGAAGTACAGAGGCACAATCACAGCTCATTGCAACCTTGAATTCCTGGGCTCAAGCCATCCTCCCACCTCGGCCTCTCAAGTAGCTGAGATTACAGGTGTGCACCACTACACCCGGCTAATTTTTAATTTGTTTTAGAGATGGTGTCTCACTATGTTGCCCAGCCTGGTCTCAAACTCTTGGCCTCAAACAATCCTCCTGTCTCAGCCTCCCAAAGTGCCGGGATTATAGGCGTGAGCCACTGCATCCGGCCTCTTTTTTTAGGTTTTTTTCTTACTTTATTATATTTGTAATATTGCGAGACGCTGTTTCTAAAACTTTTTCATTACCCCAAACAGAAATGCTGTAACCATTAGTCAGTGATAACTCTCCATTTCTCCCTGCTCCCTGTCTCCGAAAACCTCTAATTTACTTTCTGTTTCTATGTATTTGACTATTCTAGGTATCTCTTATAAGTGGAATTATAGAATATTTGTCTTTTTGTAACTGACTTATTTCACTTAGTGTAATGTCTTTGAAGTTCATCCATGTTGTGGCATGTGTCAGAATGTCCTTCCTTTTCAGGGCTGAACAATATTCAATTATTTGTATATACCCCACTTTGTTTATCCATTCATCTGATGATGGAGATTTGGGTTCTTTTCACCTTTTGGCTATCGTGAATAATGCTGTAATGAACCTGGGTATACAAGTATCTGAACCCCTGCTTTCAATCCCTTTGTGTATATGCCTAGAAGTGGAATTGCTGAATCAAATGGTAATTCTGTGTAGATTTTTGAGGAACCACTAAACTGTTTTCCATAGCAGCTGCACTATTTTACATTCCCACCAGCAATGCACAAGAGTTCCAATTTCTCCATGTCCCCACCGGTCCTTGAGCTGTACCCAAGCCCCAGGAAATGGTCTTTCCCTTGTACCCCAGGATGTCTGCAAGCTGTTGGGACTGACTGAAGGACTCCCAGATAATAATACTAACAGCAAAGGACTGTAACCACAGCAGCAGAGTTTCACCCCAGGTTCCATTCAATTTGGTAAAACTCCAGGCAAAAAGCATGAGGGCTGGAAGGGTGGGGCCTGCCTTCTTCTGAACATCAGAGCATTTAAAATTGGAGGGCCCAGCCAGGGGTGCCCTCTCTCATAGGGTGCTGGGCTGCAATAGTAGCGCATTCATCAGATAACTGGGGGGAGACCAGCGTGCACAGCACTCAATCCTGAAGTGCTCAAGATGACCCACTGTAGTTCAGGAAGAAAACAGTAGAATATCTATTCATGTTTATTTTCATATCATCTTTTTAAATGTGTGTGTGTGTGTCTTATAGGGCCCAGAAAAGGGAAGTTTGTAGCCTAGAAGTTAGGACCTCAGCTTTGAAATCAAAGATCCCTGTGGGTGAGCAGTGGTATCACCATCAACTTCTGTGCCAAATTAATCATTTTTGGCTTCAATTTTTTCATCTGCAAAATGGCAACATAATAACACTAGCACCTATGTCAAAGGGTGGCTATGAGGAGTAAATGAGAGAGCACTCAGTGTAATACCTGCCTGGCACATACTAGCTCTTTTATCAATAACAAAACTGGTAGGACTGAAGATACACAAAGACAGGAGAAGGAAAACCCTGGATGGAGCTGGAGAGTGAGGACAGACTCGGGGGCAGGATGAGAGGCACGGGGGTGTGTGTGTGTTCATGCTGCACACGGTTATAAGTCACCACCCCATGCATTCCACAAACATGCACTGGGCAACCACCAGCATCAGGCACCTTGAAGGACAAAGTCAGGCAGAGTCCACCCTTGTGGAGCTCGTTTCCAGGGGCCACACTGTGAACTATAAGCCCACCTGGGCACCAGGAAGAACCAGCAAGGCTCAGGGACATCGTGAGTCACTAGCCAGGGTACTAAAGTGACACTGGGAACTTACAATAGAGAGGGCCTGATCGAGATCCAGGGCCTCTAACAAAAGGTACCAATCTCTTACAGTAACAAACACCACTCAGAATCCAAGTGGAGCCTTTGTTTCAGTTTCCTTAAATTTTCCATTCAGGGATTATTTTGTAACCTTTTCTCTTTCCCAGAGCAAACTCTGCAGAAGGACTTTGTCATCTCAGATAATGGAGCAGAAACTCTACTCCCTGCTTTGCTCCTTCAGTGAGCCCCACCCTGCTGTGGCCATGAGGGTTTATTTCTGTCGCATGCCTGTCGCATGCCACGGCCCCCTTTTCAGCGCAGCCACCTTCACTGGGCTGTCCCTCTCACGAACAGCTGCCCCAGCCTTGTGGCTTCACAAAGTGGCAAAATGGCTTCGGTTCATCTACAAATGAGATGCACATTAAATTACTTCTCAATGACAAGGAGCCAGCATCAGGGCCTCCAGGAAAGGCCACCAATGATACAGGGCCACTGAAACCCTCCCAGTCAGCACAAAAATCACTGATTCCAACAGAAATGCAAAAATCATTCTGGGACACATATGCTCTGGATGTCTTATTTTTTAAATTCCCTACCTTGTTTTTCAAATTGGCTGTTAAATTTCAGGTCAGCAACTCACCAGGTACATTATTAACTGGCAAATGCTTTTGTGGCTTTGCTAGTTAAAGTTTAGAAAAGAACATTCCCATTTTTTTTTTTTTTTTTTTTTTTTGAGACAGAGTCTCACTCTGTTGCCCAGGCTAGAGTGAGTGCCGTGGCGTTAGCCTAGCTCACAGCAACCTCAAACTCCTGAGCTCAAGCGATCCTCTGTCTCAGCCTCCCGAGTAGCTGGGACTACAGGCATGCGCCACCATGCCCGGCTAATTTTTTCTATATATATTTTTAGTTGTCCATATAATTTCTTTCTATTTTTAGTAGAGATGGGGTCTCGCTCTTGCTCAGGCTGGTCTCGAACTCCTGAGCTCAAACGATCCGCCCACCTCGGCCTCCCAGAGTGCTAGGATTACAGGCGTGAGCCACCGCGCCCGGCCAGAACATTCCCATTAAAATATAATTTTGCCAGCAACCCCCAGAACAGCACAGAAAACATTCCATTAGGGCAAACCTCAACTAATCCTCTCTCCCGTGCCTCCCTCCTCCCCAGACAGCATAGGATTTTCCCAAGCTGGCTTCTGTCCTCCTATAGCAAAGATAAGCAAAAATCTGGGTGATTAAAATCGCCCCTCGGCTGGGTAGCTAAGGTCTAGGCGGTGCTGGTCAACGTGTGTCTCTCTGCCAGGCTGGGGAAGGGGAAGGAAAAAAATAGCTCTGCTTAATGCCACAAGCCTCTCTATCCCTGTGGCCCACCCCTCACAAGCCATAATGTGGGCACAAGCCACCTCCTGCCAGGGAGTTCTGGGCCCCATGGCACCCCAAATCCAGGAGAGAAGAGCCCACCACCTACCACCCCCACCTTGCCTCCCTCTACCAGCTCCCCATCCCCGACACTCAAGAGCTCTCCAAACTAGGTCCCTCTAGTGGACAGGCCAGGAGCTCTGAAGAAGCCCCAGACAGTTCTTTGTCCTGTGCCCTCCCCCGGACCAGTGCAATTCAGGCACCCTCACGTGACATGCAGACTTGCCAGCTTGCTGCCTCACCCTACACCTCTCACCAGCCAACCTCAGCACTGGATCCTAGACCTTTCTTTAGATCTATAGGCCAGAAAGAGGGGAGGGGCCCATCCAAAGATGAGGAAGTCATTCCCCATCTATCTACCCCCAGCCTCCCTTGGTGTGGAAGGGGGGATCAGGACATATAGGAAAGAGGAAAGGAGGCCTGCAGAGAAGGAGGGAGGAAAGGAGGGAGGAAAGAAGGGAGAGGAATAAGGGGAGGAGCAGGAAGAACAAACAGAACCCCACTTACCCCAAGCCAAAACCAAAACCCCAACTGGGATCCGGTGCAGGCAGAGGGAACAGATAGCTGATGGGCTCTATCCACAGGGAGTCACCTAGGTGTCAAGGGACGGGTTGCCAAGATATCGAGGGGTTTGGCAAATCCACACTGAAGTAAGGCAGCCTCACACATCCCTAACTCTCATCAGCAGAGGTCTGCCACGCTTGCCTCCAAAACACCACAAGGGAAACTGCTCCTGACTCAGCTCTAGACACAGACACACGAGGCACCACACTGGGCCACATGGAAAAGGCTGCTCTCCAACCCCACTCCTGCTCAACCTCAACTCATGGGCAAGCCAGTGCTAGATCAGGCCTCCTCCTGGCCACTGTCTGTGGACTCAGGGCCTTCCACAGCAAGGCTACTCCCACTGCCCTCTGTTCTCCAGGGTCCTCTGGATGTTGCTGTCCAGCTGTTTCCTCCAGGCCATCTGGGGTGGCTCACCCTGTGCTGTATCCGATTAACGCAACATACTGCCAGAACTGCTGCATGCCTACCCACCCTCTCTGAAGGGCTGCTCTGTGCTTCTTGCTTACAAAAGAATAAAACTGTTTTTGCAGCTGAACAACACAGTTTGGAGTCTTCAATAGAGCAATGGAGGCCAAAAGCCACCCAGCACACCCATGACCCCTGCCACCACCACCAACAGCACCCGCATGCAAAGGCTGGCACGATCGACCTGCAAACTCAATAAGGCTCAGAGGGATTTCCAATCCCCTGCCTGACATCCTACAGCACTGCAGACGTCTCAGGAACATACTAGTGCCTGGCAGCCTCCAGAAACGATCTACTATTGCTTTCTCTATGATGCCTCCCTTCCCCACCTATGCCCAGAAGATCTTAATATCTAACCTGGATCCTTCCTACTTAAGTCAAGTCATTTGGGCCTCTGTAGAAAAGCAGGCTGCCTGATGCCCTTCCCGGTGACCTTTAATATACCATGAACCCAGAAAGCTGACCTCACGGACCACGCAAAGGAAACCAGAAGGGTTTCAGGGTGAGGGGAGGAGATGGGAAAATATTCTAGCTCTTCTGAGGCAGCTGACTGCCTGGAGCTGTCTCACTTTCCTATCTCCCATCCCCACCCCCAGATGTCAACTGCATCCTATCACCTGACTGCAGAGCGCTCTGAGCTGGGAGGGAGAAGCAGGAAGCCAGATGACAGAATTAGGGCTAAAAGATCTCAACACACTGATTCTCTGGACCTAATACAGCCATATGAAATCTAAAAAGGATGAGCTTAAAGACCTAAATTTGAGTCCAAAATCTCCCAGCAAAAGCCATACAAGAGTAGAGAAACAAGCTCAGCAGCAGCACTTGATGTAATATGATTACATCTTAATAAAGAACCTATGTTCATTTTAAGTTGCATTAATAGAAGTATAATATTGAGAAAAAGAGAGATGATGTGCCCACACTATTCTGAGCTGGCCAATCACCAGCCAGCATACTGTGTTCAATTCTACATATCACAACATGAAGGAGGACATGCACTGTTGACACACATCCCTTCACTGGCGGAAGTTACATCTCCCATACTGTCCTGTTGCAACTGTCCGCCATCATGCCCCATCCCCAGGGTGGGCCCATGATCCAAGCAGCGACCTGGGAGAGTAAACACCTCTCTTCCTTGACAAGGGGGTTGGCAGACTTGAAAGAAGGAGAGAGAACAGAACCGTCAAAATGCCCTTTGAGCACTAGGGCCCAATAGTGCCAAGGCCAGGCCAGGTCTACCCTCGCAATTCCCAGTTACTGGAACCAATATATTTCCTTTTCTGTTGAAGCTAGTTTGAGTTGGGCGTCTGTCACTTCCAACCTGAAGAGCTAACTAATACACACACTTTAAGAAGATTACTGATACAGCAGAATATGCCCAGAGTGGTGTCAAAGACAGTGAGTAAACTAAAAGCCATGTTTCATGAGGGAACAAGAATGACTTAACTTGGAAAAGAAAACTTAGAGCCACAAGGGAGCCTCTTCAAATACATAAAAGGAGAAAACTTGTTCTGTGTGGGGCTGGAGGGCAGACTCAAGACACCAGTGGAGGTTGCAGAAAGGGGAATTTCTGGGAGCTTTGAATAATATAACAAAACAGATGAATCTGAACCCACCTCCTACTCCATTCCCTCAGACTCACTGGATAAAGCAATTCCCTTTCTCACTCTGAAGTGGTTTATCTTGTGCAAATGGCAACTTCTATAAGCCTCAGCTTCCAATCTGTACAAGGGGGATAATAATCCCTCACCTACCAGCTTCACGATACTATTTTTAAGGATCAAAAGAGAAAATGTAAATGGAGAGTGTATTAGCAGATGCTGATATCCCAGAACCCATCAATGACTCTTCTAAGAATTATCTTGAAGAAACAACCAGAGATGTTCATAAACACAACAGCACCATTCATAATAATGAAAAAAATTAGAAACAACCTAATGTCTTGCAACTGAGAATCAATTACAAAAACTAGATACTGTGCAGCCACTGGAAACCATGTTGCAGAAGAACAAAAGGATGAGGAGAAATGTCTATAACAGATTAAAGAAGCAAAATCAAAACCATATGTACAACATGATCCTCAGTTTATAAAATTTATACTTGCAATGAAAAAAGGAAAAAAATGTTAATAGTGATTATCTCTGCAGGATTATAAATATTTTTTCTTTCTTGGGGCCTTTCTTTGTTTTCCTAATTATATAATAAATACGTAGTCTTTTTAAAATCAGGGAAAAGTTACATATGCTTTAAAGTGCTTTGTCAACTATAAAGAGCTATGCAAACAAAGTAACGTGGGTGTCAAACAGGTCTCCCCGACTCACCTGTCTTTTCTGATCTGAATATAGCAATTGGCCCTTGATTACAGAATATCTTACTTGCTATATTTTAATAGAAGCAGATGAGTATGGTGAAGAAAGCATTAGATTCTTAATTCAAAAGAGCCAGATCCATAATTCTGCGACCTTTAGGCAAGTCAATTTCCTCACCAATAAAATGAGGTGAGTGACAGTATTGTTTTGTTTGCAGGTAAATTTAAACATTCATTGAGAACCTCGAAATGCCAGCCTGTTTCATAATTTTCTTTTATCTACTAATATACAGGAAACATTTTCCATATCCTTAGTCAATATTTTACAGTACTACTTTTAACAGATGCATAGTAATTCACTGTACAAAGGTATCATGACTAATTTAACCAGTGAGTGCTAGGAGTTTTTAATTTGGCTCGATTTCTGGAAGAGAAATATTTAATCTCCTCAGCAACCCTTTGGGCTTACATGAATTCCAAGTGCTGAGCTGTAGGATACACTTAATAAATGTAAGTTTGTTGTTACTACACAACAACCACAACCACTATTTCTATTACCACTCAGGTTCCAGTGAGATAACCAAGTCAGTCAAGTATTTTAGGCTTTGGAAAATGTTTCTCTGGAACCCAGGAAGGATGTTAAGGGCTGGAGATTTAAATGGAAGTGACTGATTTTCAGGGTTTATTCAGACAAGAGAGCATAAGAAATGTGGAGATGGAGAAGACACTGGACATTGAGAGGGCAGAAGGAATGGACATATTAAATATTTGAAGCATCATCAGGACAAAACTGCAGATAAAGGCACATTTTAAAATCTTGCCTCCTTCTAACACCTTCAAACATTCTAATGACTGGGCATTAAAATACCAATACAATTATACATGTGCTGTGACTCAGCTGCTGGATTTTCATACATGCCTGAAAAATATTATAGAATCCTTCTGTCCAGTAACCTCACACCCTGTTATAATAAAACAAAGGATTTCCTAAAGAGGCATAAACCCCAAGGCCTGCAGCGAATCCATGGACCTAAATGGTTTTATGGAAAGTAGACTAGTCATCAGAAGGGAGAGGCTTGACTCTGACTTGCTCCTTCCTTGTGTCAAGGCCCTCTCAGAGTCTCTGCTTCCCTTTTTCTCCATTTCTGGCCCATCTGCCTTGCAAGCCTGTTGTGAGGACTGGGCAGGCCTATGTCTGAAGCACCTGATGACCTAACAAACACCACGGGAATATAGAGAATATTATGGTCTCCCTCTCATCGCAGGCCCTGGCCAAGCCCCAAGTCAGCTCTCTTACACTGCCCTCCAGCCCCTCCCTCAGATGGGCAAGGACTTGGGCCACTAGAAAGCCATCAACTGGAGTGTTCAAAATTAGGAATCGTGTCCCACTCAACATAAAGAGGAGATGTGGGGTCAGAACTCTAGCTAAAGGATCACCAGCACACGGACATCAGACTCGACGTAGGCAGGGACCACTAAGAGGAGCCCCCAGATCAAGCCCCTTCAAGCCTGCATGTAACTGCCTCAAACTCTCCCCCATGGCAGCAGCAGGGCAAAACATGCCAGTGAGAAGAGAAGTTTCTCTTTTTGTCACCCCCCTAAAAGGCATGTACTGTGCTGAGTCATGGGGTAAAAGAACAAACTTAGACGCTTATGGTCCCATCATCAACGTGCATTAAAATCAGTGGGGGACTTAAAAGAAAATACAGCCAGGGGCCCTAAGCTCAGAGATTCTCATTCAGCTGTGGGGTGAGGTCTGGGCGTCAACAGCATTGGCAGCATAGCAGACGGTTCCAACGTGCGACAGAATGCTGGACAAACAGGAAGCATCCATCCCAAGCAGGTGGGACATGAGGATCAGGAACTTAGACCGAGCACCTGCTTCCCGTGCCAGGCCATGGGCCTTGAGCCCACCCTGTGTGCCTCATGTCCACGTCCTCCCATGCCACCCCCTGCTCTCTAGTTACTCGGCTTGAGTCTTCCTCCCCATCCACTGTATCACACAGGCAAGGCTCAGTCAGAGCAACACCCACTCCTGCCTCATCTCCCACTTTCCCCTGTAGCCAGCCCAGTCCTCCTCACTCTCAGACACCCCAGGACTCTCCTGCTGTGGCCAGGCCCCTTAGGGCTTCAGCCTGCAGGGGCCCCTCCTCCGCCTTCCCCCATCAAAGGACCACTGCACACTTTTTACAGTGTGACTGTTACTCAACAAGCAGGTGTTTAATTATTTATTTTAAATATTTTATTTTGAAATAAAATCTTAGACTCAATTAAAAATAGTTCAGAGAGTTCTTAGTGCAATTATAATATCAAAACCAGGAAGATGACATGGTGATACCATTAGCTAAACTACAGACCTCATAAGAATTTCACTGGTTTTTATACATTCTCGTGTGTGTGTGTGTGTGTGTGTGTGTGTAGTTCTATGAAATTTTATCACATGTATGTATTTGTGTATGCACCCACCACAATCAGGACAGAATAGTTTTCTCACTTCAAAGAAACACACCCTCTCCTGAATCCTCTACTGATCAGTTCTCCATCACTATAATTTTGTCATCTCAAGAACTTTATACAAATGAAATCATATAGTATGTAATCTTCTGAGTTTTTTTTTTTTTTAACTCAGCATATGCATGCATTTACTACCACAATAAAGATACTGCGGTTTAGGCTGGGCGCGGTGGCTCACACCTGTAATCCTAGCACTCTGGGAGGCCGAGGCGGGAGGATCGCTCAAGGTCAGGAGTTCGAGACCAGCCTGAGCAAGAGCGAGACCCCGTCTCTACTAAAAAATAGAAAGAAATTAACCAGACAACTAAAAACATATAGAAAAAATTAGCCAGGCATGGTGGTGCATGCCTGTAGTCCCAGCTACTCGGGAGGCTGAGGCAGGAGGATCGCTTGAGCCCAAGAGTTTGAGGTTGTTGTGAGCTAGGCTGATGCCCCAGCACTCCAGCCCAGGCAACAGAGTAAGACTCTGTCTCAAAAAAAAAAAAAAAAAAAAAAATACTACCTTTTGGAAATCAACTTCCCAAAATCTTATCCATTAATGATTAGGTAAATCATGATACAACTGTGATATGCAGCTATTAAAACTAATGAGGTAAATGTTAATTACAACAAAGAAATTTTTCCCAATATACAGTCAGCCCTCCATATCCGTGGGTTCAGTATTGGAACCTGTAGATACGGAGGGCAAAGTGTAAGAAATGTGAGCATTTTGGTATTTATGGGGGTCCTGGAACCAATCCCCCAGATACTGAGAGGTGAATGTATAGTTAAGTGAAAAAATACAAAATAGTGTGTACTGTATTATCCCATTTTGTTAAAACACACATACATATACATAGATAAATAAAGATAGACAACAAAATGTTAATAGTGATTATCTCTGGGTGATAGGATTACAAGGGATTTTTATTTTCCTCTTATTGCTTGGCTGCATTGTCTATATTTATAACACTGAATGTAGGCCGCATTTGGTGCTTCACACCTGTAATCCTAGCACTTTGGGAGGCTGAGGCGAGAGGATCACTTGAGGCCAGAAGTTTAAGACCAGCCTGAGAAACATAGTGAAACCCCATCTCTACAAAAAAAATAGAAAAATCAGCCAAGCATGGTGGTGTGCACCGGTAGTCCCAGCTACTCGGGAGGCTGAGGCAGGAGGATCGCTTAAGCCCAGGAGTTTGAGGTTGCAGTGAGCTATGATGACACCACTACACTCTAGCCTGAGCAACATAGTTAGACCTTGTCTCAAAAAAGAAAAAAAAAAAAAAAAAGAGAGAATGTAAATAACTTTATAATATAAAAAGTAATTTTAAAAAATGCTTGGAGTAAAGCTTCAATTTTGTCACCTTAAAAGCTTCCAGCCAAAATTATATCCTCCTTCCAGCTAGCAAAGCATTGTGTGTGGGTCTCCATTCTAGGACTCATTTCATGCTGAGACTCAGCACTGCTGCTTGTGGGCCAGCTGGCCCCCACCTCAGGACAGGACCATACTCCGTCCCCTGGGGCCCCAGGCCTTGCCAGGCATAGGTACCCCTCAATGGAGTGAGGCTGCAATCATATCAGGGGCTATTTGGCCAGAGTTCCAAGGCTCGAACAAAAGCCTCTGAAATTTCTCAGGGTATTCAGCCTTCTAATGTGAGTGACATCTCCCTACCACCTGGACCTTCAGAAATAAGCCCTGGGAGTGAGCTATGAAACTTGGTAAACTGGCAAAGATCCGAGGTTAGCCAAAGCCTCTCTGAACTGATTTGGAGCTTCCCTAGCCCACAGAGGAAATAATAGTGCTCCTCTGTGGCTTGCTGTGTTTGAAATGTTTTCCTTATTCTATTTCTAATAGTCCACCCTACCCCTCTTTTCTCCTCCAGCCCCTCCTCCCACCCAAGGGCAGAAATCAAGCTGGAACGGCTGGCTCAGCCACAGAGCAGAGGCAGCATGGTGTGGGCTGGAGTGCTGACAAGCACAGACTTTCAGGAGAGTGCCGTGCAACTGGAAGGAATCCCCCAACTTCTGTGAGGCCCCATTTAGCTCCCCTCTAATTAGGGCCTGGGCTAGCTGATATCTAAAACTTCCACCCTCTGGGCAAGCTCTGCACAGACTCCCCTATAAACTGTGGACTCCTCTATAAACTGTGGTCCCCAAACCACAGGCTGCGGACCAGTACCGGCAGTGGCCTGTTAGGAACAGGGCCACACAGCAGGAGGTAAGTGGCCCGCAAGCCAGCAAAGCTGGAAGCTTCATCTGTATTTACAGCCCCTGAGCTTCACCTCCTATCAGATCAGCAGCAGCATTAGACTCTCATAGGAGCGTGAACCCTACTGTAAACTGCGCGTGCAAGGGATGTAGGTTCCATGCCTCTTATAGGAATCTAACGCCTGATGATCTGAGGTAGAGCTGAGGCGGTGATACTAGTGCTAGGGAGTGGCTGCAAAATCATCCCCAAACCATCCCCCTACCCCCACCCCGGTCCATGGAAAAATTGTCTTCCATGAAACCAGTCCTTGGCGCCAAAAAGGTTGGGGACCCCTGCATAAGACTGTATGTGTGCAGTGAGAAGCAATGCTTTCACTCCAGTAGAACAACCAGCCTACGGAGCAAACTATTTTCTTAGAGCAGTTCAGATGTCTTTCCTGTCACCTTTTTTTTTTCTCATATGACATTTATCTTCAAAGCCAGACCCAAGGGGAGGGATCATGTCTGTTTTGCTCACTACCATGTGCCCAGCTCACATGCCACGGCAGGCACTCAATAAATAACTGTTGAATGGACGCAGGCATGCACGCTTGCACGCCAACTACTCTTTAAGCAGAGCACCTGGCAGTATGCAGTTACACGCCCCAGGACACGGAGCTACTCCCTTCACCACAGCTGTCTGTTTCCTTCTACTGTCAGGACCATCACATCATCCAAGTCATGAACTGAGACCCCCAGACCTCCTCAGCCAGGGCATCCCTACTTCTCTCACCACTAATCTTGCAGGTGGGTAAACATTCTAGAAAGGTGAGACAACCTCCTCCTCTCTCCCCCCACCCCTCCACATATATGACTCACCCTAAAACTGTTTCCAACCAGGTCAACTCTCCATTCCAAAGCACGCAACAGCCCCCATCACCCAGAGAATCAGGCAGTCCCCAAGACCAACCAGCCTCCTTCCCTTTCTAAACAAGCCCTCACTTCTCACCTCCAAGAAACCACCCCCCCCCACTTCAGCCCAGACCCTCCAGCTTTACACCACTGCTTGCACCCCTTCCTCCTCGATGAAGTCTTCCCAGACCACCTCAGTCCCGCTGGCTGCTCCTTTTCAGACTCCCTCCACCTCTTGTTTTCTATGTCCCTATTTATCCTTCCCCAACCCCTGCTATATCTCTCCAGGACAGTGTCACCCTCTCCTCGGTGTCCCCTCAGTGCCTAGCATCACTCCCAGCAGATATGAAATAAATACCTGTTTCTCCCATCCTGCTCCAATTCAGAGGCCCCCATCCGTCACCAACCACCCCATGCCAAACCCACATGGTAACAGTGCCTACCTGCCCACACTACAGCCCAGAAGCTGCTCTAGGATCATTGGTAGCTAAAGCAAAGCTCACTGGCTGGAGGGCAGATAGACCTCTGGTCAAATCTTGCTTTTATCAATGCCTAGCTAGGCAACCCAAGCAAGTTATTCAACCTCTCTGAGCCTTGGTATCCTTGTCTATGAAATGAGGTGGACTATTTCCTTCACCTTCAGTCTGCTGTAAGGATGAAACAAGATAATATAAGCTACACAGCACGCAGTAGACCGGAGGCAAAGCTTCCCCCTCCGCCTTTGCCACCCCATCAGAAACCCACTGGCTCAGATCTTGTGCGTGAAAACCGGTTGGACAGCAGGCACACCTCCTCTTCCCCTCACCTCCAGCTGGCTCCCTAAGGTAGAGGAAACAAAGCCTGAATTTTACTCTGACTCCCCTCAAGCAGGGAGGTCTCAGTAAGAGGTCTTTGTCAACACAACTTTAGTTTAAAAGCCTCTTTATGGGCCAGACACAGTTTCTGTTTTGTAAAGAGGGAGGGAGAATCAGCCTGCAGCTTAATATCACTTAATGCTGATAACGAGGCCTTTTGTTCACATCCCTCAATTAAATTCTACAGTAATTAGTGGCCACCTACTCCTGTTGCTCCAGGGAAACAAAGGAGACAAGAACAAGGCATGGTCCTTGTTCACAGAGACCAGACACAAAACAGTTAGGAGTAACACAAGACAGAAAGTCACCCACGGGGAAAGAGAGGTGTAGCAGGCCTCAGCAAAGGCAACCTTGATGGGCTTTAGAATCATGGAGAATAATGGTAAAGGGGCAGCAGGGTAGATGCTGCACGTGTGGTTTTCCATTCTTTCATTTGATGCGTGTGTATATCTTGCTGTATTCAGAAAAACAGATCTGCAGCATCATTTAACGGTTGCATGACTCCATAATTTAGTTAATCAGTTCCTAATTGATGGCCAGTTAGGTGGTTCGCAATTTCTTAGTATTATAAACAAGGCTGCAATGAACATTCCTATACATGTACTTCTGCAATTAGTCTACTTACTGCCTTGGAACAATGGAGTCATAGTGCTAGAACTGCTGAGTGTCTGTACTTTTGATTATCTCAATAAATGATGAAACCATCCAATGCGCATATATAGAGTTTTACCCTTTCCCAAAGCATATCCATACAAACACGCACATACACGTGTATACATACAAATGTGCCTCCTCTCTTTCTCCCCCACCCCCCACCAGCAGTTCAGGCTCGCACCATCTCTCATTTAGACCAGCACAGGAGTCCTCTGGTACGTCTCCCTCCCGGCCGCCCTCAGAACGCGATTTGTAGTTTACCAACCTGATTACTCCAGTGCCCCAGGTTACTCTGCCCCAACCCCACCAACTTCAGAGTGAAGCCCCAGCCCCACCTTCAGGGAAAAAATGGTTATTCCCACTTTACAGATACGGAATCTGAGACCCAACTTGCTTACGGTCACACAGTGAGTGATAGAACTAGGGTGATGACCCAGCTCTCCTGACGATTAAGCCAATAAACAGAGAACTGAGGTGGCATGAACCATAACATCAGCATAGCTGCCTGAAAGTAAAACTTTCCACTCTTTTTTTCTCTTACTCTTTCTAAGGCCTTTCACATTTTCATTGTTTTCACTGAGATAAACTTGCAAGATACTCAAACTTTAAGAACTTGGTCCTATAAAGACAACAAGATGAAAAAAAAAAAACATATTTCTCCCTGCTTGAGCAGATTGGTTTATCTGGCTAATCTCGCGTCAGAGCAATTCTCTTTAGTCTATAAATATTTCTCATCATTTGGCCACCTAGTGGCCCATTAACGGATAGGCAAATCCATCTTAAGCAAGCAGGTGTGTGCACACAGACTGGGTCTCCACATCACTCAGCTGGCACCACAAGGAGTGGCCATATCGGGGAGCGCAGTCAGTAGCTAAGAAGCAAGGTGTCCTGCCACGGGCAGCCTGGAGGGAGGCAGAAATGGCAAGGACCCACAGCCATGGCCAACAGCCACAGGAAGTGCAAGGCAGGACTAAGGGACCCCTGATTAGACCTCCCTGATCCACGGAACCTCTTTAATTCCCATCTCACCCAAAGAAACTCAGTCCAGTGTTGAGCTTAGAAAAAAAGATGCTCAAAACAGAAAATGCTACATCAGGCCTTTGGGAAGAACTTCAATCACAAGAACAGCTAGTATGTGTTGAGCAGTCACAGCATGTGAGACACTGTTCCCAATGCTTCCTGTGGATTAGCTCCTCAACAAGCCTATGAGACCAGTGCTGTTATGAGGGCACGTCTAGGGCCACACTTTGGTGGAGCCAAGATTCGAACCAGAGCCTGCCCCATAGAGAGAGCCTGCCAAGTGGGCTCTCACGCAGGCTGGGCCTCCAGGGAATGGTGGTTAGGGAATCCCCAAACACTCCCCTGGTCCAGGCTGTTTCCCTGGATCCACAGCCACCTCCCACAGGGCAACCCTGGCAAAGGCAGAACACGCATAAAGGCATGGAGGATAAAAGCTGAAAAACATCAGAGAAGAACAAGCTGTTCTTTGCGGCAGTTATGTTTTTGTTTGGTTTGGTTTTTTAGGGGGAGGGGAGGGAAAAAATAGCAAAATAGGGCCAACTGATGAAGGGTCTCACATATCAGTCTCAACTTTGGACCTAATCTAAATGACCAGAGGTACACCAAGTGCCTGGCACTTAGCACACAGTAGGCCTTCAATACACAAGCTCCTTTCTCCTTAGGCAGAGAGGTCAGTGGACTCGCTGAGGCTAAGTCAAGGAGTGACAAAATCAAATCTGCGTTTCAGAAAGAATGTTGCTCTGTTCCTCTTGCAATCTCAGATGAAGTCCTTGCAGCACAATGTAATGATGATGATCAAGACATAATATTAAAATGACATAATACCGTGATAAATACACTTGTCATGTGTTCATTATATGCCTGGTATTATCCTTAGCATGTTATATATGTGAAATCAATTTAATCCTCACAATAATCCTATGAGTTAGGCACTATTATTATCATCCCCAATTTACAGATGAGGAAACTGAGGCACGGAAAGGCTCAGCTGGGAAGTGTTGCCACTGGGATTCCAATCCAGTTGGTCTGACTTCAGAGGCAGCCCTGGTCCCAGGGGAGGAGCACCTCCTGGAGCACCTGCTGCTCCTCACCTTACAATGACACTCCAGCCCAGGCTATAGGGATGTCTCCCAGCCCCCTTCAGCTCCCCAACCCAGCCCTGCTCTCACCATTCCCAGTCACTCAAATGCAAATCACCTCCAGGCTGGAAATACCATTTTCCCCCAAGAGGCTGCTAACAGTAGACAGAGGAGGAAAAAGAGATGCAATAACTTGGCTCTTAAGCCAGCCGCAAAGAGAAAATGAACAAATGAGGAGTGGGCCACCAGATCCCACAGATTTCAGGGTAGAAAATGTGCAATTAAAATGCATTCTGCTGGAGCCCAGCAGTAGCATTTCAACAGAGCCACTATTGTCTCTGTCTAAACTGCTGCTGCCCACAGCCCAGCAAGCGGCAACGAAATAGGCTGTCGTCATGGAGCCGGAATGTGGGGTCCTGGCCCTCCCCAATGGCACCAGAAACACCGCTCTGTTTACCCATGTTGCCCTTATTTAAAAACAAAACAAAAAGCCCCACTCCACCCTGGGCCCTTCAGCATGCAAGACACCAGGGAAGGACAGACGGTGGTGGGAGGACACTCCATATGCCAGCAGTGCGAGGCGGGTCTACCAGAAGATTCCCAATAATCCAGCCAGGCTGGGAGGGACAGGCCTCCCCTAGGATGCTAGAAAAGTTCTTTGGGGAATATATAAAAATCACATACAAATAGATATCTGCATGGGACGTAAACAGAAACTGTTAAGCCCTGGAAGGGCCCCAGGCCCCTTTAGAAAATCTTTATGCCTAAAGAATTTGGAATGTTTGGCCAAGGGCACAGTTAATGCAGACTCTCTGCATAAATCAGAAACCCTGCAGGGCAGAGACAGGCCCATGTGTCCAGCCAACTCCAGGGCAGAGGCAAGCTAAGGCCAGCCGCTGGCACTGGCTATGATACCCTAGCTCCCACCCCAACCCAGAGAAGGGGTGCTCCAGAGACAGGGGCCTAGAGCCCAGCTCACACAGTGCTGAGACCAGAAACAGAATGTCCAGGGTGACTGGCACATTCTGGCAGGGACAGGTCAACACCTAGAAGGTGCCGATCACCCTGGACATTTTAGGTGCTGACTTGTCCCTGTTCCGCTCTGCAGAGGTCTCAAGGACAGGTTTAATCAGTAACCTCAGACCAGAGCAGGACGGAGAGTTAGCAATGCTCAAAAACCCATTCATCAGTTCTAGATGAGTGTGAAGCCCATGATACCAGGGCCTCAAACAAACCAGTTTTTAAAATCTATTCTTCTGCACTGCCCTCTGACCTTGGGTTCACGACCCTTGGCAGGGCACAGATGGCCCTTCCTGCTCTGGCTCTGGTCTCTCTCTCTTACCTCTCAGGCTTCCCCTCCATCACTGTCCCCCTACACGTGTGTGCGCACGCACACACACACACACACACACACTCACTCCCAATTGCTCCGGAGATACTGAACTACCTAGAATTCCAAACTCTACACACTACTTGAAGACACTGCCTTACCTTCCGCCTCATTCCTGACCTGACTTACTCCTCACCCTTCGGGGTCCCACTGAAGCATCACGTGCACTACAAAGCCTTCCCGGACCTCCCAACCAGGTGAGCACTCTGAGTAACAGAGCAAGAACATCAACAGAGCCTCTTGGAAAACTAGTAAACTTTTTCCTCATGGAGGTAGGGTAGGGGATGGGGTGCGGAGAGGACTGTAACTGACTCCCACTTATGTCAGAACTAAAAGCAGGGGGGTAGTCAAGTCAGAGCAGAGATTTCAACTCGACCCAAAATGGAACTTCCCTCCAATGAGAACGTGACTTACAGGAGGGGCTGCCTCGTCAGGCAGTGAGCTCTTCCTGCTATCCACAGCAATCCAGCAGAGGCAGTTTGGTCAGCACTGCTGCGGAAGGTATCTCCATATCGGGTGAGCAAGTAAACCACACTAGAGACCACATGAGGGACTTGGGACCTTTGCATAAAGGCCTGAGATTCGGCCGGGCGCGGTGGCTCACGCCTGTAATCCTAGCACTCTGGGAGGCCGAGGCGGGTGGATCGCTCAAGGTCAGGAGTTCGAGACCAGCCTGAGCAAGAGTGAGACCCCGTCTCTACTAAAAATAGAAAGAAATTATCTGGCCAACTAAAATATATATAGAAAAAATTAGCCGGGCATGGTGGCGCATGCCTGTAGTCCCAGCTACTCGGGAGGCTGAGGCAGTAGGATCGCTTAAGCCCAGGAGTTTGAGGTTGCTGTGAGCTAGGCTGACGCCACGGCACTCACTCTAGCCCGGGCAACAAAACGAGACTCTGTCTCAAAAAAAAAAAAAAAAAAAAAAAAAAAAAAGGCCTGAGATTCTAGTGATGGAAGCAGGAAGGATGGTTGCTCACAACAACGTCCTGGGACGAGGGGGGCAGCTATGGGAGCACAGCTCCAGCCCTCCCTCGGAATTCTACACAACCAGGAGAAGGGAAGAGCAGAGATGGAGAAGAGAGAAACTCCATGGGGCAGCTGATTTGGCATTACCTGGAGTGGCCATGTGGTTTACTGGCAGCTTCTGATCTCTAGTATAGGTTTGTGGAGGCTAAGACTTTTCTCCTGTTCCACTCCTGCACCACCACCATACCTCACCATGACTACTGAACACAGATCAAGACAGGAACAGCCAAAGAATCCATTGCCTTCTCTCTGCCTCATCATTCCCAAGCCAATCCTCATCAGTCTCCTCAAGGAAAAAGTATCCTGGGTGCTGCAGCTCCTGAGAGGCAGAAGGCGGGTAGGATGAAGGCCCAGGCCAAGACAAGCAGGCATCTGGGTCAATCATTAACAATATTATTATCATGAAGAACAAAACCTCCATTTCATGAAGGCTTATTACATACCAGGTAATGTGCTACCTAAGAGCACATTCAGGAATAACATTGATCGGGTGTTGAGCAGATGTGGGTAGGGGATGGGATGGGTGTATACATACATACTGAGTGCAATGCACACTGTCTAGGGGATGGACACGTTTGAAACTCTGACTCGGGGTGGGGTGGGGAGGCAAGGGCAATATACGTAACCTAAACTTTTCTACCCCCACAATATGCTGACCACGCTACCTACATTGCCTTTGATCAGTCTATTCCATGTATAACAACCAGAATGATCCTTCCTCTAAAGCAAAAGACAGATTATACTGCTCCTCTGTTCAAGGTCCCCCAGTGGATTCTCTCCTGATTTAGGGTTAAAGACAAAGACAAAGGCCTGCACTTCTCGGATCCCAGCTCCTACTCCCTTAGCTCCAGCCACTCCAGCCTCCTTGCTGTTCCTTCAACACGCCAAGCACACACCAGCCTCAGGGCTTCTGCATTTGCTGTTCCCTCCTCATGGAATGCCTGCCCCGAGATGCTTCCATGGCTTGATCAGATCCCTACCCAAATGTCATCTCTTCAGAGAGGCCTCCTCTGACCATTCTACTCCCAGCCCTCCTGTACGCTTTCCCTGCTGATTTTTCTCCATAGCACTTACTGTCTGATACTATATATTTTAGCTACTTTGTTTGCTATCTTTCTCTCCCACTAGCATGTAAGCTCCATGAAGGCAGTGGCCTTAATTGATTTTGTTCATTATCCCATCCCAGCATCTACAACAATGTCTGCCATCAAGTAGGAACTCAGTAAATGCTCATTTAATAAATGAATGCATGACCCTACAAAGTAGGTGTTCTAACTAGCTCCTGATTAAAGATGTGGAAATGGAAGCTCAAAAAAAGTTGACTCACTTGTCCAAAGTCACACAGCTGGCAAGCAACAGAAATGGGATTAAAATCCAGGCCTGTTTGATATCCCTCCCCCCACCTTAACTCTGTGGTGGCATCTTCTTTGACCAAAAGGAAGGATGTGGGCATCCGACACCATAAGTGTCTTGGGTGCCAGTGGGCTAGGCACCTCCTCACCTGGTCTGCATGCTCTTCCTCTGGGCTCCTCAAGGCAGATGCCTCTGCCTCATTCATCTAAGAATGCCCAGCACCTAGCCCAGGGCTGGCATGCAGCACGTGCCCACGAGACGTCTGTGAATTAACCAACCCACTCTAGGCACCTGGTCTCTTCTTACATTTTGATTTCTTTTTTTTTTTTTTTTTTTTGAGACAGAGTCTCACTTTGTTGCCCAGGCTAGAGTGAGTGCCGTGGCGTCAGCCTAGCTCACAGCAACCTCAAACTCCTGAGCTCAAGCGATCCTCCTGTCTCAGCCTCCCGAGTAGCTGGGATTACAGGCATATGCCACCATGCCCGGCTAATTTTTTCTATATATATTTTTAGCTGTCCATATAATTTCTTTCTATTTTTAGTAGAGATGGGGTCTCGCTCTTGCTCAGGCTGGTCTCGAACTCCTGAGCTCAAACGATCCGCCCACCTCGGCCTCCCAGAGTGCTAGGATTACAGGCGTGAGCCACCGCGCCCGGCCCATTTTGATTTCTTTACACAATGCTTTATGTATTGCTCTTCATTTTACTGAATGTGATGGGCAGAAATTCCAAGTACACATCAATTCTCAGCCTTTCAGCTAAGATCAAGTGTAGAAATTCCAAGTACACAAAATTGAACTAAAAGTGGAGCCAGCCTTAAGGAAATTTACAACCAGGTGAGAGAGAGAGAAGATATAGACACAAAAAGGTATAACATGAAGCAGGATGTTCATATGAGCAGCACATACAGAGCCAGGAGTGCAGGTGGGAAGAGAGCTCTCGGATGGGGTTGGGGACAGCTGAACAGTCACACCCAGAGGCAGCTAAAGAGGGCAGAGGAAGGAGGAACCTGCTCATCCATCCATTTGTTCGACATTAACTTTTTAGGTTTTCTTTGCCGGACACTGTGCTGAGCGCTGGGGATAGAGAAGTGAATGAATCAAACATGAGGAGAATTCACAGGCTAACATGGGAGAGACAGAGAGACGTTAGTATAAATTGAGGTGATGTGTGGCTAGAGAGGATGCCAGCATGCAAGCTCCAGACCCGTAGGCACCTTCATTCTGTTCACTGCTGTACACCCAGCACTTACAACGCTGTCAGGCTCAGAAAAGCTTCTCACTACATAGTTGCTGTATACATGAACCAAAGCACCAATAAAGAGTTGTCACAAAGCCTTGGTGGTGGGTGGTCACAGAAGGCTTCCAGAGGCAATGTCTGAGTCTTAAACGATGCACAGGAATTATTCGGATGGAAAGGGGGTATTCCTGGTGATGGAAACTGCAAAAGCAAAGACACAGAAGCAGGACAGCACTACAAGCAATATCATGTTGCTGGAGTGTGTTCAGGCCAAGGGGAATGGTGTGATTCCACAGGACAGAGACCACGTGAAGAGAAGCCCAAGTTAAGAACACCTGGGAAGACCCTGATCAGGAGGCACATTAGGACGAGGCCTTTTTGCCCCTAGAGGGAGGACAGGACCGAGGCAGGACTACCAGTCAGAATCAGCTGCACCAGAGAAAGGCAACCTTTACCAATCACGGGAACCTGTAATCAATCCCAGGTGCCAGACCCCACTGAGAAAGGAGGCGTCCAATGGGCCCAGACACGCTTGTGAACACACAGGAGACATACAGCCCCACCAGAGCCCTCATGGGAATGCTGCAAAACTGCCAGGGGACACGCTAGCAGAACCATGTCACACCCTGTGCACAATCACCAAAGCAGGGACCTTGCTGACTGGCTGGGGGCAAAGAGTAAGTCGGGGGAGAGACCAGAAAAATCCCCATTTATTTCACTTTCACTTTGAGCACATCAGAAATGGAGAGAAGACACCCTGGCCAAGGAGTGGAGAAACCTGACTGGAGTCCCAGCTGTCACAGAATGACCTGAGTAACCTTGGGCAGGTGACCTCACCTCCGGGGCTCAGCTTCCCCATCTATAAATCAGAGCTGCCACCATGAACTCCTATCCCATCCCAACCCTAACAGCATCCTAGAAAGGCCCCAGTCAGATTAGTACCAGCTCTGCACAGCTTTATAAAGCACCTACTGTATGCCAGGAAGGGTATAGGAAAGGGACAGGCCCAGCCCCTCTGCATGGAAGGTTTTAACAAGGTGGTCCAAGCAGGTACTGCAGGACACTGGGAGGGCATTCTCAGGCACATTCTCCAGCCAGTCTGACTGCTCAGCCCAGCCCAGGGATGGGGAGTGGAAGTAGTGAACTGTTTTACAATCCATCAAATTAATTGCCCCAAATGGGAAATTTACAGGCCTCCTACAGCCTCCTGTGTATCCCATAATCTCCCATGGCCCTAATCTCCTGAGAAAGAATGTGTGGGCTGTAATCTTTTCAGCCCACTGTTCTCAGGGGCAATGCCTTGGAAAAACCTCAGTCCTCACCAGTGGTCACTCCCAACTCCAAATCTCTCAGCTGGTGGATGGGCAAGGCCTGGCTCCATCCCTCAGGAGCCAGCCAGGCTGACCTTGGCCTCGACTTTAACCTTGGAAAGGAGACCTGCTCAACCAGCCCCTTTGGTAAATACAACTTTTGCTCCCTCCTCCTTTTCCTCCTTAAGATAGAACAGCCTGGCAGGAGGCACAGCCAAGAAAAGTGGCTTTTGGGCAGAGACTCACCCATGGGGCACAGTGAAAACAGCCCCAGATGAGATGTCGGGTGTTGGTTCAAACCTCAGCTCTCCCTATCCCTGCTGGGAAACCCCTTTCCCATCTCTGGCCTTCACCTTCATCTGAGAAATGAAGGGAATGTAAAACTGTCTCCCAGGAACTTCCCATTCTGCCTCTTTATGACTCACTTTCACTCGAAAACTGCAGCAAACCTGGATCTCTACCCAACTGCCAGCTCTACTGTCAGGAAGTCTCCCAGCTGGAAGGCGACACCTCCACCCCTCCACAAAATAACTGCACCCCAGTACCTTTTCTCTCCCTCCAAGTCATTTTTACCCCACACAGGGCCTTGCCTCCTCCAGCCTTTGCTGCTGCTTAACTTTTGCCCCCTTCCTTGCATAATGAAGTCTCTGTCTAGGCCCAACTCAAATGTCACTCCCCCATGAAGGTTTCCTGGATCCCTCCCTTCTCAAAACCTGTCCCAGTCTCTCCTTCTGCCTCCTACAGACAACTGGCCTTGAGGGCAGGGGATTCTCTTACTTTGCATGTCCCCAACCAGTGGGCTGCGGCCCATTACTGGGCCATGGCCTGTTAGGAATGACACACCCTCCACCACGACACCCCACCACTCCACCCCCTGGAAAAACTACCTTCCACGAAACCAGTCCCTGGTGCCAAAAAGGTTGGGAACTGCTGCTGTTACTTATTGCTACTGTCAGGGAACTCGCTGTATCACAAAATATCTCAGAGGGCTCTACACAAACTTGAAGACAAAATCCATTTCATTCTCCAAAACACCTGGCACATAACAGGTCCTGGATCACCACTGGGTGAAGTTTTCCTAGATAATGTTTGGAAGGCCAGTCTCCTTGAGTTGACTGCACCTGCTAATAACCAGTGTTTGTACCCTCTCTCCTTGACAAAGCGCTTTCTCACTACCTCACAAAAGCCCTGCAGGGAGGGACTGATATGATCCCCTTTTACAGAGAGGACAAATGTCTTGCCCAGGGTCACAAGCTGTTCAGGGCCAAGCCAGGCCTCAAACCTACGTCTTTTAATTATAATTCTAACCTTGTGTTCTCCCCACCACACCTAGGGGCACGTGTGACCCTGGAGCCTGTTGGGGAGATCTGGGCTTGGAGAGAGACACAATCTAAACCTTTCCTTAGGACACCCCTGGGAGCTACATCCCAGAACAGCAAAGGGACAGTCAGAGACTCTGGACAGCGGAATGGCAGAGGGCATTTATCCATAGTCTCCTCTGCCTGTATCCATGCTTATCTCTGGTGACAGTGAACTCAGTACATCCCAAATATTTCAGAAGATTCTGTTGTAAACGAGTCAAAACCTTTCTCTCTGTAGCTTTCACAGTGAATGAGACTCTTCCACGTGATAGCCCTTTTCAGCCAACCTTCATGTTCCTGTGGGTCTCTTCTTCCCCATGTGAAATACCCTCAGTTCCTTCAGTGGTTGCCAAGGAGACAGGGTATCCAATGACCATCACAGTCAATGCCTCCGGAGGGCTCCAAATAGCCACATCCCTCTCAATAGGGTGATCCCAGCTACTCCATCTGTGATTTCCCTAGATGGAGCAGACCAGCACCATCACCTCCTGTGTTCTGAGGACTATACTTCCATTAATGTAGCCTAAAATAAAATTTAGCATTTTGGGTGGTAACATCATCCTGTTGGCTCCTATGGAGCCCATGTTAATAAACCCCTCTGTCCCAGAGCGATATCTCACAGAGGGCCCTGGCCATGTAGAAGCATGGACAAAACTTATCCTTTTCAGCTTGTTAGAACAGGAAGTACAAGAACTCTGGAGTCAGACCTGGACTGGAATCCTAGTCCTGCCACTTATTTACTATGTGACCATGGACATATTACTCACCCTCTCCAAATTTCAATTTCCTCAGCTATAAAATGGGGAATATTTTTACCTCTGATTTGAGAAAGAAATGAGATCAAGTATGTAATTACCTAGCATAGACCAAGAACTTGCCCCAGGTCAAAGCTGGTAAGTGGCTGAGTTAGGATGAGTCTCAAACCTAAGTCAGCCATCCCAAAGCTTAGTGGCCTTAGGTACCAAGCTACAGCCCCACACCCTGTTTCCCACTGTCCTACCATCATCTTTGGTTTGCGTATCGCTCCACACTGAACTGTGAATTCCTTAAACATCAAGCGTGCCCCTTGGCACAGAGTAGGAGCTAACAAATGCTGACGAACAAATGATTATACGAACAAGTTAATTACGCTGCCTTCAAGAAGACAGATGCCTCTTTTGCCCTCTCTCAGCAGCTCCAATCATACTACGCGGGCTGGGTGGTAAGAAGTATTTATTTCATAAGGGCTTACGGGACTGAATCATGCCAGCACTATCTGCCCCTATCCAGGACATAGCAATGTTTGTCTTCCCCAACAACAAAATCTCCAAGACTGGTGAGGTTGGCTCTCCGCTGCTCCCGGAGGCTGAGCTGTATGTACTCAGAGGAGCATTGGCTGAGATAGTCCCTGGTGACACCAAGAGGGCACAGATCCTAAGTGGGAGAGAGTTGATGCCAGGGTTTCTCCAGGGTTCCCCAGCTCTCTGGAACTTCATTAAAAACACCGTATCCCTGTTCCCAGGTAATTAATTATAGGAAAAAGAAAGACACGCCTGCTCATATTCAACAGACCATCTCAAAACCATCCATGCTACACCTCATGGAGCACTCTTATCTCACCATCTGTGCCACTGCTTGATGCCATACTGTCCCAGTAACCCCAATACTACCAGTCCTTCATGGAGTGCTTGTGAGTTCTTCCTTAGAGCCTTTCCCAGTTCTTTTAAGGCAGGAGTCAGTGAAAACCTTGCTTCCATCATTTCTGAGCCTTAATTTTTTCCATCCCATCAAATCGGCACACAATTATCAACCTCAAGGTTGTAACATGGTTAAATGAGATAACTACATAAACACTGTGGCTGTGTACATAAGTATTCACCCAACATTAGTTCTTTCCTTTTGGTCTATTACATCCCAGAGCCTTGAGTCACACTGTCCCAGGCACAGCTCAGCTCCAACCTCACAGGGAGAACCTTGACAGCAAGGATGGCATCTCCTCTGGCCACTGCAAGTATCTGTATGGCTCTGAGAACTCAATGGGCATTTGAATACTCCCAATGTTTAGCTGGTGAGCCAACCCATTTTAATTTACTTGGTCATTGTAGACAGGCAAGATAGAAAATGTCTTTTCCAGATAATTCCCAGAAGGGGTGATTGGAAACTAACGTAAACAAGGATGTCATGTGGTTCCCAGACTAGAGAGGAGTCTTTGGGGACACCTGAGCCAGGATACCCAAGGACCATCCCTCAGCCTCCGAGACTCCCAGGCTATGGCTCCCTCGGATGCAGGGAGGCACCTCTTGGTGGCTGACTGGCTTCTCAGACAGAGTCTCAAGGAGAGAATACCACAGAATTCAAATACCCATTTAATAAATTCATTTAATAATAATTTTCTGAGTATCTACTTGTTCCAACCACTATTCTAGGCCTCAAACAAAACAGGCACTATTCCTTACCTTCATGGAGATTGAATTCTAAGTGGGGAAAGACAAACAAATTAAAATAGAGTATGTCTGGGTCAGGGTGAGAACTCTAAAGAAAAAGAGAGTAGCATCAAAAGACTAGAGTACACTAGGAGAGAGGAGTCAAGAAAGGTTGCCCTGAGAAGGTGACACCTGAGCAGAGACCTGAAGGAGAACATTCCGGACAGGGGAAACAGTAAGTGCAAAGCCTCAGGCTAGTTGTGCTTAGCAGGAACAGGAAGTGAGGTTGGGAAGGTAGACGGGGTGGGGTGGGGATGGGACCAGACCACAGGGGAGTCCTGGGTCACTGGAAGGCCTCTGGATTCCACTGTGTGTGTGAGCTGAGGGGTGACCCAACCCACCTTCCACTAGGAAACAGTCCCTCCAGCTGCTGCGTTCGGAGAGGGGGAGAGAAGCACAGGACCAGTTAGGAGAGTAATAGTCCAGGCCACAGGCGTGGAGGTCGTGAGAACAGTCTGATTCTGGGTACATTCCAAAGCAGAGCTGACAGGACTTTAAAAGTTCCCCGGAAACGTGCCTGATGCATTACCACATGTTTGTACTGGGTAGACCAAAGGGCCTTCTGACTTTGGTCCTACTTGTCTGACCTTGGACTTACAGCCTCCTTGGGCCTCTGTAAAATGGGAGGGACAGTACCTTTTTGGGCTACCATGAAGATTAAAGCAAATAATGTGTGAAAAGCACTGGTCACAGAAAAGTGTATGAGTTGTGATCCGACTGAATCCTCTCCATGACAGCACCGTACCCGTGCCAACTCTGTCCACCTGTCCCACCTGCCCAGCCTGGGATGGCGCTGAGGCATCAGGAAGACCCCAGCGCACCCCCCATCCTCCCGCCTCATTCCTATCAGGCTTGGTACCGGGAGCCCATTCCTGCAGGTTCAGCAAAAGTCCTGGCAGTTCTAAACATGCCCTCTGACTCTAGCCCACCAGAAACAACCAGCGTTGGTGGGTCATCCAGGGAGACTTCTGCTCTCTCAGTTCCTGTGGCTCTCCCTGCTGGAGGCACTGACCCTCACCTCACAGGGCCATCGTGAAGAGCCTTCGAGCACACAGTGGGGCCCGGATAAGTGGTGGTTACACGGGTACAGAAACAAGCCCGGGACACTGCTTCCTTTCTTGTCTTGGGCACCCTCCTGACACCGGACTGCAGACCAGAAAAACAGCCCCAGGTGCAACCGGATTAAATGGTTCCACTTCACATGCTTGCAAACGTCACTTCCACACAGTTTCTGTCACACCCACAGCCTCAGTTAAAGTTTAAAAGCCCTGCACAAGGACCTTCCCCAGACCCTGCATATAAATTATCAGCCATAGACATAAATCCCAAAGGTTCAGAGAAATCAGGACAGACTAAAGGAAAATAAAGCAGTGGGCCTAAGAGAAAAGTGAAAGCCTTCTCCATTGTTCCTCTTTTCTACTATCTCTGGGTGGATTTAAGGAGGGGTGAGTGTGCAAGGGTGTTCGTATCAGATAATTGTCTACAGCAAACAATTAAGTCCATGAGGAATTATGGTGAACCTTGGGGAACAAAAGCCTAAGTATAAAGATTTTCCCTCAACTTGAATCCATGCTCTTTCCCTTACCCACGGCCCCCACACCTTTCCCCCAGAAGCTCTGAGCACACAGGCCTGGAAGCCAGACTCCCTCTGCCAGTGGGGTCGGGCCAAGGCCAGCAGGTGACAGGTACCATGCTCAGAGCCCTGCGAAGGGGCGAGGCAAGGAGAGCAAGGCAGCCCTCAGCAGCTCCCCTTAGAAGGCCCCGGCGTCTGAGTAAAAGTGAGGGCAGCTGTTGCACTTCCAGGGGTCAGGTTTTAACTAGGCCACCCCTGGGACACTCACGCCACCCATCTCTCTCCGTCCCTTCTATTTTAAGGCAGGCGTGCTGCCAGGCAGCGGTGTGGGTTACCAGCCTTCTCCTCGTTTGGAGGCCAACCCTCACCGGCTGGGGGGATCCCGCACGGGCTCCAAGCTACTCACAGCCCCAGCTCTGTGCACGTCAGTGTGAGCTGGAGTCTGAGGGTGACCATCACCCTAGCATACTTCGCCTTCCTCCCCCACAGCCACGGAGAGCCTCAGTCACACCCCTGCTTACCCCCTTCCCTGGATCCTCATCACCATCGGGACAAAGCTCCAACTCCTGTAAGTGGCCCATTCTGCAGCCTCCTCGCTCCGGTGTCCTGGAACACACCACGCTCTCACGTGGCTCTGCCCGTGCTGCTTCCTCTCTCGCAAACATCCAAACTCCCTTCTGTCACCCAACAAATTCCTACTTTTTTCAACATCCAGCTCGAGCTTCTCCTACCACAAGCCTTCCCTGGCCAGCCCTCCTCTGCACCCCCCAGACCCCATGCTTCCCTTATCAAATCATTTGCATAATATCTGCTAGTTGTTGACATGTCTGTGTCCCCACCAATCATAGGCTCCCAGGCCCCCTGAGGACACCAATGGTGCCCTGGTTCATTAACTGAATGGCTACTATGTACCAGATACCTTCTGGGGGCAAGTAATATAGCAGTGAACACAACAGACAAAGTGCCTGTCACGCAGCTCATGTTCTGGTGATAATAAATAGCCAACACACAGTAGCACTTTCTATAGTCAAGACTATTCTGTTAGCCAGGCGTGGTGGCAAGCACCTGTAGTCCCAGCTACTAGGGAGGGTGAGGCAGGAAGATCACTTGAGCCCAGTAGGTTGAGGTTGCAGTGAGCTATGGTGACACCACTGTACTCCAAGCTGGGGTGACAAAGTGAGACCCTGTCTAAAGAAAAAAAAAAAAAAACCTGTTCTGAGTATATTGCCTTAACTCATTTAATCCCTGCCACAATTATTATCATCCCCATTTTACAGTCGAGGAAACTGAGGCTCTAGAGTACACAACTTGCTAAGGATCACACCACAAGCTAGTAAGTTGCAGGGATGGGATTCAGGGCTGGCTCTGTCCCAAAGCCCATTCTCCTAACCACCGGGCCATTCTGCCTTTCAGTGCTGTTTTCCGTACCATGCTTTCCTCATTTTGGTGCCCACAGTGCCCCAGCCAGTGCTTGGCACACATCAAGTGCTCAGTGAAGGTCTGCTAAATGAAGGGACCCCTGAATGATGAATGCTGGTCCCCTGCCTGAGATACCCACCCCTCCTCTCTTCCCCACCGAATCCCAGCTCACAAGACCCCCCAAGTCTTCCCAGACTCATCCAGCAGATGCATTACTCCCTCCTCGGCGCTTCTCTCCACGTGGCACCTGCACAATTTATCCTGATATTTAATCACACACCACCTGAACATCCTATCACCTGTGTGGACATCCTGCTTTGCCAGCTCCCTGGTCTCCCCGAAATCCCCCAGAGTATAACAAATACAGTGCCAGGCACACAGCAAAGATGGATAAAGAAATGCCAAACTGAATCTGACCTACCCTCTCCATTTCTCCATCATCAGTGGAGCTTTTTCTCCCTCTGCCCAGAGGAAGCAAGGCAGGGCTCAAGTCAGACATAACCTTTGCTACAACTATATCCAGATTACTTAGACCTAAAAGCTATAACAGCCAAGGTTATAATTAGGGTGCAGCTGTAGTTAAAAACAGCAAGTAAAGTTGGACATTTTTATACCATCAGTTAAAACCCATCAGGATGTTCAATGCCCTCCACTGGAAAATGCCCATAACTGGGAATCTGAGCTAGCTGGACAGTACACACAGGTACCCTCTGCATATGTCAGAAGACAAGAATCTCTGCAGGAGGTCAAGGAATTACCCAAATATATTTGGACCAGGAGAGCCATTACAAAAAAGAGACAAAATATCTGTTGTTCATGGAAAAAAATGCTAAAATTGATTGAACTGTACTATGGTGAATTAAGTACTTTACATGTTGTTATTCTTGCTCAATCTCTACAAAAGACCCATGGGGCAGATATCAGCATTTGTGCTATTTTACAGAGGTTAAGTAAATTGCCCAAGTTCTATAGCCACAAATACGGCTCTCAAGCCTGTGCACTCACCCACAACCCCATAGTTGCTCCTGTCTAAAGTCTGGAGTGGGAACAGCTAAACCGAGTCCAGTCGGAGGCCCTCAACACGGAGACAGTAGCCTCTCAGGGAGGCGGTCCCTTCACCTATCCTACCTAATAGCACACCAGGCAGGCAGGACTTTCCAGTCATAAAGAGAGATCATACAGCCCCTGACATCCTGAGAATATAGGCCTGAGGCCACAGCCAGCTCCAGAAAGGTCTCAAATTCACAGGAATGGGAGAGCCAGGGATCCCTTACCAACCTGCAGGAAGGAAGTCAAGAACAGCCAGGACGGAGTCTCCTGGGCCACAGAATGCTTAACGCAACTTAAAAGCTGAATCTTGGAGTGGCTCTCTGCTTCAAGTTCAGCCAGGTCCCAACCTGGAGCTACCAGGCCCAGGTAACCCCTTTTCCCATATGACACAAGCAAGGACTGGTTTGTGGATCTGTCAGGACCTAGTGAATTGTCCTGCCCCGAGGCTCTGCTTCTGGGCCAAGGACATTTCTGCTCCCTCCCCAGATCCACACTGCTCTTACATCACCACCCTCCTCACAATACTCCTGAGGGGCTTATGGGGACAGAAAAGCCACCTATCTTCTCCCTGCTCCACCCCACAGCCTACATCTACCTCTTCCCACGAGAAACGTCCCAGGACAAACTACAGAGCAATGGCCCCAGAGGCTGCAGGAAAGCACTAGAGTGAGTTTTTATGCTAATTCTTCTCAAAATGCCAAACCCTATCCACTATGAAGAAGAGTTTATTTTCAAAATAGTTTTTCCACTTTATCAGAGTGGGGTTGGGGGAGGGGGAGTTCCATCCTTAAAGGGAGTCAAGTCCAAAACAAAGACAGAGGGTCTGTCTCCTCTCCTGAATTCCAGATCCAGGAGAGAGAGTGGCTTAGGAACCTCTGAGAACGTAACTGGCCACTGGGCTTCCTTCAATCATTCACACAGGCAGGGGGCAAGATGGTGACACCGAGACCACTAGGCCCACCTCGGCCAGTCTCTGAGCTCCTGGTGCTGCCAGGCGGCGTAGCTCAGCACAAAGGCCAGGGGGCTTCCCTACAGCTGGAGGCGTGTGCTGGGGGAGGGGTGCCTCGTTCTGTCCAGGAGCTATCACAGCGGAAGGCCTCCCCGAAGGTAGCTTAAAGAGAGCCCCAGACCCACAGCCCAGGCTGCGCCCTCTCCTCCCTTGCCGTGGCCATGGACTCCGACCTGTGTGAAGCGTCAGCATTGCCCTGAAACAAATCAGAGCAGCCTCCACGGCACAGCCGGTCACGGAGCACGGTGGAGACCGGCCGAGTGCGGCACAGGGAGACTGTGAGGACCTCAATTAGGGAGCACTGGGTGGCCCTGGTTCTGCACCCTTACACCTGTGCATCCAGGTACTGTATTTAACCTCCCCATGCCTCAGTTTCCCCATCTGTAAAATGAGGATGATGGTAGTACTTACCTTACAAGGTTCGCATGAGGACTAGAGAGATGTCTGCTGAGCCCTTAGAACAGTGTGCACGGTCAGCACTGGATAAATATTTGTAAAAAAACAAACAAAAGAAAAAAACAAATAGGGGCTGAACAAAAGCAACTGGCTTCTGAGTGTGGCAGCCCCATGGCCCTATGAGTGTTCATCTCATAGCATCCTAGAAGCACACAAAATCCAACACAGACCTTAAGGGAGGAACAACAAACTCTCGAACCTTTCCACCGACTCGAGGAGGCAATCAGCACCAGCCAAGACCTCCCTTCCCCAGGCACAGCCTTGAAAGGCCCAGCAGGATCATCCCACAGCACAATTATTACCCCTTGCATCACTGGGCTCCTCTGACACACGCAGCTTTTGGAATAAAGCGTGTACTTTGGGTTCTAATTTAAATATCTCTTCACAGAACAGGAAGCCAATTACTTTCCGCTCCCCAAAAGAATTAATATCCCCTCTGAGTTTTAGAAGCCATCTGGTGCCAAACACACAAACACATCCACACATTTTCAGGTGAGGAGGGTTGAAAAAAGTTGAAGCAGAGGCCAACTGAGCCTTCTCCAGCTCCCACCCACACACAGAAGCTAAAAAAAATGTAATTATTCAAAGCCTCGGTAAATGGATGCAATTTCAGTTACCACCAATTCCACTTAGAAATGCATTAATGGGTACAGTGATTATAGATATTTAGCTTTACAGCATTCATCTGTCTATTTTTTTTTTTTTTTTTTAAATCCCCAGGTCAAAATGTGTTGAGGAAAAAAATCTTTTCAAACATTTTTTTGGGCAGGGTGGTCTATCATTTCTCCTCCCTGGGACCCCAACTTTGCATCCTTCCTCCTGCCTCACCTTACAAACCCCCCTTATTCCCAACTCCAGTCGCCCCTCTCTCCTTGTATGTCCGCAGTTTCAGGAGGGTCATGTCAAATGTCCAATCAACCAACCCACACCTGTCTAGCTGAGTACAAACATTGGGCCTGACACTGTCCCCAGGGAGCTGGAGAGCTATTCATGGTACCGAGTCACAATCCCAGTCCTGCCCCACGTCCCCCAGGACCAGCTCAGGGAAGACTGCAACGCCAGACACCTCTATGACTTACTCGTCACCACCACTGCCTGTCGGGACACATGTATTCTCCCACACAGAGGAAACATTCCCATTTCTCAATCGCCTTCTGCTTGCCTTCTCTGGCTATCAATGTCAATCACTCAGAACAACCCGTCACCCCAGCCCCTCAGGAGGACTCTAAGTGGTCAAGGGGTTCTGAGATTTAGATCTGCTAGTGCCCCCCAGGGAGACACAGTGCCCATTCAGTGGTCACCCACAAGATCAGCCCCACGGCCTCCCCTTGGGACTGACAGCATCATCTGGGCAGAGGTGAAGGCAACACATTCCCACCTTTATTGAGAAAACCAGAGGCTCACCGGGAGCCCGGCTCTCCAGCATCCACCCTGGGTGATGGGGTGGGCATTAACAGACAGTTGTACCCCACTGACACCCTCTCAAGGTCTTTCACACAGCTTAATCCTACCAATCTGGACAGATGTCCTCCTGTAATGAAAGAGACTCACAGTGCCTGAGCACCAACTATGTGCTGAAAAGCATGCTAGGAGCTTCAGACAAGCTGTCACATTGAATCCTCAGATAACACTGGGGAAGAAAATAGCATCATTATTGTACAGGTGGGGAAGCTGAAGCCCAGAGATGCTTCCACTTTCAGTGTCCAAAGGAATCACCTGTGGAGCTTGTAATAAATGATTCCCAGCCCCACCCAGCAGAGGTCCTGCCTCAGCATTCTGGAACACTGCTCTAATTCACATCTACCCTCACTGCTCCTCATCAGGGGTCCTAACATAGATGCCAGGGTTACTGCCTCCCTCCAAATAACTAGGCAGTGCAAATCCTGGGAGCCCTCTCCACTGCGGGGGGTGGTTTGGACAGGGCGTGTAAATCAAATGTGTCGATCATAAGTACAAGACACTTGTTCATTTCTCTCTGGGTGGGGACACATCCACACAGGGCCTCCAAGATGAGGAATCATTTCTTTGATATTTAGCACCAACCATTTAGTGGCCAGCTTCCTTTTAAAAGACAATTCTCAATAAGAAAGCACAGTTCTTCTCTGGCTAGCGTGGCCTTAGAAGACTTCCCCAAGAGAAGTAACCACAGCTCCTCTGGCAACTTGGGCCGCATCTCACCTTAGGAAGGGGCTGCCTTTATAGCAGTAGCGATGATAACAGTTAATTCCTATGCAGCATGTACAATTTGCCAGGCACTGTTCTAAGTTGGGAGGCATAGTCATTGTGCCCATTTGACAGATGAAGAAACATCTGAAGACACAGAAAGGTTTAAATGACCCATCTAAGCTAGCAGCAGAGTCAGGATTTCAACCTAGGCACTCAGACACCAGAATCCATGTTTTATCGCCACCATGCAGCACCGCCGCTCAGACACAGGAGTTGGGGAACCCCTAGGGCAATATCCCCCATACACCACTCTCCTGCAGCAAGCTACTAGTGAAGGATTTTATCCAGCACCTGTCCCTACTCCTCAACTCAGCAGCAGCCTCTTGGAGACCCCAACGGGCACACAGGTACTATGACCCTCAGCCCCGGCCCCCAGCTCCTTTGCATCGTCTCCGCTGGCCTCTCCTGCCTCGGGCTGCCCACTGCTCTGCTCCACAGCTGCCTGGCCTTCCTCACTCACCCTCAGAGCCTCTCCCAGGCACCCATATTGAAACTATCCAGTGTCCCTCTCCTCTCTTGGACTGGGCTCTGCTAGAGGGCAAAGACAGTTACTTCTATTTCTCTCCACAGCACCCAGTGTCAAGACTGGCTGCTTAATCAGAGTCTGGTGACTGAACGGATACATCCCTGATCAAAAGCCATGCAGCCTCCAAGTAAACTGTTCCTCCAATGAGGAGCTCACCACTTCTCAAGGGGGCCAACTGGCTCCATCTGTGGACAGGTGAAGACACCTCAATTTGCAAGTGGAGAGGATATGCTTCTTGCAGAGGTTATTAAATTAATCTAAACCACAGCTCTGGCTCCCTCCTCGTGGGAAGAGGACATTCTCCTCTCTGGCTTCACACAAGGGTAGAGAACACAGGAGGCTGTGCAGCCAGGGGCCTAAGTACAGGGCTGGAATAGGATCTCTGTCCCCTCCATCCCCCAAGCACACTGTCCACACCACAGACTGTGTTGCAGGAAGGCACAGGAGGTAGCCAGCAACCCCAGGAAGAGACTGCATACTAACTGCAAACTGTCAGATCTCGAGAGGGTGACGGCTCTGTCTTGGCAGGAAAAGCCTCTGAGAAGCCCTGAGAACACTGGCTGTGACGTTGGCAATGCTCTTCTGGCAGGACCTGAAAGAGACAGCCTGGCTCTAAGCAGGCTTAAGAGGCTCATCAGCCCCTAAGCTGTGGTCAGCTGACATCTGAGGGGAGGGGTGACACTCCAGCTGGGGGAGGTCCACTCCCCCAGAGCACAAGGGACCTGCCCAGAGTCGATCCACCCCACCCATCACTCTTCTACCCTGTGGGGACTTCCTTAGGGAGACCCAAGAGTCACAGCGAAGGTACAAATAACCAGTTTTCAGGGACAGACTCTATAGGGAGGATTCAGAATAGAGGGAGTGGTGACAAGAGCCAAAGGCACCGTGTACCATGGTAGAAACCGCACGAATTTGGAGCCAAGAGGATGCAGTTTCAAGTCCCAGCTCCCCCAATAATGCTCTGGCTTTGGGAAGATCATTTAGCCTCCCTAACCGCTCAGCCTCAAATGCTTGATCTGTAAAATGAGGATAATTCAAATATCTGCCTTTAAAATGAATGTGTTTTTCAACCATAAAGCACCACGATTATTACTGTTGACACTTGTGACCTGAGAAGCACCAGACGATACATCTGTCCTTCAGTGGTGAGCGCTGCTAACCAGGTGGCTGCCCAGATTAAGAAGCAGACATCTGTGCAGCCCTCTAAATGCCCAGAAAAGAGGCAAACCAGGAGCTGTTTCCATACCTCATTACCCTGGGCTCTCAGACCCTAGACACCTGCAGCCTGGACAAGACATCTGTGGCTTTGGGACAGACTAGCCCTTGAAGGATAGGTTATAGAGTGTTGTTTTTTAATTAACTTTTTCTTTCTTTTTTCTTTCTCTGAGACAAGGCTTCCCTCTGTTGCCTGGACCGGAATGCAGTGGCATCATCATAGCTCACTGCAACCTCCAACTCCTAGGCTCAAGCGATCTTCCTGCCTCAGCCTCCTGAGTAGCTGGGGCTACAGGTGCGCACCACCACACCTGGCTAATTGTTTTTATTTTTTGTAGAAACAGGGTCTTGTTATGCTGCTAAGGCTGGTCTCAAACTCCTGGCCTCAAGTGATCCTCCTGCCTGGGCTGCCACAGTGCTACAATTACAAGGGTGAGCCACCACACCTGGCCTATTGTTTAATTACCTTTTAATTTGGAGATAATTGCACACTTCAAGAAAAGTTGCAAGAACAGAGCAAAGGACCCCCATGTGGCCCTCACCCAGCCACACCCACTGTTAATATTTTGCCCCATTTTCTCTGCCGCTCCCTACCCCAACACATACCTTTTCTCCCCATAACCACTTAAGAGCAAATATTTCAGTGTATATGTCCCAAAAATAAGGACATCCTTTTAATACCAGAATGGTTATGCAGTTTTTATTGGTCCAAACCAATTTGAGTTGAGCTATACAGCGTGCATGCTCCTGGCCCAGGCAATCCCAGCTGAAGGCCACCAGACTGCTTCTGCAGCAGCTGAATGTGCTTAGGACTCAGAATTCATGTCTCCAGCCCACACATAGCTGTGTGGGTATACAGAAGAGGAGCTCGCATTTATTTGGCATTTACTATGTGTCAGTCACTTGCTAAACTCTTTCCATCAATTAATTCATGTAATCTTCACAGTTAACCCCATGCTGCTGGTGAAGAATGAGGCTTAAAGAGAGTAGGTAACCTGCCAGGGTCAGGAAGCTGTATGTGGTAGAGCTGAAGTTAGAATCTTCTAACTTCTGACTCTGGAGCCCATACATTTAGCTACTGCCTCTTTACAGATGCTATCACCCACATCCAAAACCCTATGCATTTTTCTGCATGATGAAGTTGCCTAGCTGTGCGTTGGGCTTCAAGAAAAACCAACCCTGCTGCACAGGCCAGTATCCAGGGAGGTGTGAGAGCAGGTTGGAGGGGAGAGAGGTGGTCTGGCACAACTTAAAACTCGGTCCAGGTAAAGATGCTCTGAGGTCACAACAGCTGCTGATGTTGTTGTCCTCGAGGCCTGCTGTACATCCTGCTTTGGAGATGTAGGGCCCAGAGAGGCCGGAAAGCCAACAAGCAGCCTCCCCACACTTCCCTGTCACCTGAGACTTAACAGGGCCCATACATATTTCTGTTTAGGAAAACACAAAGCCATATAGTAAACATGAAATGTCTTGCCAAAATGCTGACCTGAAAGGAAGATACGGTAGAAGATTCCATAATAAATTAAATTGAGGGTAAAGTCTCAATTAATTTTAGTCTGCCAATGAATTTTTGGACAGAGCCAACATTGTGATGGCATTTCCTGCATCCAGTGTCCCAGGTGAATTGGCCTTCACCCCCTTCTGTCATTAGACCTATAGTCAAAAAGTCTGAGAAGTCCTGGTCTGAGGGAACATGTCCAGGCCTCTCCCCTGAACCCTGAAAAAGCTGAACTAATACAGTATGCAACTTCAGGGAAGTCACTTTACCCTTCTCAGCCCAAATTTCTGCACTAAAAAATGCAGTAATCGTGCGATTCCAACCAGAGGATGTTTGTGAAGCACTCTGTAAACAATAAAACGTTAACTCAAAATACTTCTCATTTCAGAAAATTGAGAAGCAAATGTTTTGACAGCCATTTAAAAGCAACAGGCAAATAAAACCATATTCCTCTGTGTTTTTCCCTCTGCCAATACTTACTTAAGACACCATGCCAGTTTACTGAAATGCTGCTGTCTTACACTCAGTAAAAAGATTCAAACCCATGCTGTCCTCTAAAGAGACAAAAAACCAGAGCAGGCACCTCATTAAGTCACCAAACACTCCACATCCTGAAGTGCTCTCTTTTTTTGGAGACAGAATCTTGCTCTGTTAGCTGGGCTAGAGTGCTGTGGCGTCAGCTTAGCTCACAGCAACCTCAAACACCTGGGCTCAAGCAATCCTCCTGCCTCAGCCTCCCAAGTAGCTGGGACTACAGGCAGGCACCACCACACCGGGCTAATTTTTCTATTTTTAGTAGTGACAGGGTCTCTTTTGCTCAGGCTGGTCTCGAACTCATACTCGTGACTTCAAGCAATCCTGCCTCAGCCTCCCAGAGTGCTAGGATTACAGGCGTGAGGCACCGCGCCCAGCCCTGAAGTGCTCTCTTAAGGAATTTTTTCCCAAAGTCTTCCATTTAGGAAGCCCCAAATTTGCTCCTATTGACATCGAAAGAATGCCATCAAGGCACAAGAAACATTCACAAACCACCTTCGTCACACAGGAACACCTCTCCCTACCACCCAGCATCTGTCCTCTCTCTGAAAGACACTTCTCCAGCGGGGAAAGAGCCTTAAGAAGCAACTTGCAACCGTTTTTCCTAAAGAGATTTTGTTAAAGAGGTTTCTTTTGGGGGCTGTTTTGCAACTGTGCTACAAATCATGGTTCCTAATCCTTCCTTCAGCTTTCAACACAACACTCACTGTTATTCCTTTCCCACAGAACCTAACATTTAAATCCATGAACCAGTTCTCACCCTCGATAAAACAACCAGGAAATGAAACGTAAAGTGTGGGATTTTGCCAAAACTTGCCAAGCTGGAAGAACTTAACCTTCAACAATGAGAGGTTTCAGAATTCCCACTTTAAATATATGTAAGCTGCTAGTTTGCCAGAAATTCTTTGTGGGACTATTACCTCAGCATTTGAAATAAAGTTTCTGGGACTGCCGTTCCCAGCAACACTTCGGTAAGAAAGATGACAAATAAATGAACCAACAGGTTTGGCACTCTACAAATTTCACTAACATGAAGTTCAACATTTGTCCGGGGAGGAAAACGTGGAAGACAGGACAAACTCCTTCCTAGGGGTAGCTTGGAAGATTGCCCACGGGGTGATGGCAGAATTAAACTTCAAAAGGGCAGCTTCCTGGGCTGTCCAGTGTTCGCTGGCTTTCCTGAAGGGCTTCTAGGCTTGGTGCCTACAGCTGACTGGGATCCTCACCTGGACATCTGTCACACGTGGTTCATCCTTCACTCCCCAACTCCTCCTCCCTCCCTTTAATTTCAGACTGAAAAATGGGTTGCCAAATACAAAACACACACCCTAGATACTTGGCATTATCTCCAAAAGGGTAACCCTCTGAATGAGGCTTGAAGCCTTCCCTCATACCTGGTCCCCACTCCCTGCCTCCAGAGGCCGGGTTCTTAACTGCCCACTCCCAGCCTCCTGGAGCCCCAGGCCCGGCCCTGGCTCCCTGCTCCTCATGCCTGCCCAGGGGGATCTAGGCACAGGTACTTGCGCTCTACGGTGTCTTGGAGTGGAGTATGGTGGCGGTGGTTCCTAGCATATAAGGTAAATGCCCTGATATTTGCATTTAAAACTTTATATTTCACAATATAGACATGAACTATAAAATTTGTTAATAATTTAACATAAAATTAACAATTTAACAAAAGTCAAATAATTGCTCTTTATCTAGAATGATATTAAATAGCAAATTTTTAAAAACCATGACAAGTCAAGGGAAAGACTGCAGAAGTTTTTTATTTTAGTACCTTGAAAGACACTTTTTTCTTTCTTTTTGAGCAAGAAGCCTTGGGTTTTCATTTTGTACTGGGATCTCACAAATTATGTAGCCAATCCTGCATCTAGGACCTGCTTCAGGCCTAAGAGCTGGGGAGGGGAAAGTCAGCCTTACTCCAAGCCTCAGAAATGTCCTTCCCAAGAATCTCACTGCTTTCACTTAGGGACAGGCACCCACTAGGAGAATGGTACCTACACAGGACAGCCCTGCAAGGCCCCAAAGCTAAAGCTGAGGAACTGGAAGCTAAAAGGGACCTTGTGAAATCAGCTAGTTCCTGCCAGGACCCTGGAGCCATGTCACAGAGAATGCCAAGGCCCAGTATCCAGGGAGAGAAGGGGGCCTAGTCCAATGGCCAACAGATATCCCAAACCCCAGATGCTGACCACTAAGGTTATGAGGTGAAGAAGCCAGAGGAGGCTGCTGGAGGCTCCACTGGCCAGGTTCTTGCTTTGAGCATTGTTCTCAACAACAAATGACGACATCCAAGAAGGCTGGGGTCCAGGCCCCAGCCTGATCTGATGGGCCTGTTCCTGGCTGCTTAGCTTCTTTCACCTTGCCCATTCTTCTCCATACCCCTGATCTCCTCCCCAGCAAGACATTCCAAGACCTGGAATACTTAGTAAACTCACTGGGCCTCTTTAAATCACTGCATCTCTAATAAATACCAAGTGCCTACCCAGTGCCCAGGCCTGGGCTGGGTGCCACAGTTTCAGAAGCAGTGTACCAGAAGTCTGCCTTCAGGAGCAACCTTGGCACAGGCAGGGTAGCTGAGTCTCTCCTCTCTGCCATTCACCCTCCTTATTGACTCAAGCATTCAAAGCCTGCTGTAGGGAGAACCCAACCCACCAGGTCCCAGGAAACCCCTGAAGAGCAGCCCAGTACAATACTCCAACTCCAATGACTTCTTTTAGAAATTTCTGGCCGGGCGTGGTGGCTCACGCCTGTAATCCTAGCACTCTGGGAGGCCGAGGTGGGTGGATCGTTTGAGCTCAGGAGTTTGAGACCAGCCTGAGCAAGAGCGAGACCCCATCTCTACTAAAAATAGAAAGAAATTATATGGACAGCTAAAAATATATATAGAAAAAATTAGCTGGGCATGGTGGTGCATGCCTGTAGTCCCAGCTACTCGGGAGGCTGAGACAGGAGGATCGCTTGAGCTCAGGAGTTTGAGGTTGCTGTGAGCTCGGCTGACGCCACGGCACTCACTCTAGCCTGGGCAACAGAGTGAGACTCTGTCTCAAAAAAAAAAAAAAAAAAAAAAAAAAAAGAAATTTCTCCTTCATAGGTCCATGTTTGAAAAGGTTTTGTCTGCCAAACTGTATTTATTAAGAAATAATTAATGTCTTCCACTTCTTACTAATCAGAGACATGCACCACCACTAATCAGCACAGGAGACCAAGGGCCACTGGAGGATGATGGGGAGCCAGGGCTCAACGTAGGACCATGCCTAGGGACCTCACAGACAGTTACCATGGAAGAGTCAGCAAAATGGCAGAAGGCTGGACTCTGGCCTTTAGAGTTCTACCTGCCCCCTCAAGAACCCAGCTCACAGCTGTGCCTAGTACATCAGGGCACTCGCAGCTCTTTCTCCTGTCAGATGGATGATGGGCCCTGCTCCTCTGGGAGATCAGTGAGAGGCACGCCCTGGATCCCATCCTCTCACCTTCTCAGAAATGCTGCTCAAGCAACTGTCCCATCTCTTTCCTGCATCATCTATTTCTCCCTCTCTGCTGGATCATTCCCATCAAAACAAAACACGCTGTCCAATCTCCCACTTGAGAAGAGAAGAGAAGGAAAGAGGAGAGAAAAGAAGGGAAGAAAAGAAAAGAGAAAAGAAAAGAAACCCACATCTCCTCCAGTTACCAGCAAATGTCTCAACCCCACTTCACAACAAAACTACCTTGAAGACTGGCCTATCCTGACTCCACCTTTAGGCTTCTGTGACCACATATTCTCTGGGCCTTCTCAAGCCTTCTCAGTCTCCCGTCAAATTCACCTCTTTTCCTTTTAAACACCGTGCTGTCCCAAGGCTTAGAATATCTCTTTTCTGTCCATACTCTCTTCCTAGGGGATTTCACCTAATCCCATGGCCCTGAACAACATCTGTTATACCCAAATGGATCTCTTTAATCCTCTCTCCACACAAGCTTCAGATTCATACATCTATCTGACATATTCACATCCCTAATGTAAAATGGCAAAACAAGACCTCATGATTCGCTCCATCCCCAAACCTGCTCCGACCCTAGCCTTCCCATCTCAATGATGGGAGCACCATCCACTCCGGTGCTCCAGCCCCCGGGAATCAGCTTTGACTCTTCTTTTTCTCTCATAGACTGCATCCGAAGCATCAAGAAGACCTGTAGACTCTACTTTCCAAACACAGCCTGAATGTGACTACTACTCCCCGTCTCCATTGCACCACCCTCAGGCAAGCCACCTACCTCCAGCCTGGACTATGACTGCTGTCCTACAACCCACTGTCCTCATAGCAGGTAGAGTGAGCTTTCTGAAAATGCTAATCAAATCATGCCACTCCCCTGCTCAAAAACCTCCAATGACTTCTCACCAGGCTTAGAATGAAGTTTAAAAACTCTTTACCCTGGGTCATAAAGCTTTATATCATTTACCTCTCTCCTACTTGTGAATTCTTCTCATGCCACTTTCTCCCTTGCTCACCACACTCCAGCCACACTAGCCTTCTTGCTCCTTGAACTTGAAGCTCTTCTGTGCCTTAAGCCCTGGCACTGGCTGTTCCCTCTTCCTAAAATGCTTTGCCACCTATCACCTCAGGATCGCTGCTTCTTGTCATTCAAATGTTACCTTAAATGTTCCCTATTCAGAAACACCATCCCTGATCTCCCAATTCAACCAAGCCACACAGTCACTCACCTTATTTTAATTTTCTGCTTGGTAGTAACCAAGATCTGGTACTATTCTTGTTTATTTACTTATTTTCTGCTCCCTTCCCTCCTCCACTACATTGCAAGCTCCATGACCATCCAGACAGAACTTTGTTCACTCTGTAGTCCTAATGCCTAGAATAATGTGTGGCACACAGGAAAACTTTATTAATAACAATAGCAATTGATGCAGTTATGAGCCAGAAAGCCCCACTGACACAGGTTCTGACCGTCCCGGCCTGCTCCCCAACTTCACACACATGTGAGAGGCAGGACAACAGAACCACAGCTAAGGCCCTCTGCGTCACTTCTGTAATTCTCACCCATCAGTATTTTGAACTATTGTGCAAGGGCCCAAACCAAGAAAAGAGGTTCCCAGGTTTTCTTGAAATATGCTGCTCCACTACTGACTGAAAGGTGAGGAAACGAATTCTGAGTCACAGTCCCCCAAAGTACACCCAGTACCAGTCAGACCGCTGCCCAGACCTTTGGCTAGTTCATTCATTCAGTGAACAAACATTTACTGAGTGCCTACTCTATGCCAGGCACTGGGGCAAAGGATGAAAGGCAGTTTCTGACCTCATGCAGCTCACCAGGCAGAGTCAAAAACGTTGCCACACAGGCTCCTGCCTTGAGTGGGAAAGTAACTACACTAGTGCTAGAGTCTGAACGGCGCTTTATTTAACTTACTGCTCTGACTTCTGCAGATCCTACAGACCCAGGCTAACCTTGCTAGTGAGGCAACGCTCCAGGGCTTTTGCGGAGAAGCAACAGCTTGACTAAGGAAAGCACGAGTGCCTGTCGCTGTTCAGCACCGGCCAAAGAAACACCGAGTGTTCGAGGAAGATCATTGGTCGGCCGGTTCCCCCACCCCCACCGTCCCCGCAGGCCCGCGCAGTGCACCGAGGGCGGGGGTGTGGTTGCGACTCCCCGCGACCGTCCCGGAGAACGCAGCCCGAGAGGGAGGCCTCCCCAAGCTAGATCCCTTCGTCTCTTCCTCCCCCGACCCCGAACCCCGCAGGGCCCCGACCCGGGACAGAACTCCTCGTTCTACTCTCCCCACCCCAGTCCACCAGGTCCCCGCACCCAGCCCGCTCGGCTCCGCGCAGCCGGAGACCCCAGCAGGGAGGCGTGTCCGGCCCTCACACCGGCGCCGGAATCCCGCCCGGTTGCTGCTCCGGGGCGCAGAGTTTGCAGCCCCTGCCTCCGCAGAGGGCCGGACCCCAGATCCCGGCCCAGGTCCCCCATGGAGAAGCGGACCCCGTCCCGCCTCCCTCTCGGAGCCCGCCACACGACTCGGGCACACAAAACCCCAGAGTGCGGCCGCGGCGCTGTGCGCGCCAACTCGCCCAGGACCGGGGAGGGGGGGCGCCCGGCGGGAACGCGGCCGGCCCCCGCGGCACAGGTGCGAGCGCGGCGCGGCCCCCGACTCACTCACTCGATGAAGTAGCTGGCGCCCTCCTCCGTGAAGCCCTCCTCCCAGCCGCGGGGCAGGTCTGCGGAAACGCGAGAAAAGTCCAGTCAAACTTGGGCCGCCGCGGCGCGCGCCCCCCACCCCGCCGGCCCGGTGCCCACCTGAGCGGATCATGTGGCCCGAGTTGACGGGCTCCCCGGTGCGCGGGTGCAGCCAGGTCGTGCAGCGGAGCTGGTCACTGCCGGGGGAGAGGTGCACCTGTTAGCGCCGCCGCCGCCCGGGAGGCGTCCGCCCGGCCCCGCGCCCCCGCAGGACCCCGCACCCCCGCCCGAGCCCCCGCATCCCCGCATCCCCGCATCCCCGCGCCGCACTTGATGAAGAAGACGCGGCCGTCACGGCACACTCCGTAGGACCAGTGCTCAGGTAAAGTGTCCCGCCCGACCGCCGCCGCCGCCATGTTCCCGGAGCGCGGAGCCGCCGCGGGGCGAGGGGGAGGGGGCGAGGGAGGGGGGGGCGCGGGCGGCGGGCGGGAGGGATCGGCCCGCTCAGCCCCGGGTGGGGCGCTCCATCGCCGCGCGCGCTCCGCGGGGTGCGACCGCCCGGCCAGGTCCCGGCGCCCGGAGTTCGCAGCGCCCGCGGGTCGGAGCGCGGTGCCTGCGGCCTTTGTCCCTGCGCCTTCCCCGCCCCCAGCCCGCTTGCCTGGGCTCGCCCCTTTGCCCCTGAGACCCGGGTGGGGCCGGGGACCGCGGGCGGGGGGGCCTGGGCAGCCGTCGGGCCCGCGGTTAGACCGGACGTACTCGGGAGAGGGCGCGCACCCCGATTGCCGCGGTGAACCCCGTCCCATCCCCACCGCAGAACTTCCTACACAGGAACTACTTCTTCAGGAACCAGGCAACACTGAACAGGTGACTGCCATATTCCCTCCTCCGTTTCTCCTCCGTAAAGTTAATAATAGAGTCTACACGGGATTGTTGCACGGAGTAACAACGGTGTAAAGTGCTTAACTGCACCCTGGCACGTAGTAGGTGCTCTATTAATGCCAGGCCGAGCATGATTTATTTCATTTTCCCAAGTTTGCACCGGGTATATGAAGCAGGAGAGTGCAGGTCCTCCTCATACAGGCCACAGGCATCCCTGAACTTGCAGGGATCGCAGGCTTCTGCCTTCAGTTCCCATCAAGTAACAGAAAGAAGGGGTGTGGAAGGCTGGACAGCATCTCGTCCGTCTTTGGAAGAGCAACAAAGAGCGGATGGCCAGGCAGGGCCTCTTGTGGGAGCTCTGGAAGGCTCTTTACGAGGCTGGCGCCGTCTCATATTCGGGTCTTTGCTCCCATCTCAGCTCCTGGGGGAGGCCTCCCCGACTCCTCCGTGCAAGGAAGACCTTTCTTCTCCTCCCTTTGCTCTCTATTCCATTACTTGTTTGCATTTAATTGACGTTGTATGTGTGTGTGTTTATTGTTTGTGATATATTATTAATAGTTCCAGCCTCCCACACTAAAACGTCAGCCGGATGAGAGGAGGGGCCTTGGTCTGTCTCATACACTGCCTTATCTCCAATGCCTGGAACAGAGCCTGACTCATGTATGCATTCAATAAATGCAGAATGAGTGAACAGAACGAACTCCACACTCAGACACCACACACACACACGCACACACTGAGCAGGAAGCTGGGCTCTGGGTGAGTGTCAGGCCCAGCCTCCCAGGGACATGGGCTCCCCCCAAAATGAGACTGAAAGTGCAGGGTGGGCATTAGTTATTTAGAGGGGTTCCCAGACAGGTGGAGTTAGGCTGGACCCTGAAGGGGTCAGGTGTGACTGGGAAGAGAGCACTCCAGAGGGGAAGGATGCGAGAGCAAGCACAGAATTGTGGAAGGGTGTGAGATGTCGAGGAGACCAGAAAGGGGCCTTTCCTTGGGAACAGACAGTGGTGCTGGGACAGGAGACAGTTATGAGTTATAAGAGGGATGGTGTGATTGTGGAGGACCCTGGACACCTCTCTGAGGGAGATGCCTGCCTCTGAGGAGGTTCTTGAGCAAATGGAAATAGGAAAGTAGTGTTTTTATTGTTAAACATTGATTTAAAACAATACATTAAATGGGCAAAGGATATGAACTCACAGTTAATAGAAAAGTAATACGAGTGCCTTGTAAGCAAATGAAAATATACTCAGCCACCTCATAGGAGAAATGCAAATTAAAATTAAGGAGAAATACTGTTTCTTAGGTATATTGGAAAAGATACGTGTCATGGAGAAAGATGTTCATTGTGGGTAGAACTATAAAATGGTTTAGTCTCTTTGAAGGCAATTTGGCAACAGCTATTACAACTTAGATGCATGCACTATACATTTAACCAAGTAATTCCACTACTACATTAGTGCTTATGGGGACACAAATACCAGTGTACTAGAGTGCTCAGTACAGCATTACCAATAATTAGAAAAACCTGGAAACAACCTAAATGTCTGTCAAAAAAGAACTGGTTGATTAAACTGGCATACTCCTCAATGGAATATTATGCAGTTAAAAAGAATGAGAAAGATTTCCATGCATTGGTATGGAATGGTCTCTAAGATATTAAGTGAAAAGGCAAGATGCAGAACCGTACATGTGATATGCTACTATTAGTATGTAGTTATAGCCTGTAGATTAAAAGCCAAGAAATAGGTAAAGTGATTGCTTCTGGGGAGGTAAACTCTGTGATAGGAATGGTAGGAGTTTATTTTTCCTGTGTTCCTTTTTATACCGTTTGATATTTTTACCATTTAAAACATATATGTATATTTAAATATAGAATAATATAATTCATCAGTAGATCCAATAAGAGATATCATGAAGTTATCTCAATAAATGCCAAAGAATGTAATCAGTAAAACCCAATACCTATCACTGATTTTAAAAATTGTGTTAGAAGTAAAATAAAAAAACCAGTGACAATATAAAATGCTGATGAGTATGCAGAGACACTTTGTATCTCATATATAGCTAGTGGGAATGTAAAATGATACAGCCAGTCTAGAAAACAATTCAGCAGTTTCTTTAAAAACTAAATATTTACTTAACCATGTGACCCAGCAATCCCACTCCTAGACATTTACCCCAGAGAAATGAAACATTTGTCCACGTAAAAACTTGTACATGACTATTCATAGCAGCTTTATTTGTAATATGCAAAAACTGGAATCAGAATGTCCTACAATAGCTGAAACATCTGTGGCACATCTATACCATGAAATACAACTCAGTAATAAAAAGGAACTAACTACTGATACATACAGCAGCTTGGATGGATCCCAAGGCGTTATACTGAGTTGTTTTTCAAAAAACAACCAATCTGATAAAGGTCACAAATTACATGATCCTATAGCATTCTCAAAATAAAAAAACTGTAGAGAGGGAGAACTGATTAGTGGTTGCCAGGCGTTAGGCTGGTGGGGAGGGAGAGAATGTAGCTACAAAGAAATAGCATGAGGGAGATCTTTGTAGTGATGGAATAGTTCTGTATCATCATCACAATTGTGTTTACACAAATTGCGACTTGTGATAAAATGAAATAGAAGTATACACACACATTGTACCAATATCGGTTTCCTGGTTTTGATATTGTACTATAGTTATATAAGATGTAACCACTGGGGGAAACTGGATGAAGGGTAAATAGGGACTTCTCTACTGTCTTTGCAAATTCCTATGACTCTATAATTATCTCAAAGTAAAAAGTTAAAAAATGTGTTAGAAAGTTATAAATAACCAGATGTTTCTTTTGGGAGTATCTACCTTAGACGTACACAAACATTTTTTAACAATGATATCTCAAAGATCTGAGACCATGTGGCTAGTTATGTAATATAGCCTAGACTCAAACACCTGTCCAGGGCCCTTTCCAACCTAATCATCTCAGGACAAATCACCACCCACTGTGATAATAGGGGCTTTTTGTACAGAGGCTCCTTCCCTTGATTGGCCCTGGTGAAGGACTTTATTTTACACTAGATGCTCCTGCTGATGTACATGGCACTAAGCCATCAAATTAAATGCAAAGTAGTTCATGGTCAAAGATAAATCAAAACGTGATTCGGTCAACCAAACACGTGCCCAAGAATTTTCAGCTTCCAGGTAACCAATAATTTGGTACCATCCTGTAAATGGTCTCTTTCACTATTAAGGAGACAGCATGGTATGATGAAAGAGCATGGAATTTGGAGTCAGACAGACCTGGGTTTGACCACCGGTGACACCCCCTCACTAGGCTGTGTGACCTTAGACACACCACTCTCTTATCTATTGAACATCTGTTGGCAGTAGACACTATAAAATTCTAGAGCTTCAATGGTCCAGACACCATGGACCCCACCCTTAGAAGTTCTCAGTATTTGGGAGAAATGTGTGCTCTAAATGTCAAAAGACAAGAGCTGCTCTGGAGCAAAAGCGGGGTGTGTGTGGGAGGGGATGCAGGAGCCTGCAGGTGGAACACCCAGCACAGTCCTCACCCAGGTGCTCAATAAATGCTAGGCCTGCTCCTTTCCCACCTGCAATGCTGGTAGGAAGCAGGCAGCCTCCATAGAAGATATCACTAGTGGTTCCCAGAGCAGTGAAAGGGCCTCACAAGGTCAGCTAAGGTCTCCTCATCCCTTACCCTTGTTGCCATGCTATTCTTTGCTCCTCTGATGTAATTATCCACTTCCTTTATTTTTTTCATTTAAAAGCCTTCTCTTAAGTGTCTACTTTGTGTCAGTCCCATAGTAGGAGACAATATAAGGGAAGAAAGATAAGATATCATGAAAGTAAGTACATTGGTCAGGGTTCTCCAGAGAAACAGAACCAATAGGATAGATGGAGAGAAAGGGAGAGATTGTGATTTATTATAAGGAATTGGCTCACCTGATTATGAAAGCTGATAAGATCTGAAGTTGGCAAGCAGGAGACCCAGGAGAGCCAATGGTGCGGTTCCAGTCTGAAGGCTGGAAAAAAAAACTGCCATTCCAGCTTGAAGGCAGTCAGGCAGGAGGAATTCCCTTTTATTGGTGGGAGTGTCAGCTTTTTGTTCTTTTCAGGCCTTCAACTGATTGGATGAGCCCCCTACCCATACACATACACACACGCATGCACGCGCACAGGACGGAGGGCAATCTACTTAGTCTATTGATTGAAATGTTAAACTCATCCCAAACACCCTCACAGAATACCCAGGATAATGTTTAGCAAAATACCTGGGCGCCCTGTGGCCCATTCAAGTTGCCACGTAAAATTAAACACAGCCCCTTCCTTGGGGATCTCTGGTATAGAGCCATGTAGCACCCGCAGCTCTCAAATTCAGGCTTCCCTTCTGTCTTTTAAATTCAGCTGAGAATTCCTCATCCTCCTCCCTTCAGCCCCCACTTCCCAGCCTTCCAGCCTGTTCACAGCCCTGCCAGCTCAGGCTCTGCACTCCCTTTCCCTTTTGGTTCAGCCAAGAAGCACTCTCTCTCTCTCTGATACTTTTTTCTTTTTTAAAATCTGTCTTTAACTTTTATTTTACAATCTGTGGAACAGTTACAAGTATAGTACAAAGAACTTTTTTGTAAACCATTTGACACATAAATTGCCCATATGATGCCTTCGCCCAAACACTTTAAGATATAGTTTTTACAAACAGGGACATTCTCCTACATAATCACAATACAACCATCAAAAGTCAAAACCAGAACCTAATACTGCCATATTACTACAATAGAATTCTCAAACCCTGTTCAAGTTTCCCCACTTATCCCAATAATGTCCCCACCAGCAAAAGGATTCAGTTCAGGATCGTGGGATACATTTAGTTGTCATATCTAGAGCCTTCAATCTGTAAGAATTCCTGATGTCTTCCCTTGACTTTTAAAACACTGACACTTTTAAAGATTATAGGCCAGTTATTTTGTAAAATGTCCCACATTTTGGGTTTGTATGATGTTTCCATATGGTTAGATTTAGTTTATGCATCTGTGGCTGAAATACCACATAAGTGATGCTGTATTCTTCTCACTGCATCCTATCAGGCACCACATGGTTTCAGTTTAGCCCATTACTGATGACATTCACTTTGATCATTTGATTAAAATGGTTCCTGTCAAGCCTCTTTATCATAAAGGTACTCATTTCCCCTTTATATTTTACAAAACAAGTTTCTACAAGGAAGTACTTTAAAGCTATGTAACTATCCTATGTCTCATTAAATATTCTATTTATATCTGTACATACTCATGGTTTCCTATCTTATTCATTGAGTTATATAATCTGTTATTATTATTTATTTTGATACACAAATTATCCCAGATTTGGCCAGTGTGAGCCCTTTGAGCTGGCTCCTGTGTTCCTTTGATAGTGTCCCTATCATTGTTTAGATATTAATACTTCCTTACTTGCAGGCATAATGAGATGTTCCAGGCTCATCTTACACTTTTCTGTAAATCTAGCCATTTCTTCAAGGAGCCTCAGTTCCTTCGATTGGAAAATGGTTTTTAGAAACCAAGATCTGGGTGCCAAGTATGCTCATTGCTATTAGGGTGTTCGTGCCCAGGCCTCAGTGAACAGAGCTCTACACATATTTATATCTATAATTATTTCTATATCTACATATATAAAGGTAAATATTGAAAACCACAAGTTCACACCAATACCTGCAATTCTAATACAATAGTAACACAGTAACTCCCTTCTCCAACAGTGAGAGACCTAGCTGTCGTGATCTTTAATATATTTACTCATTCAATCAATCCCCCCATATGTAGCCTGTCTTCCATTGGGTGCACCCCCCACGTGGATGCCCTCCTCACCTCACTCAGGTTCTGACATCCAATGTTGACCACCACTGCTGTTCCCCCTCCCTCCCCCAAAACTTGACCCCCTTCTCATTCTGTCCTTGCCTCAACTGGTCTGTGTCATCACACCCACCCCATGGATGCCCTCCTTACCTGCAAGGGCCCATTCTCTTTATTGGGCGCTATCTTTATCCTAGTTGGGCTCCAACAGTGCAAGCTGGGCCACCCCTGTTGGGGGCACGCTCCTTACCCTACATTGCCTCTTTGGTACCCTTCCTCCTCCACCCCCCAACACACACGTCCAACACATGTGTGCCTTACTCAGACCCTCCTAATGGCTCTTGAACTGATTTCTTCAGAAAGGAAGAGAAAAGAGCCCCCAACTTTTCTTAACAGGCCACCCTATTGTCACTTCTCCCATTACCAGATCACCGGTCACACTTAGCTTCCCAGACTCATAGAGAAATACAAACCCACACGTCTGACACATCACATAGAAGTTTTAGACTGGAACAGCCCAAAAATACTGCTCCTCAGCTCAGGGTTGATGCAATAAGTGGTTTGTCATAGAACTTCAGCTACTGCAGATACCAGTTTCATTGCTTCTCTTTCCAGAGCACTCAGACACACACCTAGGTCCACATCCCAGAGCATCCACAAACCACCCTCAGAACACAATATACAAGTCCTGATCATTGTTTTTCAATATACTGCAGAGCATATGGAAATACTTCACAGCATATAAGGCAAAAAAAATCCCAAACACCTTTTCTCAAAAACATGGCCCTGCTTTAGCAACAGGTCTCCAACATGAAGCAATTCGGACATCCTATCAAATTACTTAAAACCAAACTTTGCTATAGAGTATTTTGCTTGATATTTTCTGTTTGACCACAGTCTAGTGTAGTTAGAGAAGCCACATAGACGGAAATTCTCAGTCCTGATTCCATCAATTACTAGATATGTGCTTACCCTGAACACCCATAGGACGGGAGTAATGATGTTTGCCACAAAGAGTGACCGTAAGGATTAAATGAGAGTGCACGTGTCCGAGCACTCTGGAGAGAACGTTAGTTTTACCACTATCGATCGTTATGTAATACTGCAGCGCAGGAAAGACGGACACTTAGCCTGACTGAGGATCTACTACGTGTTGGGCATTTTCTATCCATTTATGAGCCTGAGAGGGAGAAGTTTTGACCGTGGACTCTATTGTTCAGCTTTGAGGATGAAGAGGAGGAAATGGAGAGAGAACCACCGTGGAACTGGTATACGAAACAGAGGGAAAGGGCAGCCTGGGTCCCTCTCTGCCCAGCCAGCTCCCTCAGTGCCCACGGCCTCAGCAGACAGCACATCTGGCAGGGAGATCAGAAGGTGGTCCTGCAGCTCAGGTTCTGACCTGGGTAAGAAGGGAGGGATCAGAGATGCATAGAGTTTTAAAGCTGGAAAGGTCCTTAGAGATGACCTTTGGCCTTCTGTTTTTTTATTCTATAAAATGAAGGGCTAGAGTACTTGTCTGAGGACCTGAAGGGACCTTTGTGACCTAGCCAGGACTAGAATCCATGACTCCTGACCTTCAACCCCAAGCACTCCCGCCAGGTCAAAGATTCCCTGTCGGTGCTCTTTTAGAAATTGCCCACATTTATAAGTGGAGAGAATTAGAGACCCAGAGAGAGGGCAGGACTTACATTAACTCAAGTGAAAAGGTTAGCAAGAGATCCACACTCTCCCTCCTCTTGGCAACAAGGTCCTTGTGCTTGCTTTTCCGTGTCTACTGTAAGCCACACAGGAGGAACCCAGGCCTCACTGTGGCAGTCACCATGATGGAGCCCTCCCCCTCCAGGCACACATGTCATGGAGTGGGAGCTCATAGCATCTTGGGAAGGCTTTGGGAGGTAGCTTGTGGCAGGTGGCATGGGTTGGGTTTAGGGAAGATAGCCAAGAAGGAAGGAAAGAAGGTCACAATTATTGACCGCTTCCTGTCTGTCAAGCTTGATCATCTCGCCATAACTACCTCTAGGTAGGTTTTGTTTTAGCGATAGGGAAACTGAGGCTTTAAAAGTGAAGTAAAATAACAACAGCAATAATAGTAATATTTTTTCAAAGGGGAGGAGAGGGAAAGCTCTTCTTTGCAGAAAAATGCCAACTAATGAATGTAGACAGAATGAGAGCATCAGAAAATCACTACCTAACAAGAACGCTGCACTAACTACTTCTGGCAAGAATCATCAATGGATGTTGGAACACTGGGCAAAAGGCTGTTGTGGAACAGGATTTTCCACACAGCCTCCAGGTACCATCCCATGAAAATTACAAAGGGAAAAAGGTGCCTTTACAATGAAGAAATCTAAGGGATACCCCTTAATCAAATAAAAATCAAATATCAACCCCAGTAATAAGACAAACTGGTATCAGGAGCCTCCTGATGAGATGATGCACTAAGGACACACCACATAGACAAAGTGTCTAACCTGTATCTGATCATGACGCAACAATCAGACAAGTCTGCACTAAAGGACATTCTACAAAAAAAATCTATCCTGGATTTTTCAGAAATGGCAAAGTTATGAAAGGCAAAAAAATTGGAAGACTATTCCAGATTATAGACCTAAACATAAAACTGTAAAGCTTCAACTAGAAAACAGGAAAATATCTTTGTGCAGCCTTGGGGTAGGCAAAGATTTTGTGGACAGAACACAAAAAGTATTAACCATATGAGAAAAAAATGGTTAAATTGGACTTTATCAAAATTAACAGTTTCTGTTTATCAAAACACATTGTTAAGAACATGAATAGGCAAGCCACAGACTGGGAAAATTATTTACAGTACATATACCTGACAAAAAGCTTGTATCTACAACATAAAGAACTCCTACAAAACTACAATTTAAAAAAGAACAACCCAATAAAAAATACCCAAAACACTTAAACACTTCACAAAAAATGGCCAATAAGCATATGAAATGGTGTCCAACATCAGTCATCAGAGAAATATAAATTAAGACCACAATAAGGTGCAATTTCCTACCCACTAGAATAGTCAAAATACAGAAAATCAACACCACCAAATGTTGGCAAGGATGGGGAGCAACTGAAACATTCATACATTGTTACTGGAACATTCATACATTGTTAATAGGAGTGTAAAATGGTACGACTACTTTGAAGAACTGTTTTATAGTTTCTTATAAAGTTAAATACACATTTAGCCTATGCCTTATTCACCACTAGGTATTTATCCAAGAATAGAAACATGACTATGAACACACATATAAAAATATTTATAATAACTAAAAATTAGAAATAACTCAAATGTCTATCCAAGATAATAGATAAACAAATTTCAGTACATATATTTTTCTACAGTGGAATACTGCTTATAATAAAAGGGAACAAATTATTGCTAGACCTAACAGATGAATCTCAAAAACATTATGCTTAAAAAAAACCCTAAGATGCAATTTTATTCTATTATATTGAACAAAAGAGGACAGACATACAAATAGTACGTTCTATTTATATGAAGTACAAGAACTGGCAACACTTGTCTCTGGGGATAGAAGCTGGAAAGTGGGCTATGGGGTGAAGGATAGGGTCGGGTAGGAATTAATTGAATTTCCGGACATATGGAAATGTTCTATATTGTTTTGGATGGTGGTAACACAGATGTCTGCAATTGTCAAAGCTCATCACATTGAACACTTAATATCCATACATTTTATTGTATGCAAATTATACCTCAATTTAAAAAAAGACTACCCAGATTTTGAAAGTTGGTAAACTGTTCTGGATTAAAGAAGACTAAAGAGACAAACTGCTAAGTGTAATATACAATCATCGATTAGATCCCCAACAGGAGGGAGGAAAGGCTAAAATAGGCATTATTGCAACAATTGGGAAAATCCAACTATGGGTTATATATTAATGTATCAATGTTAAATTTTCTGAGTGTGAGAATTGTATTGTGAGTCTGTAGGAGAATGTCCCTGTTCTAAAGAGATACATGTGGAAGTATTTAGAGCTGAAGTGTTGCAATTGACTCTCAAATGGTTCAGGAAAAAATATAAATATAAAGCAAATGTGGCAAAATGTCAACAACCAGTGAATCTAGGTATATGGAGATTCACTATGGTGTTTGCAACTTTTCTGTAGGCTTGAACATTTTCAAAATAAAAAGTTGGAGGTAGAAAAAGTAAAGAAAAAATTAAATATTAAAATTTTTAGTAATAAACTAATGAGAAATATGCAAGTTTAATGTAAAGAAACTCCTGAAGATTACTGAGGTCTATAACACATGACTTGAATAAACAGAGAGCTGTACTTTATTTATTGGTGGGAAGGCTCTAAATGGAAGTGGGATGGGGCTAAAAAATAAAGTGCCTCACCCAGGGTCAAGGTCACACATGAGGCTATGGTAGACCCTTTCCCCATGAGTGATTGTGTGAGTTAAGCCAGTGCTTCTCAAACTTTCACTGGCATCACAATTCCCTGTGGCAGTTTGGTAAAATGCAGATTCCCTTCCCTTGATTTTGCAGGTCTGTGTGAGGCCTGAGATACTACATTTTTAATAAGTTATATTCCCACCAGGTGATTTTTTGAAATTATTCCCAGACCACACTCCAAGAAATGCTGCTCTAAGAGAATCTGCTTGGAGTCTGGAGGTTCGGAGAGAAGCAGAAAGGAGCAGGTGACTCCCAAGGTACGTGCATATAAATTCCTGGAAAAATATGCAAATGACATTGTTAGCCTCTGAGAAGAGGGCTGGAAGGTCTGGTGTAAGAGTGAGACTTATGTCTATATTTTTTAAAAAATTGTTCAATATTTTTTCACCTTAAGCATGTACTACTATTTCAATTAGGAAAAATAATATTAAAATAAGAAAAAAGAGATAATGAATTTAAAGAGCTTATTAGCACATTGATTAACAAACTGTAGGTGGTCAATAGGTAAAAATTCCTTTCTTTTTTGTCCTCCACCCAAACATTTACCATCCCTTTACCTCCCTCATTTCCTCTCCACCAGCAGTATTCCCACTGATACATTCAATCAATAAATAGTGATATAGTGAATATCGTGCACTAGGCTCTGTTCTAACGCTATAGCTGCGCACACAAAACACAGTCCCTGCCTGCAAGGAGCTTACCTCCTAGCACTCTCCCATCCCCGCCTGGCACATTTTGATTTATTACCTCCTGCCTCCATAGCTTTATACAGGCCATCCCTGCACAGAAACTTAAAGTACCTTCTCCTACTCTACTCCTTCGGAATTGGACCGAAATTCTCCCTGAAACCCTCCCTCCCTACTTGATGTTCACAGGAGAGAGGCTTGGTAGAGCCTTGGACCAGGTTCCTGCTGCCCTCTGGTGGGACTCCCTGGTGGCTCAAGGGCCGGTGCTCTGGAGACCTTTTCTCTAGGGCCTGGCTCTGCTGCTTGGCATCTGCTGCCCCTTGGGTGGGCCAGGCCCAGGGGATCTGGGCACCCAGGGCATACTGGCTTCCCTGCACCCTGGGGCTCAGAGCCACCATTGTTGTGACCTCAGTCTGAGCCAGAATGTCCCTAAAGGCCACTGTCTTTGTGGAGGCAGTGCTATATGGGAGGGTAAGTAGTACTACTGCCCTGGGCAGGGGGTGAGACACCAAGTGAAATACCTGTAATACAATTCTCTTAGTGTTTCTTTTATTCTGTGTTTTTATCTTATGCCAAAAGCAATTTGTACTCTTACAGAAACATCAGAAAATAGAGACATGCAAAAGAAAGATTCAAACAACTCCCATAATCCTACCTAGAGACAATTTCTGCTCATACCTGGAGCAGGAATGGAGAGGAAGGCTGGACTCTAGTCTTCACCACCCTCTCACTGTGTGACCCTGAGCAAGTCCCTTCTCGGAGTCTCAGTTTACTCGTACACAGTTTGAACGCTTCATTAACGTGCTGACGGGGCTCCTCTGCGATTGTAAGTCAGTGGCCCCACATCCCCGCTGCACATCGGGATTAACAGGAGAGGCTTTTAAAAATAGAGATGCCTGGTTTCTCCAGCTCCCGTTCCTAACAGGTCTCTGCTTTCCAGAGCGGATCTCAGGAATCGATATTTTTAAAAGCCGCCTGGGAGAATCCCAATGAATCCCTCCTGGTTGAGAAGCATTGGTGGGTATCTTTCTAGATGTATGTTTGTGCGTAAACTTTCTTTACAAAAATGGAATCGTTGTTTGCATTTCATACCTTTATTTAAGCAGCCCACTAATCAAACTCTTGGGCAGTTCCAACTTTCTACATTACAAATATTGAAAAGCAGTAAAAGTAGGCTAAAACCAAATTGTAAATAATTTGGGAAAACTCCTGAAAAGTTCTGAAAATGGACCAAAATGCTTAAAAACTCTTAAAGGATTGAATATTGCTTGATGAAGCATGAAAATGTCCAAGGCTACAGAAAAAAAAAATTATCAACTAGAGAATATTCATTTTCAATCAAATCACTGTTCCAATCAAAATGTTATACTCATAAGAATGCTTTCAGAAAAATTACTTTCATCCCAATCATATGTCTCTGTGGCAGCCTGCAAGAGATTCCTTCCAGCTCCCCAGTGTCCTCAGAAGAGGTTTGAGACCCCTACTCACAGCAGTTCTACCTGTGAAATAAACATCAGACCAACTGCTGGGCATGTACCCAGCAAGTACTTGCTGGTTCTCTCATGTGCCAGGCTCTGTGCTGGGCACTGGGAGTGTGAGGCAACCAAGACAACGTCTGCCATCTTCCCAGGGGCTCCCAGTCCAGTCTAGTGGGGCAGACAGATACATCCACATGTAATTCCATTACAGGTTGAGACGAGTTGGGAACCAGGAGTCTTGGCAAATGGGGAGAAGCAGGCAAAAGCTTCTGCCCTGTCCTTCCGGCAGCCATGCGGCTATGAAAACACAGCCTTCTCCTCCTTAGCAAAATGTTCTAGGTGCTTTTGCCATGAAACAGATTGCCCAAAACCTAGTGGCTTAAAACAATCATTTGATGATGCTCAAGGATTCTGTAGGTCAAGAATTCAGCTAGATCACATGTACTCACCAGAAAATTGGTTTCCCTGATCATCACCTAAATACAAATCTGGGAACGACACCAATTGGACATCAGACTGAGGTGGGGGGTGGGGGAAGGGATGGGGTATGCCTACACAATGAGTGCATTGCGCACCGTTTGGGGAGTGGTAACACTTGAAGGTGCTGACTCGGGAAGGGGGGGTGGGGAAAAAATATGAAACTATTGTTTTTAACTTGCACTGTTCACTTAATAATTTATCATGAATATTTCCCATATTATTTCATATCACTGTACAAGAAATAATGTATACATTATGAGGACATACTGTATCTAACAAGATATACTGTTAGAAAAAAAAATAATAATAATTAGTAGTGTACCCTGAAAAAAAAATAAATAAATAAAAGGAGTTTTCAAAAAAAAAAAAAAAAAAAAAAAGAATTCAGCTAGGGCACTACAGGAATGGCTTTTCTCTACTCCAAAATGTCTGGGATCTCAGCGAGGAAGATTCAGTGGCTGGTGACTCAGGGCTGGAGCAGGAGTCACGTGGAGGTGTCTTCACTCATGAGTCTGGTGGTTAGTACTGGCTGTTGTCTGGGACCTCCGCTGTGGCTGTTTTCAGAGCTCCTACCCATGTCCTGGGCTTCCTCACAGCATGGAGGCCTTGGAGTTGGCCTTCTTGCATGGCAGCTCAGGACCCCGTGCATGAGCGTCCCAGGCAACACGGCCTTTTCTGCCCTGGCCTGGGAATTCCTCAAGTGTCACTTCAGCTGAATTCTACTAGTTACAAGCAAGCCACAAGCCTGCCAGATTGATTGGGAGGGGAGTTAGACTCTACCTCTTGATTGGAGGGTATAAGGTTCTAAGAAGGACAAGTGGGACAGATTTGGTTGTGGCCATCTTTGAAAAATACAGTCTGTCACACCCAGGGTGGACCCAGGCATACCATTCACTGCAAGTCTAGGGGAGCAGGTCGGAGAGGGGCCCGGCTAGGTGGGATGGAGGTAGGATGAGAAGGAAACTGGACTCTTCTATCCTTAGGTGATTTCATGTGACTGTGGCCTCCATTTCTGCTCCTCCATGATGACTTTCTATCTCCAGCCCACATCTTCTAAGCTTTTGACCATCCAACTGCCTGCCTAGTTTACCGTTCTGTGCCCCGGTTTCTTCTGAAAAATAGAGATGCTAATATTGTCTCCCTCACAGAGTGACTGTGAGGATTAAATGAGATAATACAGTAGGCCCTTTTATCCTCGGGGATAAAGATCCCCAGTGCACACTTGAAAGTATGGACAGTACCGAACCCTGTATAGACTATGTTTTTTCCTTCATATACATATCTACAATAAAGTTTAATTTATAAGATAGGCACAGTAAGAGATTAACAATAATAATAATAAAATAGGACAATTATAACAATATACTATAAAACAGTTACTTAGGCTGGGTGCGGTAGCCCAGGCCTGTAATCTCAGCACTTTAGAAGGCCACGGCAGGAGGATCACTTGAGGCCAGGAGTTCAAGGTTGCAGGGAGCTATGATCAGACCACTGCACTCCAGCCTGGGCAACAGAGCAAGACCCTATCTCAAAAAAACAAAAACTTAAAATTTATGAATTGTTTATTTCTAGACCTTTCCATTTAATATTTTCAGACCTCAGTTGACCTCGAGTAACTGAAACCACAGAAAGGGAAGCCACAAATGAGGTGGGGGGGACTATAATACTTACAGAGTACTCAATGCCTGGCATATGTGAGTGCTCAGGAAGTGTTACTATTTGTCACCTCTACTTGGACATCTTAAAGACATTTGAAACTCAACATACCCAAAACTGAACTCAGAGTATCCTGCCTGGGCTTGCCCCTCCCTCAGAGTCCCCGTCTCAGTGAGTGGCTGCCGTCCTTCCTTCTGCCCATGCCTGAGGCCTGGCAGCCATCTTTCATACCTCTCTCTCTCACTTCCCTATAACCTAACCCCAACTCTTGGCAAATTTACTTTCTAGATATTTCTCTACCCCAATACCCTCATCCAAGCTTCAGTAACCTCTCCTTTGGACTCTGGCCATGGCCTCCTTACTGGTCTCCGACGTCCACTAGGCCCAGTTCCCCTTCCACACACCCTCACCAGTCTTCAACAGCTGACAGCCACCATAAAGCTGATGTGGTTACTCCCCCTGATTAAACCCTTTACTGGTTCCCTGTTGCTCTAAAGAAAAGACAGTTTCTTTACAAGGCCTGCACTAATGAACTTGCTCCCTCCCTGCTCCTCCTCAGCCTGCCTTGCCCCCCACGCTCCCCAGCTCCCTCTGCCGCGGCCCTGCCACCCCTGCTTCCCTCAACATGCTCCGGAGCCACTTCCTCAGGGAGGCCTTCCCTGCTCCCTTCCATGGGACTCCAGCAGCCAACCATGGCAGGCTCTCGTAGCACCAGGCACATCTTCATAGCACTCGTTATCTTTCTTTGGTGATTATTTGATGAATATCTTTCTCCTCCAAAACCCTGTAGCCTCCATGAGGGCAGGGACTATGTCTGGTTTTGCTTACTAATTTTGTATCCCAAAGCCTAAAGTAATAGTTCCTGACACATAATTCAACAAGTATTTGTTGATTAGTTGTTTGGATGGATGGGTAGCTGGGGGAGAGAGGACAGGACAAAGGCCAGGGCCACTGTTAAGTGTTTAGAGAATATTGCTGAATGAAGAAACAGGCAGGTTGGGTAGAGCCCAGAAGATGATTCAGACACACCTGATTTTCCATCCTTCAGGCAGAACAAGGCCAGAGAGGAATCTGTCAGGATGTAGAAAAAAGTGACTCAGCCGGGATTGGAAACACTCATCCTCACTGCCCCAGGGCCTCTCTTTTGGGGTGTTTGAGACTTGTATAGTGTCACCTGCTTCCAGAACGTAGTGTGGCATAGTTGTAGGGGCTTGGAGTTTGCCTGGTCCAACCTCCTTCTTTTCCAGATAAGGATCAGTCAGGCAGTGAGACTTGTCAAAGTATACAGAGCACGGACGGGTGGGGCGGGGAGTGCAGTGGGAGGGAGGCCACAGGGCTTAGGCACAGACACACCTGGGTTCCAGCCTGGCTCTGCTGTTTGCAGGCTCCTGGTCCCCAGGGCCTTCCCCTAGGGGTCTGGGAAGTGTAAGTCTCATCTTACACTATGTCTAGCCGACCACACCCCATAACCCCCTTCAGCTTCCTCAGTGATTCTCCTGCCATGCACTCTGGCCCTGTCAGTGTCCCCCAGGCTGACTGTGTCTTCCCTTTCCAGCCCCCACCCATTCTTCATCTTGCTTTGGAAGTCAGAGAACTGTCCTGGATGCAGTCCTTCCACAGGGTTGAAGTCCTTCCACAGACACTTTGAAGGTGTCTGGGGAAAATTGGAAGAAATAAGTCCTTTTCTTTTCTTCCTTCCTTCCCTCTCTCTTTCTTTCCTTCTTTCTTTTTCTTTCTTTCTTTCTGACAGGGTCTCACTCTATCACCCGGGCTAGAGTGCAGTGGCATCATCACAGCTCACTGCAACCTCCAACTCCTGGGCTCACGCAATCCGCCTGCCTCAGCCTCCCGAGCAGCTGGGACTACAGGTGGACGCCACCACGCCCAACTACATTGTTCTACTTTGGGTCGAGGTGGAGTTTCACTCTTGTTCAGGCTGGTCTAAAACTCCTGACCTGAAGCAATCCTCCTTCCTCGGCCTCCCAAAATGAAGTCCTTCTGTTTCTAAAGTCTAGTGTCCAGCCTGTGTGGCCTCAAATTGGCCATGTGACCTTGGGCAAGGGACTTTACATCCATTTTACAAGGGGAAACTGAGGCAAAGAGAAGTTTAATAATTTCTACAGTACTGGTTGGTTATGAGGTGCAGATGAGTTTTTGCAGGTGGAAGAGTTTGTCATCTGTAACTCCTCGATCATGAGTCAGAGGTGGTTAGTGCATCTCAGGGTGCTTTCCATAAATAACATTAATAACACTTCGGTTAGTATAGGGCTTAACAGTTTACAATAATAATCATGCCCTTTAAATCTTTGTGACTGTATTATTAACACGTTTATTAGTGTAGGCACTCAAAGTGCCAGACCCTCCAGGAAATGTATGTGCCTCTCCAATGACAGGATTTCAGGCACTGTGCCAAGTTAGCTGGAGAGAGATGGGGCAAGGGGGAGGCTCTGATAACCCTCAAGGGCATCTGATCAGTCGTCCTTGAAGACCAGTCTTGCCCCAGTCTTTGAACCAAAGCCATGTGGGTGGAGTGTGAGGGCCAGTGCTGGTGACCCATGTGGAGAGGATCCCAGAGCCGTAGAAGGTGCCCTTTCCCTGGACTGTAAGGGTAGATGCTGGCAGAGGGGGGCCCCCCCACACACCTCCAGCCCAGACCGTGTCTCTGTCCCAAGTTCTCCCCATTAGGTATGGCATTCTAGGTTCATGGCACCCCCATGTGGGCACCACAAAGGCAACCCAGGAGTCCCAATGTCCAGCCTGTCGGTCAGGCCTGAGTGGAGAAGGGCACAGCCCCCAAGCAGCCTCTCCCCACTCTGATGCCCCCAGCCCTGCTCACCCTCAGGCACACTGACTGCCAGAACGGAAGACGACCGTCCCCTGGCAGAGATATCATGCTTTCTACTTTTCCAAGTTGTTTTTTCTATTCTAGCTCTTTCCTCTCACAAGTCCTGTGAAGTAGGCTTCCTGTTAGACCCACTAGACAGATGAGGAACTACTGCCCAGCAGTAAAACCAAACTCCTCTTGCGTGGTGACTTCCTGTCCCCAGAGGAGCTCAAGCGGAACCTGAGCAGCCACCTGAGAGTGGCGAGCCCAGCTCAAACACAGACAGCGGCCTGGGCCTGTGCAGCCGCTCCTGTGCCCCAGCCCTCATCTGCTCCCTTTCTTCTTCGTTCCTTGGCCCAGGTCCTGCTTGTGCCCACCCAGGCTCAAGAGAGCAGCCTGCCATTCCCCGGCCCTGCTGGTCCTTCCCAGCAGCAGAAAGCTCTGGTCTGTGGCACCACGGTGCACAGAGCCTTCCTGTCTCCTACCACTGACAGGACAGTCTAGCAGCTGCGCCTGGTACCTGGGCCCTCTGGGAGATGAACTAACTCCTTTCCCAGACTTTCCTCTCACTGCTGGAGTTCACCAGCCAACTCTCATGATCACTGGTCTCTCACACTACACACTCTCCTGCCTCCAAACCTATCTCCCTCTGTTCCCTCCTCGTAGAGTGCCCTTTTCCTGAAGCCCGTCCCCTCCCCACTTGCCCAACTTGTCCTTCAAGATCCAGCTAAATAACCATCTCCTCTGTGAAGCCTTCCCAAATTCTCTGATTTTCCCCTAATACCTTATCTTCACTTTCTTCTGAAGCTAATTTCTTGTGAGGTTTGGATACTTAACGAATAATATGCCACCACCCCACTCTACCAACACACACACAAACACACTAGTCTATACGCCTCTTAAGGTACAGAATCAGGTGTGAGCCATCGTATTAGCATCTGGCATAGCACCTTGCCCATAGCAGGCACTCAGTGAGTGTGCTGAATGAATTAGCAATGAATCCAGACCCTAAACTGCTGTTCACTGAAGAGTGCTTGTCACTAAAGTGCTCAATAAATACTTGCTGAGTGAATGAACTGCTTTTATAATTCTAGAGCTCACAGAGACTTTTTAAATGAATTATGTTGGACATACAAAAAGATACAGAGAATATAACAAAAACCTCCCACCTAGCTTATGAAATAAAACATTACAGACACAGTTGAAACTCCCCGTGTATGTGGCCCTGCCCAACCCTGCTCACCTCCTCCCAGGAAAGGGACCACAGTCCTGTTTTGGAGGCTTAGCTGTTACATTATATGTACCTTCAGAGTGGCAGGTAATAATGTAAGAAGCAGTGTGCCTACAGGTGAGGCTGAGGCACTGGAAAAAGCTCTAGCTTGGAGCTGAAAGACAACTTTCATCCCTAACTTAAGAGAACTTTAATTTTTACTTATAGGTAACAAAATTAGAGCAGCAATATAAAAGAGAACAGTGCCTACTACTGGGGATTTTAAATATTAATTTTTCTAATGGATATATTTTCACACATTAGGAATTAGCTAAAATGTTAATTTTTAAGTTGATTTGTCTAGAATAACATGAATCTTTATTTGCACTTTTCTCAAAAAAAAAAAACCAAAAAACCCAAGCCCGAGGAAAAGGACCGTAAGCCAAGTTAAGGTCTAGTGATAGGAACAGGAACACTAGACGTCCTAGTGGCCTTAGTTTGAGTCTCCAAGTTAATTACCTTTTCGGAGCCTCAATTTCCTCATCTTTAAAATAAAGGTAATTTTTAAAAAATTAATGAATTCATGCCCAGATTTCAAAAAAAAAATCTGGAGTCAGCTTTTTGGGAAGTTGTGAAAATAACAGAAATAATAAAGTGCTTTTTACATATAAAAAGCTGCAGGGCTAGGCATCGTGGCTCACATCTGTAATCCCAGCACTTTGGGAAGTTGAAGTGTGAGGATCACTTGAGGCCAGGAGTTCGAGACCAACCTGGGCAACATAGCAAGACTCTGTCTCTACAAAAACTTAAAAAGAAAAATTAGCTGGGCATGGTGGTGCACACCTGTAGTCTGAGCCACTCAGGAGGCCAAGGCAGGAGGACTGCTTGAGCCCCGGAGTTCCAGACTGCAGTGAGCTCTGATTGGGCCATTGCACTCCAGCGTAGGCAACAGAGCAAGAACCTGTCTAAGGGGAATAAAAAAAAAAAAGCTAGGTAACATTAGCATCACCAGCAATACACGCCACCTAGTAGCTAAGAAAGAGTAACTGCATCTCAATGCAATTCAAATCCTGTAATGTGTATATATATAGCAGGGATCACAATTCAGATCCTTACAAGGATTACTGCATTTGAGGAAAACCTGTAACATAAACAAAAAGGAACTCAGAGAAAACAGACCATGGAGGGGCAGAAAAATATTATCATTAACATATCCAAAGATGATTAGATATTACATCGATGAAAAAACAGGTTTCTATACAAAAGAACATCCAGGGGCCGGGTGTGGTGGCTCATGCCTGTAATCCTAGCACTCTGGGAGGCCAAGGCGGGTGGATCGTTTGAACTCAGGAGTTCGAGACCAGCCTGAGCAAGAGCGAGACCCCTGTCTCTACTAAAAATAGAAAGAAATTATATGGACGACTAAAATATATATATAGAAAAAATTAGCCGGGCATGGTGGTGCATGCCTGTAGTCCCAGCTACTCGGGAGGCTGAGGCAAGAGGATCACTTGAGCCCAGGAGTTTGAGGTTGCTGTGAGCTAGGCTGAGGCCTGGGCAACAGAGTGAGACTCTGTCTCAAAAAAAAAAAAAAAGAATATCCAGGGAACAAAGATAATCTCTGAGCAGTGGTGTGCTGTTGCTGGCTTGTATGGGCTACTAAGAGCCAACTGTTAAATTTTCAGGAATTCTGCAAGCCAGTTAAACACAGGCACTATTGAAAACTCAATTACATAAACTCACAGGTAAATAAACTATATTCGAAACAAGTGTAATAAATACTCAAAATTCATCACTTCCTAATTATTTCATACCATTTAACTATTCTATGTGGTCTTGAAGTCGTTTATGTCCATTATATCTGTATAGAGGGAATACTATGTAATGGTCTGCTAATTAGCATCTCTTCCCAATGCCATGTTGAAATATCCCATTCGTAACTCAAAATCAGCCATGGTCGGAGTTTTCTGCAGAAATAGATAAATACTACAAATCAGAGTTATTGTTGTTATTTTTCCCCAGAGAGCCAGCTGTTAAACATTTACCAACAGACTGGCTCTGGGAAATTAAAAATATGAAGGTAAAATGAAAAATTTAACAAGATTGGAAGATAAAGTTGAAACCTCCTAGAAAGTAGGAAAAGAGATGGACAGTCAGTGGTAAAAGATGAGAAAATTAGAAGGTCAGTCCAGAAAGTCTAATGTGCAGATATCAAGGAGTTCCAGAAAGAGAGCATACAAAATAGTAGGGAAGAAATTTTTAATAGAACAATTCAAGAAAATTTCCCAGAACTGCAAGATAATTTTGAGACTGAAATAATTTACTGAGTACCTTGCAGAACAAATGAAAAAAAAAAGTAAGATATTATTGCAAATTTCAGAGCATTAAGCAACAATGAGTGATCCTAAAAGCATCAAGCCAAAAAAAGAAAATTCAAACAAACAAAAAAACAGGGTACAAAGGAGTGGGAATCAAAATGACTTCTCGGCAACAGCAGTCTGCTTGTTTTTAAAGCTAGAAACAATAAGCACTGCTAAAAATTTTTAGGGCAAATTATTTGCAATCTAAAATCTATTCCCAGTCAAATACCCTATCAGTCAACAGTAAGAGTTGAAAAAAGACATTTTCCAAGATCTCAAAAATGTTTTTTTATGACTCAAGGGATGGATGACATTTGGAAAACAAAAACAAAAAAATGTTTTTCATCCCTTATGCACCTTCCTTTAACAATTCTTTATTGAGTACCTCCCTACTATGTGCCAGTTATTATTCTAAGTACTAAGGATACAGCAGTGAGCAAACAAGGTCTCTGCTCTAATGGGGTTTATTTATAATCTGAAAAGAAGAGGAAGGCAGTAACAATCAAAAATATAACATGTGGCTACTCTGAAGAAAAACAGCAGGATTGGGGGATGGGGTGCTGGTGAGAGGGTGCTTTTTTAGGCAGTGTGGCTTGGGAGGCCATCTCTGTGAGGCTACATTTGAACAGAGACCTAACTGAAGGAGCATGCCCTGTGGAGTTCAGGGGCAAGGCCTTCCAGGCAGGACCCGACCAAGGCGTGTGTAAAAGGCTAATGCGACTAGGAAGGTGATCAGGGATGAAAGCAGAGAGGGAGCTGGAAGAGACCAGCGCGCAAAAGCCCTTTGTACTGGACACTTTGCATTTGTCCCTTTAGGTTCACTCTCTATCCGGCTCTGCTGCCTGGGAAGCTGATGTTTGTGGACCACATCAACAAGCTCCCCTGACCTCAGCCTTCTGGTGAGATTTGGCCAATGGGAGGCACTGGCAAGACATCAGTGCAAGAGGAGAATCTCTACTGAGAGTCACAGCTCTGTCAAGTGGCCCCCACCAGCTTTTGGGTCCAGCCCCCCACCCCAACCAGGGCTGGGAATGCCTAATGCCTGATGCCTCCCCGTGGTGCTAGCTTCAGGGAACCACAGTGCAGTGTGCCTTGGGGTTTCCCTAAACCCTACTTACACCTTTATGGAGTTCCTTTAATAAACACTCTTCAGATTCCTCAGCTTGAGTGTGCCACCCATTTGTTTCCTGCCAGGGTCCTCACTGACACTCTTTCCAAGATAAAGTTTTTAGATTTTGTTCTGAAAGAGGTGGGAAGCCACTGGTTTTTGAGCCTATTGGACACAACGTGACTTACATTTTTAAAATATCACCCAGGACACTAGGTATAGAAAAGACCCTGGGGGGGGAAGGGTGAGAAAAGAGAACAGTTACATTTTCCAACAGTAAGGGTAAGAGGTGGTGAGTTGACTGGGGCGGCTGTAGTAGAGGTGGTAAGTGGTGAAATTGTAGGTGCATTGTAGGTAGAGCCAGGAGGGGTTGGCGATCAACTGGGTATGTTGTGTTAAGAGGAAAAAGGGAAGGAAGACTCGGGTTTTCAGTCTGAGGACAAATTTTAAGTTGCCATTTACTAAGATAGAGATATCTGGGAAACAGCAGGTTTGGGCCACAAAGTGCTGGGATAAATAAAGCTCAGGTCTTTATTAGAGATCCAAGCAGGGATGTGGAATAGGCGGTTGCACATCTAAGGCTGGAGTTCAGGGCAAGTCTGCACTGGAAGGTATGTATTTGCGTGTAGTAACCTTAAATATAGCATTTAAAGCCACAGACTAGATGAAGTTACCTACCAGTGGGTATGAACAGAAGTGAGGTCCAAGGATTCAGACCTTCTTAGGGAACTACTACAGGATATGTTTCACTAAAAGGGAGAAAACAAAGAAGGAGAAAGACATGTAATGAGGAAAAGAAGAAAAATCTGAAACTGGAGGCAGAAAGAATCCCTGCACAGATGAACAGAGCCCAGAACTACAGGTCTCAAAAGTAACCTGTCTAAACTGGAGCTGGAGGATGAAGCATCTTGGGAGGGATATCACCAAGAAAAAAACAAAAAGCGTAAAATCGTTTGAACATACTGAGATTTAAACTATGGCTCAAAGTTTGGGGATGAATTTGAAATAGGAATACAGAACACCAAGCAGATGGAAAAACTACTAACATTTTATGTAAATGTTAACAAAAATGTAAATATAGAATTACATCAACATATTATATATAGCAGTCATAGAAATATAGACTATTGATTTAACCATAAACAATCACATAATTATGAGGATGCCAGAGGAAGTGGTATAAGAAAATTAAAAACCAAGACATCATGGTATAAGAATGTTTTAGGGCAATTCCACTTCTAGGTATACATATACCCGAAAGAACTGAAAACAGGTTCTCAAATAAGTACACGTACACGTACACGTACACAAAGGTTCATAGCAGCACTATTCAAAATAGCTAAAGGGTGGAAACAACCCAAATATCCATCAACTAATGAATGCACAAATTGTGGCATGCACACACATGGAATATTATTCAACCATAAAAAGGAGTGAAGTACTGATTCGTGCTACAGTGTTAATGAACTGCAAAAGCACTATGCTAAGTGAAAGAAGCCAGACACAAAAGGTCACATGTTGTGTGATCCTATTTGTATGAAATATCCAGAATAGGAAAATCCATAGAAACAGAAAGCAGATTAGTGGTTGCAGGGGTCTGAGGGGAGGGAAAAATGGAGTAACTGCTTATTGAGTATGGGGTTTTTGCTTTGGGGTGATGAAATGATTTGGAACTAGACAGAGGTGGTGGTTACAAAGTATTATGAATGAACTAAATGCCACTGAATCATTCACTTTAAAATCGGGAATTTTATGTTATGTGAATTTCACCTTAATTTTAAAAAAGAATGTTATTTAGAAATAAGGCATATTATATCCTAAAAAAAAAACAGCTATGAGTTTAAAGTGGTTACCCTCATCTTTAGGAAGGTAGGGCTGCAAAAGGGAAGAAACCGTTGTTTTTGGGTTTTTGGAGACAGAGTCTCACTCTGTCACCCTGGCTAGAGTGCAGTGGTGTCATCATACGTTATTGCAGTCTCAAACTCCTGGGCTCAAGCTATCCTCCTGCCTCGGCCTCCAAGTAGCTGGGACTACAAGTATGCGCCACCATGCCCGACTAAATTTTCTATTTTTTGTAGAGACAGGGTCTCACTCTTGCTCAGGCTGGTCTCAAACTCCTAACCTCAAGCAATCCTCCCGCCTCAACCTCCCAGAGTGCTAGGATTACAGGCCTGAGCCACCGCGCCCGGCCTCCAGTGACACTTTTATGTATTATTTCTAATGCTACACTGTGGTTAACACATCACACGTCTCAGTATTAATATCAAACGTATTAAAAATACTTAGAAACATTTCTGCCATGATATCAAAACAAAGTCATTACTTCCTAGTCTCTTCCCATTCTCCCTGTATGTATATAGCAATCACCTCTGAGATTAAAAACGGCTCAGCTAGTTTAAGGAACTAGTGAAGGGATGCCATAGATGGAAACGATCTTACGGCTCCCTGTGGAATCACACAATTACAATAACTGAGCTAAAACACTTCCCCATCATAAAAGACCAACACATATTATCACTGATACGTACTAGTTTTTAACAGGAAAAGAAATACAAGACTTGCTTTTAGTTAAACAATGATTTTATTGCTTGAGTTCATAGACAAATTTATGCAACCAGCGCAGAGGCTGTGGATGACTCACTGAAAAGGAAAAAGGGGGAGAGAAAAATCAAGATTAATACTGGTCTTCCATATCCATTCACAGAATTTCCCTGCTAATGGAGTTATTTGCAAACAGCTAAAATCAACCAGCTCATTGTGCTCAAGCATAATGAAGACGCTCACTCAGACATCCAAGGAAGAACTGGCCAACACAAGGGAAGACCTTTCTGGTGGAAACTGCGAATGTTTGGAAATCAATCATCACAGTGAGCAATTCATGGAAAAAATGAAAACAACACAAACACCTGGAAGCAGAGGTGTGAAATCAAACCACCCACTATCTAAGGGGGAGTCAAAAGGGCTTGCATGGTCTAAACCAAGGGTCTGCAAACTATGGCCCTCTGCTGGTCTAAAAAATGTTTCAGTAGAGCACAGCCACACCCATTTGTTTATGCACTGTCTGTGGCTGCTTGCCCACCACCATGGCAGAAAGAAAGAGTAGTTAACCATATGCCCCACAAGCATGAAATATTTACGATCAGGCCTTTTATTATATCTGCCACCTGATATTTACTATCTGGCTGACTCCTATTCTTGTTAACAAAAAAGGTTATACTTACTACTTCCAGTTGGGAGGAAGAACTCGCTTGGTCTTGTAATATCGAGCCAATCGATGAATTCGGCTCTCTATCAGAATCAGGCGGAATTTAGCATCCTTATCCTAAAAATAAACCAATACAATTCAAGACCGTCACCCAAATGACTTAACATTTTATCAGACATTAATGTTAACAAAAGAATGTAGAGCTACCATGCACTTTCTCTGATGAAAAGTTATCTAACACCCTGTAATAGAATCATAGACTAGGGTTCATGTGGCCAGATTAAGTCCTTAAGGGAATTCAGGCTTCCAGGATAACACTTCACAGGAATTACTTGCAGAACTCTGCAAAAAAAACCCCATACCCCAAAATTTTGGCTTAAGTGGATATACTATATTTAGGGGCACCAAAGATTAAAAAGAAATCTCTTCTAGTAGAATTTTTATTTCAAAGCAACTACAGTTGCTAGTTTGTGCCCAAAACCACCTTAGATAATTCAAATCAGATGCATTATTACATTTTACTGAAATAAGTTAGCATGAGCAGTTATTTCTATTTAGCACTAGGTTTTATTTATTTATTCTCCTACCTTCCTATTCCTCTCAAGATGCTTTCGAACAGCAACCGCTTTCTTAATTAAATGGTAGAGATCCTCAGGAAGATCAGGAGCAAGTCCTTTAGACTTAAGGATTCTCAAGATTTTATTTCCTGTCACAAAACGTACTTGTGCAACGCCATGTGAGTCCCTCAGGATCACACCTGAAAAGGGAATCATATATTGTAACTTCCAACACCAAACAAACCAGAGCTTGCGATGTCAATGCTCCGAACAAGCCACTTTCCAAGTTTCCTATCTGTAACATGGAGTCTCCTTTTATACATCACAGAAACAGTAGAACGCATGAAAGCTCACTCAGACATCCAAGGAAGGTTTTACCCAACACTTAGGAAAACCCTTCTGGTGGAAACTGCGAATGTTGGAAAACCATCATCACAGTGAGCTTGCTGGAATACAGATGACCAAAGGAAGCAATGAGATTTCTGTTATGTTTTTGTTCTATAATTAAAACCAACTGATATTAATTCTTAAAAAAAACTTAGTATCATTTCTTTTAAACCTCAAATTAATTCTGGCTACTTGACAGTGCATTATGTATTTTCTTTTTGTGTGTATGTCACACCACCACTAGACAATAAGACCCAGAAGGGGACATATTTTGTTCCTTTTTTTTTGGACTAGTGTATTCTCAGGGCCTAGACTGCGTTCAGAACATGGTAAACATTTGCTGAATGAAGCCACTTGCACAAAATCACACACAGCTGAAATTCAAACTCATCTAACTGTGAGCAAACACTCTGTGTAGCCAATTCCAACTCTTCCACTTAATAGCTGTGTAATTTGGGGCCAGTATTTAACTGCACTGTGCCTCAGTTCCTCAATTGTAAAATGGGGGGAATTACTAATATTTATTTCAAAGTATTGCTGTCAGAATTCAACGAGGTCAGTATAAAATGCTTAGAAGCATGCACCTAAGGATGCCTAGCCCATAGTAAATGCTCACTAAGTTTTAGCGTTTGCTAAATAATAACTTCGAAGTTGAACAAATAAAACTTAGGCCTCAGTCATCAACAGTACAGCCAGAAAAAAATGGGCAAACAATTTTCAAGGCACGTATAAGACACATTTAACCCCAGGGCCTTTTCCTACACGAGGGCCGGCGGAAGGAGCTACATTAGACAAACACTCACCGATCTGTGAGGGAGTAAGGCCCTTCTTGGCCAGTTTATAAATCTGCTCCTTCACGTCGTCAGACGTCAACTTCAGCCACTGTTTATGAAACACAAAGTGGCCTTAAGATGAAAAACCAGTGATGGCGCCAAGCACAGCGGCCCCATCTACCCGCAAAGCCGCGCTCCGCATACACACAGGTCCCCCACCCCGGCGCCGCTTCCCCCGAGCGACAAAGGCCACCCCCCTCCCCGGCTTCTCCCCGGTCCCCGCGCGCTACTTACAGTGGGGACGCTGCGGCGATAGGGCAAAGCCGACTGGGACAGGCCCTTCCTGAGGACAAAAGCAATCTCGGTGTCAGCCGGCGGCTCGTGCTATAGCAACCCAGAACATCGCCCCCGGCCCGCTGCCCACACTCCCTCCCTTCCCCTATCCCGCGGCCCAGCCCCGCAATCCGGCTCGGTGCCCAAGCTCACCCGGGAGCATGCATGCGACCCATGATGGCGGCGGTCGGGCAGCAAAAAGAGAGCGAGGTTAGAAGCGCCGCAGGAAGCCACCCCGCACGCAGGAAGTGACCTCACACGTCCCGTTGCCTCACAGCCGGGAGGCGGAGCCACGCTGCGAAGCCGCCGTCGTCCACGTGACTACACATCCCGAAATGCATTTCACCATCGCACTAGACGCCTCAGTGGGCCAGACGCTCATCCCGGCATGCATCGGTCTTCGGTTAGTCTCCTGGCCGGAGCGGGAAATTGAGGCAGACGCTAGCTTCCGATCGAAGTTCACTGCTCTGGCCATCTGTAGAAAGAGAAGTGCTGCCGGCGCCGAGATTGTAAAGGTTCGAGTCCTGGGCCCTCAGGCATGGAGTCAGTAGAGCTGGAGGGATCAGCCATACACAAGTGCCTCGTTCGTTCGCCAGCGCCAGGCTTTGTCTTTGCACTAGATCCCTCAAAGTCTGCCCCTGCCCGGAGTAAATTCACAGGTACAGTACCCTGTGATAAATACTACACGGAAGTAATGGTAGCAGCCACCGCCCAGCCCGCGCTTCCATTTTTTATCTCTAATCGTAACCTAATCTGCCGGGGAGGAGTTCACTGACGGTAACAAACCGGCTTAAGGATTTGAACCTGACCGTGGCGGACTCCAGCCCTTGCTACGCTGTTTGCCCTGCGCAGCGTTGTGGCGCGCGCGGCTCGCAGAGGAGGGGTGTTGGGCAAAGCCTTACCGAGCCACATACCCAAGTGAGAGGTGGCCGGCAGAGAAGAGTGTAGGGAACAAGATTGCAAAGCCCAGGAGGATGAGGGAATAACTGTCCACAAGTTTAAAGTAACTGGTGAAAAGTTGAAAGAACTCTAGGTAGTAAAACGTCCACTCCCACTGTTTTGATGAATAACTCTCCAAAACATTAGGAATTTCAATCAAATTGGGTGCTCTATTTGGGTGATCTGGTTTTTTCCTAGAAAAGATGCATTCTTATCATTAGCCAAATTTACATTTTTTTAGCCCAGTTATGGAATAGGTATCTTCAACTTAACATGACTCCAAATCCCGATCCCTGCCCTTAGTTGCCACTCCAGACCCTTCTATTTCAGTTAAACGGGACCCCATTTGCTAGACCTAGGAGTCTCCCTTTTTCCTCTGTCTCCCTTCCTTTAGAGTCATCTTAGCTGTACTACAGAAGTGTATCATGAATACATTACCCTCCCCCATTTCCACTGCTATCATCTATCCTAGCCACCATCCTCTCTCATCTGGGCAGCTCAGTGCGGTCCCCACTGTTTGTGCTCTTACTCATGTTCCCACTCTAAACATAACCCATTCCCCACCTAGCAGTCAGAGAGTGAGCTTTTAAAAACGTAGATTAATCTCTTACTCCCCTGCTTTCTCAATGCATTTAAAATAAAACCCAGGCAAGGGGCCATGGCTCATGCCTGTAATCCTAGCACTTTAGGATCCTGAGGCTGGAGGATCGCTTGAGGCCACCAGGAGTTTGAGAGCAGCCTGGCAAGAGCAGGACCCCCTCTCTACAAAAAATTTAAAAATTAGCCAGGTATGGTGGCTCGTGCCTGTAGTCCCAGCTACCTGGGAGGCTGAGGCAGGAGAATCGCTTGAGCCCGGAGTTTGAGGCTGCAGTGAGCTATGACACCACTGCAGTCTAGGCCAGGTGACAAAATGAGACTGTCTCAAAAAAAAAAAAAAAAAAATTAGCCAGCGTGGTGGCACCCGCCTGGATGACACAGCTAGACCCTGTCTCTAAAAAAATAAATAAAACTCAAACCCCTGGCCTGGGCTCTTGTCTTGCCACTTCCTCTCAACCCCCGTTTCTAAACATTCAAGCCACACTCACTCTTTTCTGACCCTACAAAGTGTTCCTTTCCTGCTTAGAGCCTTTCCTCTTGCCACTGCCTGAAGTGCTCTTCCCCGAGGTCTGGCTTTCAGATCCTGGCCTCCATATCATCTCAGGGTGGTCTTCCCTAAAGAGGACCATCTAAAATAGCCCTTCTGCTTCCCAACAAAATATCTATGGATTTGCCCATTCTGGACATTTCATATATATGGAATCCTATAACATGTGCCCTTTCATGTCTGGCTACTTTCACTTAGCTTGCTTTCAAGGTTCATCCATGTTGTAGAATCTGTCCACTCTTCAGTTGGTGGACATTTAGGTTTTTTCCTACTTTTTGGCTATTATGAATAATGCTACTATGAACATTGAGTACAAGTATTTGAGTATTTAAGTATGTAGGAGGGGAATTAGTAGGTTAATTATTCTGTTTAACTTTTTGAGGATCCATCGAACTGTTTTCCATAGCAGCTACACCATTTTACATTCCTACCAGCAGTGTCTGACGGTTCTAATTTCTCCACATCCTCATAAACACTTTTTTTTTCATTCTAGCCATCCTAGGGGCTGTGAAGTGATATCTCATTGTGGTTTTGAGTTGCATTTCCTTAATGACTAATGATGTTGAACACGTTTTCATTTGTTTATTGGCCATTTGTATATCTTCTCTGGAGAAATGTCTATTCAATATAAAGTCCTTTGCCCATTTTAAAAATGGACTTTCTGTTCTTGAGTTGTAAGAGTTCTTTATATATTATGGATATTAGGCCTTTATCAGGTACACTATTTACAAATATTTTATCCCATTCTGCAGGCTGTCTTTTTACTTTCTTGATAGTGTCCTTTGATGTACAAAAGGTTTTAGTTTTGATGTCCAATTTACCAATTTTTTTCTGTTGCTTGTGTTTTTGGTGTCTAACAATCCATCACCAAATCCAAGGTCAAGAAGATACATGCCCATGTTTTAAGAGTTTTAGATCTTATGTTTAGGTCTTTGATCCATTTTGAGTTAATTTTTATATATGGTATGAGGTAAGAGTTCTACACCTCATTCTTTGGCATGTGGTTAATCCAGTTGTCCCAGCACCATTTATTGAAAAAAAAAAAACACCTTTCCTCATTGAATGGTTTTGGAGTCTTGTGTGTCTTTCCTGGATCATTCTTCGAACAAAAATGGGCAAATAGTGGTTCTTGAAATGACAAATACAACAACCAAAATTAAAAAGGGAAATATATTGGCGAGAAGTCAAAAGACATACAAGAGACTGGAAAGGTCTATCATACATTTAACCAGAGTTCCAAAAGGAAATGTGGCAGATACAATGTTTAAAAAGATAATGGTTACCAAATATTCAGAAATGACAAAAGTTACTGATCCACAGATTTAAGAATCTTAAATAGGATAAATAAAAAGATATCTACACCTAGAAACATCTTAGTTAATATGAGGTTAGCCCTATGCTAATAACTGAAGCTGTGTGACGGATTCATTCATGGAGTTCATTATACTGTTGTCTACTTTTGTATATGCTTCAAATTTGCAGAATAAAGTTTTTCAGAAGATTAAGGATGAAATAAAGACTTTTTTTCCTGACAAACTATGTTACCTGCAAAACTGGCTTAACTGTTTGAGTTATTGTTCTTTCATGGTCTCTGGGCCCTTTTACATGTTATCCTAAGGTCAGAAAAATCACAGCCTCTCTCCAGTGTCATTCCAGGTTGAAGGTATTATATCAGAAGAATCTACATTTCTCAGTTCTGTAGATAAATCTGTAACATGGCTGTTGCTGTACTACTTTAAGTAAACTACCAAAGGCCAGGGACCATACTCACAGAAACATTTCACTTCTAAGAAATGGTGATGGGGCTATAGCAAAGTAGTAGCAAATCAAACCTTCGAAGAACTACACTCAGAACCCTGACTCTCTGGACATTTTTAGAGGCAATTAACAGGCTAGTTCTGAAATTCATGGTTATTGGACCTTAATAAACTCCTAGGTGAAATGCAAAAAATAGCAACAGTGAACCCTCATCAAAGTTTAGAACCAAAACTGTTAGTATGTGAAAAAGGAAAAAAAATGATAGCAGAGTTCCTCTATTCCAGAAATATTTTAATACAATCATAGTACAGTTATAAAGTCACATTCAATTCACTGAATATATTCAAGGTATTAATAAAAATATTATACATCTTTATTCACTACCTTAATACAATTAAAGTATTTTGGTTCTTATAGCTGAGACTAATTCCCATATTCATTCATATTTGCACTGCTAGTCAAACAACATGTAAGTAAATCTATTATGACAGTGGGGCTTCAGTCCTTTTTCAACTGAAGTCTAAGTATCAAAAGTGAACTTTTTTTTTCTTAAATGCCACAATACTTGAATCCTAGAAAGAACAATCAACCAATTTAAGGCAAGATATTGAAACTTTTATACAACTATAATTTGAAAAAAGGAATACTTTATCAAAGATCATACATGCCTTAACATTTAGATACCTATGGATTTATATAAAGGCAATTATAAAAACATCAGTGCAAGTTCTACATTGGGTTCCTCAGTAGAGAAAATAATAGGTTCTTGGAGTGAACCATTATCTTCAAATCCCAAAACACTGGCAAGAAGAAAGAATTCTGGTGCAGGACTTACATGTAGCATAATTATTTTTAGTCAATAAAGACAAGTATAAAATATTGTGATTATACGTAAAAATTAGTGTCTTGGCCAGTTTGTTTAAACTTTTGTTTTTCAGATTTACTGTAATGTAAGCTTTAAAAAAAAAAAGCTTAAAAATCCAACTAATTTAAAATTGATTGATAGTGTAGTAGTGCAAAGAGTCTCTCTTTTTTTTTTTTTTTTGGTATGGGCTGAAGATTAGCGTTTCACAAAGAAACAACTTATATTAAACTATATGTAAAATATATGTGTGTTTTAATGACCAAAGAAGGCACAAAATGAGTTAAATTAAGAGAAAACATTACCACTTATTCTGAACTCTTAACTGTACAGTGTTAATCATAATATACACTTTTAGATATGAATCCAGATTTCTTATTAAAAAGTGACATCACATATGCTAGCTCTATTATTTGTGCTAAGACACTGCTGTAACAGACTGTAAAAAGGCAGTACATGTTGAGTCCAATTGACAATGACCTTTTACCAAGACAGTACTTTTTTTTTTTTTTTTTTTTTTTTTAAACAGTGGCTAAGTGACAACTCATGGAATGGAATTAGGTCTCAAAAGCTTAAGTGAAAATTTCTAGTGCTTTTGCAAAGCTACTTACACATCTTAAGGAAATGTTAACTGTATGAGGAAAAAGCAAATGGTGGTGCTTTGATCTGCATTTTAATTAACTTATTAAATAGACAACACATTTTAACATTAAAAAAAGACACATATGATACTCATAGGTTTAACTCCAAATGGACCATTAGTGTTAGGCACCAAAAATTTCAAGTTTTTTTTTCTCTAATCTGTCCAACTGATACATTCTCATCAACTCTTCTATTTCTGCTCTGCAGGTATCACCATTTACGTTAAACATTTGCACAGTTCATAAAAATTCTATGCTAGGCAACTGAATCGAGATTGTCCTTTCTCTCTTAGTACTCTTCACTGCATATTTTGTCAGTTTTCTCACAGCAACCAGTTTGCTACAATCTCTATTACCATTTAAAAAGTATCTGAATTTCTGTTCTAACCATGAGAGTTCCTATCTCATTCATATATGTTTTTAACCCAAATTAAACAAACATGTCCAAAGTTAATTAATAAAAATTAATGTTCTCAATGGTTACTGTAGAATAATTCCAATCCTATCTCTTATGATTCTGAATCCCATTATATTAAGGAAAATAATTCTTTCATGTGAATGTACAATGTTTACAAATGTAAGTAAGACAGTTTACAAGACAAATTTCTGTAACGGTCTATATTAAAATTTAGTCTGGACCCTAAAATTCTTGTCCTGGGCCTCTTGTGAATAGTCTGCCCTACTCAGGAATGGGCACACAGGTGAATAATTTTCACTTGTTAATGAGGGAGTGGAGTATAGACATATAGAAGTGAAATGACCAAATTTCACTTCAACAGCCCTGGGAAAAAATAAAGGGTTATAATGGAATGATGGAATTTAGGGTATAACTACGTTGATGAATCTTGTTTAGGTACTGGGCAACAAGAACTTAAATCAAATGGCCTGATTGTTTAAATAACTAAGTCACACATCAGAAGTAGAGAAAATGATCTTTTTGTGGGGAAAAATACTAGTATATGTACATAATTTCTTGTTTAATAAGTTGAAAGTGAGTGAAAACTACTTATTAATCATTTATCAAATCAGGAAAAAAGTCAGAAATGAAGTGCCAGGGAAGCATAAAAAGTTAAGGCACCATTATTTACAACTTCAGTGATTGGCACTTATTCTGACAAAAGCTCTTTTTTAAAGACATGAATAAAAAGCAATATTATTTCTTCCCTACTTCTATAAACTAGTTAGTAGTTCTTAACATAGCTATCTACTACTTGTGCTTTGCTTTTCAGCCCTGTGAATAGCAGCTGCATTTTATGGTAACATCCTGCATCTTTCCTTTACTTTGGTGTTTGTGAACATACACAGTGGTAAAGACTGTAAAAGGTGCATAAGAGGAAAACAATTATGCTGTGTCTATATAGGAAACAATGCAAAATAGTTGGCTGAACTGATATAGTACTGTCTCAAAGTCTTTTTCAGGACTTACATATTAAAGTTTAGGGTTTGTAGTATTCAGTATAATGACTTTAAAACAGCAATGGCTTTCAAAAATTCATAAAGGTTAGTTATGTGACTCTTGGTCCAACAGATGTGTTGAAATGCAGCAAGTATATTAACTTTATAATTTCTGTCCAAGTATAAAAATACTATGCAAAGTTCATAAGTGTGTATGTGTGCATGTGCGCACACGTGTTTATAACTGTTCTTGCTTCCAAAGCTCAGAAATTCACTAGTTTACAAGTAAGTTGCAGCAGTCAGCTGATACCACTTAACAGTCTCTTTGCTCAAGTTGAAATCCTTCAAAGGCAGGGTTATTCCACCCAAGAAAAAATTCTCCCGCAGTGATTCTGCACTGAGTACACTTAGTTGAAGTTCTCTCTGTCTTAGGGTTTCTTTGCTATATCCACTGTACACAAGCTACAGCAAAAGAAAAAAGAAGCAATAAATTACAAGTTAAATTTTGTTCAGGGGTGGGAGGGGTGAGAGATAAAAACTTACCTATGGGTACAATGAACACTGTTCTGGTGATGGGCACATTAAAAACCCTGACTTCAGCAGTGTCCATGTAACAAAAACATCTGCACCCCCTTAATATTTTGAAATTAAAAAAATTTGTTTGGTTTCTTGGAATATTTTAAGTGAAAACATGAGAATATTAGCCAAAGAGTGACTGTAATGAATGACATTGATTATGACACATCTGGTGGAATTTGTCTGAATGCTTTAAGAAGCACATTTTATATTTCAGGATTCTTAGGTTGTACTATCATTCCTGTGAATGACTGACACAGAGTTGTACAAAGCAGTACCAATCACTGGCTAAAAAATAAAAACTAGAAACATGGTTTTTCTGAGATGGAGGTGATGGGGAAGGGAAAAGAAATTTCATGGCAATATACCTTAAGATGATTTAATAGCTAGGAAAGAGAACGGAAGGAAGCAAACTGGGAGATAGCATAATTATTTTACAAAAAAGGGATTAAAATTTCCGTTCATTGTCTTTTTTTGTTGGATTTTATATATCATGGAATGATAATTTGATTATTCGTACTTCAATATGAATTTGCCAACTAAAAATGCAGTTTGCAGCAAATCCATAATGTTACAAGGCTATTCTGTGTCAAATTCAACACATTTAACACTTAGAATTATTTTTCCAGAAAGCCTCACCATAAGTTCTGAGAACCATCTCCTAAATCTAGTCCTCCTCACTGTTTGATTAAAATAACTAAAAACAAAACAAAACCAAAAACAAACAAAAACTGATATTTCATTTCCTTGACAGCACAACACAACTAGGAAAAAAAAGCCAGTGTACTACTTTTTGAGACTAATAACAAATTGGTCTTTACCAAGAATTGTATATGCTTTTAAAAAGGTGAAAGGATCTTCTATAGGTTTTAATAAATTCTTAACATTGATGGAAATTCAGAATTATTTGTTTCCAATCTCTAATCAGACATTTTTGTGCGGATATAATATTAACATACACAAATAATGTGTTTACCCTAAAGAAACAGTTGAATAAGGGGGAGGAGGGGACTTTATCAGGTTTTAATAGGTTAGTAAGTTTATAAGTTAATCATGGGTATCTCAGCAAAGTCATAGTTATGCTCCACAGCGTTCATTCAGCTGATGCTCTGCTTATTGCTTTCAATTTTGGGCCTCTATTTTAAGACACTTACTGACAGAGTGAAACATATCTGAAGGAGAATGATTTTGAAACTATGTCCTATCAAATGAAGGTAAAGGTACTGAAGATGTCTTAAAAGGATAAACAGGAAGGATATTTGAACTTCAGTTATCTGAGGGGCTGCCACATAGAAGGAAGAAAAGCGTAGTTCCATGTGGCTCCAAGAGGTACAATTAAGACTCCACAGGTGACTGCACATAGTCAAGATTTCAGCTTCAGTATAACAAAAAATCTAGACCAGGCGCAGTGGCTCACGCCTGTAATCCCAGCACTCTGGGAGGCCAAGGCCGGTAGATGGTTTGAGCTCAGGAGCTCAAGATCAGCCTGAGCAAGAGCAAGACCCCGTCTCTACTAAAAATAGAAAGAAATTATCTGGCCAACTAAAAATATATATAGAAAAAATTAGCTGGGCATGGTGGCGCATGCCTGTAGTCCCAGCTACTCGGGAGGCTGAGGCAGTAGGATCCCTTAAGCCCAGGAGTTTGAGGTTGCTGTGAGCTAGAGGCCGACGCCACGGCACTCACTCTAGCCCAGGCAACACAGCGAGACTCTGTCTCAAAAAAAAAAAAAAAAAAAATCTAAGAGTTGGAGCTGCCCAGACAAACTAGATGGCCTCAAAGAATTTTAAGTGCAGACTGGACAACCACTTTTTGAGAGTATTATAGAGGGGGGTTCATGCACTGGAGGAGTAGTTGAATTATGGCTTCCCAGGTCTATGACTGAGAACTCTATTCTACACCATTTTGTTAAATACCATTAGACTGTTATTGACTTACTTTTATAACGAATAGTTCAGCAATTGATACCCAAAAACTTAAAATTTAAAATGTTTTAAAATTTAAAGTCTCAAAACAACAAACCAAGGAAATGTCTAGAAATTATTTTAACTTACCATTTCATTGAATGTTGGATTCCTAGTTTTTCGTGAAATTTTGGTTTTACGTTTGGATGTTTTGTGGGTATCTGGAAGTAGGTATGTTTTGACATATGGATTTGGGTCAGCCCCATCTTCAGTAACCTATAAAGAAAAGCAGTCCCTTAACAGTAATGCTTCCTACCAAGGTAGGGGTTTCCTCTACAATCATTATTTTTAATCACTCACAAGATCTTTGATGTGCATCACCATGATGAAAAGAGTACCATTTCGGTAAGAAACAGATAATTTCACCGCTCCTCCTATTTGACCTGGAGTAGGACTGAAGGGACCTGCATCTGAAAATACAGAAATTTTCATCTTTATTTTATCCTGCTTACAAGTGCTCAAGCTGCAACAAAAGAATTTTGCTTTAGTTCCAAGACCATCACATGTGGTGGGAGCAGAGAGGAGGGGAAAGAGGAGTAAAGAACCAGTTAGGCCACTGATTTATACGTCTTCGGTAATCACACTCTATTAAGAAAGTTATTTTTATTCAGAAATAGATTAGCTTAGAAAGAATACCCTCCTCCCATTCTCACTGACCACAGCCAATTTTTCTACTGTCGTTCTACCATTCATTAAAAAGTTATAGACTTGCAGGTCATAAGTTACCCACAAAGAAAAAAAACTCACCTGCAGACCTAGCTATTCCTTCAGCTTTCTCATCACGAAGTAAAGGGTGGAAAAAAGTACAAACAAGATCACACTAAGATTGAAAAGAAAAAAGATTCATTAGCTTAAATACGAAGTAGCACAAAAGATATAGTAAGTTAATACTTCTCATTTAGGAAGGTCACCTCTGCTACATCCGTTGAAGCACTCATCAAACTCTGTAAGTAACTGTTTAACTCAATTTTCCTTTTGGCTGCTACATCTTTTATATGTGTTCTTCCTAGAACCATCCTATTGGGAAAGCTACAAAAGAAAAACAAAAGCAAGTGGGATTTAAATAATCAAGTACAATATTTACTTAGAAATATACTTTTTTATATAGAGTTTTAATTCATTATAATTTTTTGTGATTTCTCTTCAAAGTACTGGAGATGAAATAATTCAATTACCTACCCATCATCCTTTTATGAGCCTTGGTAGAAACCATGCATGTTTTGCTAACTTGCTGTATTTATTACTTATTTTCTACTATTTCTTCTCAAATTTAACCATTCCCAAATATTTTATCCAAATCTGATCTCTAAAAGAATCATTACTCGATTCTTTTAGAGTACTCACAGCTATCATAGACACCAGTAAAATCTACAATTAATAATAAAAGGCCTAAGGCCTAAGTAAGGTACTGAAAGCATAATCTAAATTCCACTTATTTTGGTGGCAGTGGAAAGATGACACCACACATGGAAACAAACTCTAATACCCACTTCACTTCCTTCTTACTTTGAAATCCAGTCTGAAAAGAATATGAACAACTTGACACAGGAAATCTACTGGTCATTAAGCTACATTAAAACTGAGGGGTTCTGGGTGTGAAGCTGGCTCTTGGTGCTGCTTTGCTGCAACTGCCATTTGCCATGTTGATCATTCTCTTCCTTTTGGAGAGTAAGAGGGAAAGAACACAGTCTGAGTGGTTTCCATTTACGTAAAAAATAAAAACCCTGAAGGTTTCCAAAGAGTATCAGATATAAAACTAAGCACTAAGATTTTAATTAACAGTCTTGATGTTTGCCTCAGTTTATTATCAGAGGAGCTCAGCGTGGCCCATAGTAGATTACTTTTGCACTGATTTAGAATCTGACCTTTTTTTTTTTTTTTTTTTTTTTTTTTAAAGACAGAGTCTCACTCTGTTGCCTGGGCTAGAGGGCAGTGGTGTCACCATAGCTCACTGCAATCTCAAATTCCTGGGCTCAAGTGATCCTCCTGCCTCAGTCTCCCAAATAGCTGGAACTACAGGCGCACACCACCACGCCTGGCTAATTTTTCTATTAATGTTTTTTGTAGAAATGGGGTCTCACTACATTGCTCAGTCTAGAAGAATCTGACTTTTTAAACCAAGATTCCAAATTATTATCTGGTGTTGCTTACTATGGTAGAGACAGCAAAGTAAGCTTCAACTAAAATTAGAATTCTAGAAAATCCTATATTTTAAGATAGTAATCATTTACTTATTGTTTATTCATTCAACAAAAACTTACAGCTCCTTGTCTCTATCTAGTTTGGTATTAGACCCTTGGGATACAAAGGAAAATAAGCCAGACATGGTCCATAGTATCTTACTAAGTGAAAACATAAAGCTTTTCACCTACATTTGCTAGCAAATTGTTTCCTACAAAAAAGGATTAACATACAAGGATTGGGACGTACCCTGGTAACTTCCAAAGTGGAAAAATAATACTGAGCTTATTGTGAAGTTCCTGAAACTCGTCAAATGTCCGGAAGACAAATGATGGTTCGAGCTGTCCTTCCCTCAAAATTCGGACTACATAAATCTGAAAAGAAATCACACCCCAAACACATCAAATTTCCAACAGAATCTTCTTTCCTGACAGAAAAGAAATTTAAAGCTTGATCATTATATGTAATCCAAGTGCTTTTAACTGGGTAAGAACATCTATGTCACCAATAGGAAACAGCAAATATAAAAGTCATTGTATTTATAGCACATTTAACTACATTCTAAAAGGGATCATAACCATTGTAAGATAAACAAACTAGAACTTGAAAGCAAAAGCCATTTTATTTCCAGGATTGAATAAATGTACTTTCCAAATCTAAAAATTTAGTTCAATTCCAATGAAAATATAACTTTATTTAAGAAAGTCAATAGGAAAAAAGGCAAAAAGCGTATGGGGGGGAGAAAAGGAAAACTTGTTTTGCTGGATATTTAAACTATTATAAAGTTGTAGCACTTTAAGGAATATAATACTGGTGTAGAAAGAGCCAGATATCTCTATAGAAGACCAGAAATAAATTCAGGGATATTTATATAAACTTTGTATATTTAAAGGTGGCATTATTAATCATTGGGGAAAGAATGGACTACTTAATAAAATAATGTTAGGATAAAATAATAAACATATAAAAAGATACTAAAATTTATTAATAAAATAGGTGAAAATTAAAATAATAGTGAAATAGCTTTCTAAAATCTATGAATTTGTCAAAAAAATTAAAAACTGACAGTGCTGGAAAGTATTATCCAACAAAAGTATTAGCATAAGAGTAAAAAAATCACAGCAAGAAAGATGATATTATTATAGTCTCGAGGGGGAAAAAGCACACTGAAGATCCTGTTTTTGTTTAAAAACAAACTGCATGTTATAATGTATTAGAGAGTAAAATAGGAACTTCGACTTTTTACTTTGTATACTTCTGTATTGGTTGAATTTGTTACAATGAGCAAGATTTCCTTTGAAATTAAGGAAAAATTGAAGATAAGGAATGAGAAAAGCAGAATAGCACCATCCTTTTAGCCTTGTCTCTGAAAGGAAAAATATCGTTTGGTACTCACAGTTTTTAGGCAAATTTAGCAAGAAATAAATACCCCCCCAAATTAGAGATGCTTCAGGTACATTTGCTTTTTGTTGGACCACCCAAGGAAGAAACAAGCATGAATAGAACAAATGCTCAGAACTTTAGCGGAGTCAGCAAAAGAAGTAGAAAGGACAATAGTAATACATGCATGATTGTCTACAAATATTGAAATCAAACTTACATAATGTTTATCTGGGTTGTATTTCTTATGATATGTGAAAACAGAGACTTCCTTGATTCGACCATCTTGTCTAAAGGAGTATGTTTTGGGTGAAAATGAAAGGATGGGCTCATCATTAGAAGGAAGACCAGAAAAACGAAGCTGAGCAAGGTTGTGAATGAAGAAGTTAAACTTTGTGGCAATGCTTCCCAAACTTGACTCAATCAGCCTACAAAATAATCAGAAAACTTGTTAATAGTAAATGTTCATGAGAACACATGGCAAATTCTTTCAACATAATAAAAGATGAAAAACACTTTCATTCCTTTTAAAATAGTAAGCAGATTCTCACTTTGCCAAGAATTCCCTTTGTTCTATAAGCCAAACACTTTAAATACAACTCACCCCAACAAAAAAATTCAGCCTAAAAAAGAAATGATGCTTGGCTTTATTGAGCCCTGTGAGGTGCAAGACTAATTAAAGAGCTATTAGGGACAGGAGATAATTGGCATAATGTTAAAAAGATGACTTCATTATTCTATTATATTCCCCTATAATAAAGGGGGAAAGTGACAACTAAATAGGTATGAAAGAAAGCATTCAAGGTAATCCAAATTTTAGAAAATTCTCTTCTCTCAAAGAGTAGAATTTGGTGTCAGACTCCTTCAGGTAATCATAATTTCACTCAGTTGGGAAAAAAATTTTCATACGATGGGTGGTTTGAAAGGTAGGCCTAGATAGAATTTTAGGCAAGCAGAGGAAACAAGAAGTCTCAGGAACAGAGTTAAGGAAGCCAGAAAGATGAAGGACATTCATAAAGAGAAGTGAGAGAACCTCAAACACAGGTTTTTGCCTCACTATGGACTGAATGTTTGTGTTCCCTCAAATTCATATGTTGAAGCCCCCATCCCCAATGTGACTGTGTTTGGAGACAGCGCCTTTATGGAGGTAATTAAAAAGGTTAAATGAAGTCATAAATAGTAGAGCCCTGATCCAACAGGGGTGTCCTACAAGAAGAGATGAGGCAGCCCACTCTTTCTCTCTCTGTGAGGACACGGCGAGAAGGCAGCCATCTGTGATCCAGTAAGGGAGCCCTTGCCAGGAACCTAATTGGTTGGCACCCTGATGTTAGACTTCCGAGCCTGCAGAACTGTGAGAAAATAAATTTCTGTTGGTTAAGCCATGCAGTCTATAGTATTTTGTTGTGGAAATCCAAGCAGGCAGATGAATACATGCCTGCTTTGTAGTTTTGCCCAGGGGAGCCAATGAATCTTTTAAAAAACAAAATGAAAGAAAACCCATCAATACCTAAATTGTCAGGATTAGTTTGGAAGGCTATACAAAAGTCAGCTTCCTTCAATTCATTTCAGCCCAGACTCTTGAGACTAGGGAAGTCCAGTCCAATGTTTTATACCTCTTCTCCACTGAGAGGAAGAAGGCAAGAGAAAAAGGAGAGAAAAGAAAATGAGCTCAGGTGTCCCTCCCTGCTGTGGTATTATGATGATGTGGCAGCAGTAGTCAGTGACCAACCTGATCACCAGACCTTTAGAGCATATTTGCTAGGAAGATGTTTTTAAAACAATAACAACAAAGTCAAATGCCAGTCATTGGTACATGTGTTTCAAGTACTATGTCATAACAGTTTACTGCTGCAGTGACCCAGAGTTTGCTGTTTTAAGCACTTAAGGAATCCATGAAAACTGTCATGGCAAAATCCTGAAAAATAGATCAGTACATATAGCATTTTAGAAACAAACCTTAAAGAGATACATGACACTGTAGAAAACATGTTTCTCAGAAACAGTTCACGAATAGTTTTTATCACTGAAATCATATATGAAATAAACTTTGAGAGCATATATCTTCTGGGAAATAAATATATTTTTTAAAGTGTTATTGCAAATCGTCTAAATTTTTTTCAGTAAATAAACTTTTGACAACCTACTATTTGCTAATATTGTGAATGATAATTTTTTCCTGTAAATCAGAATTTTGATATATAGAATTTGTTTAAACGAACGTAAAACAAATCAAAGCCAAATAGTATGTGGCTTCTCCAATACACTTAATTATGCCTTACCTAGTAAAGAAAATGGTAGCTTCTGCATCTGTAGTTTGGGGTTGAAGTGCATCTCTAACATACTTCAAATCTTGAATACTTGTAAGTTCTGGTAACCCTGAAGGAATCATCTGTAGAAGAAAAAACCAGTTTTGTGGGTTATATTTGTTATATTTTTAAAAAATCTTTTCCCCACCCCTCCCTGCAGGCTGGTCAAGTAATTAGAACTAAAGCAAACAAAAAACCGATCATAGTTTTGAGGAGTTTACCCAAGTGATTGATTACCTTACAAATGAAAAAATCAAGGCCAAAGAAGCCAAGTGACTTGTTGGAAGTCACAAAGCCAGTTATGGAATAAAAGTGGTAAAATCCAGACCTCCTTTTGTCTAGGCCTCTATTTTTATTACCACATCAATTTCAGTCACAATAATCATACTGAGTTTTTCTGTTTTTGTTTTTTTACTTTTTACTTAAATATATAATATACATGCAGAAAATGACAGAAACCTTAAGTGCACAGCTTAAAGAATGTTCACAATCTGAACACACCCAGATTAAGACATCTGCATCCCAAAGGCCCTTCTTGAGCTTCAGTTACTGCTACTCCCCATCCCCCAGGGTAGCCACTCTACTGGCTTATTTTTTGTATTTTATATAAATGGAGTCAGACAATAAGTACTCCTGCATCTAGTTTATTTCACAGAGCAGTAATTTAAAATATTACAGTAATAATTTATTACCTGATATTTGTGACTACAGTAAAAATGTTATTCCAAAATCACAAAAAAAATCCTTTTTTAGGTATTAAAATACAGATGCATTAATATAAAATTAATTAAATGCTTATAAAGAACAGTTACCAGTGAAAGGAGGTTAAGAAAGAGGTTTGTTTGCTTTCTTATCAAGTTGTAGGCCTGACAGCAAAGGTCCACAAACAACTGGAAACGGATGGTGGGCTTTTCACCCCCATTAATGACATATGCCATATCAGAAGTCAGCACAAAAGGAGCCCGATCCCTATTTACAATGAAAGTACACACAAAGTATTATTTACAGAAGATATGCAAATAGTGCTATTGCTATTACATGGTTATTAAACTAAGCTATCTGAGCTGTAGCAATTTCTGAGGAAACTTATCAGGCAGTTTCGAATTTCCATAATTCTTTAAAATTCAGTTTCAAGAAAGCTATTACATCATAATCTCATTATTTAGATAGAATTTATATATAAAATTTTCTCCAAGGTGATATTTATAAATTCACACACCCAAACAGTAGTTAACAAACATACAAAGAGAAAAACTTTGTACTCATTGCCATCATACAAACTGAACCATTACTAATAGTTACTGTTAACTAGATAGAATAAAATATACCTTAATTTGTTTCAACAAAGTTTACACACACACACTCTCTCGTCTACTATGTGGTAAAGTCATCTCTTCGGGTCTTGTTCATCCCCAGTTATGCTCAAAGAGAGCCACAAGGCAACGCATAGCAAGAAAAAGGCAAGGTTTGGGACATTAACTTCTCAAACAAGAAGTACCCTTTTTACCTAGCAATAGCAATAATAATAATATTAGTACCTTTTAAAGCTACCAAACATCTGTGCATGGCCCAAAAACTTTCCAAAGTCAATGTGAAACATGTGCCCTGTGCTTCGAAGCATTATGTTGTCATTGTGTCGATCACAGATGCCTAACACATAGGTGGCCACACAGCATCCAGCACAAGAATAGATAAAATTCTCTGAAGCCTATTAGAAAGATATAAAATAATTTTAGGAAAAAATTACTTTTAAAGGAGGCAGGGTTTACAAAAATTAATGTAATTCATCACTCTTTAAAAACACTATTGTAATCTACTCTCTCAATAGCAAACAAATTAGGATATAGTAATAAAAGCCAGCCTTTTCATATTTCAAAAACAAAAACACTCTTCTAAAGGTAGTTACTGTCCCTTTGCTAGTTTTTGTCTTATAAAAGGCAGGAATCCCTACCAGTCCCTACTTAAGCTACATGCTGGCTCTGAACAGTGTTTAAGCATCATGTTTGTGGAACCCTGCTCCTCACAGACTCTGCTGCTTACCACAGGTGACATCATTGGGGAAAAAAATTCATCTAGAAAGAAGAATATTTTGGGATTTTTTTTTCTCTGATTGTAGGAAGGACATGTGTAAAGAAACTCAGATCATATACTAAAACATCCAATAATATAATTAATGTATTTCATTTCCGATTTGGTGACTCCCTATGTGTCACCTACAAGTTTTTCAAGGCTAGAGACCTTCTTTCACCTTCACCAGGCCTCCAGGGCACACCATAGAAAGTATGCAGTGCCAGGTTCTAATTCTAGCAGTCTGGTTCCACATGGCAGAGTGAAGTCATCTGGGTCTTTTATTTTTGGTTGCACCACCTAGTTTATAGTTCACAGCAACATCCTTCCTCAATGAGTATCTCCACCTTGATTCTACAACTCCGTCCTGCCTATCCTGGGGATTAATAAAATTACTAATATAATATTATACAGAAGGATACAGCAAGATGACTACAATGAGTATTTTTATCTAAAGCATGTATATTTGGTTTATTCTCAAAATACTGTATTTCAGAGTGGTATAGTCATATGGCTCTACTTGTCCATGTGGTAAAATTTTATCCCGTAATTCCCTAGAAATCATTGCCAATGATAACTGCAAATGTTTACACAAACAGGTACTTTCTTTCTCTCTCTGTACATATATTAACTCATTTAGAATCTCATAACAAATCAATGACTTAGGTACTATTATTATCATCATTTGATAGATGAGAGAAAATGACCCATAGAGAGGTTACTTGTCTCAGATCACATAATTGTTAAGTAGCAGAGCCAGGATTGAAACCCAGGCAATGTGACGCCACTATGTTATATTCCCTCTTATTTATTAAATCACATTACAAACCAAATACATAAAAGATACTTAATGTATGCTACTTGACAATTATTTTGTCAAAGGACTCATTAGGAATCACAAAAAGGCTAACATTATTAAAACAAGTATTGGCTTCTGTTGCACTGCTTTCCCCAGACCACAAAGAAGAAAGAAAAGGGAGTGATCTTACAGTTTAAAAGACCCACAAAGGACAAAATTCCCCTACTTTACCTTTGTAGGTCAACAGATAGTACTTGTATATCTATAAAGGTAATACATTAATAATATATAAACTAGAAAGCTAAATGACATTACAACAGGAGCCTAAGTATATACCATTCAAAGTATTCTTGAGTCTTCCTTAAGCCAAGTAAAGATTGTTGGAAGCCTTATGTCCTAAAAAATTGCCCTTTCCTCATATGTAATTCAAAATAACACCAAAACAAAAAACTGATGCTTCCAAAAATAATAAAGAGCTATCGACTATACAATTTTCTCTATGCAGTGCTTTATATATTAACTCATTTAATTCTCACAAAAACCACATAACTTATTTTTACAACCATAATCTATACTATAATACTATAATATGTACTATATTTTATAGCAGAAGTCACCGAGGCACAAAGAGGTTAAATAATTTGCCTAAGGCCCTGCTGCTGGTCAGTGACTTGGGGCCTGAATGCAAACCCAGAGAGTCTGGCCCACAATTTATCCTCTTAACTACCACACGATGCACCCACTCTTACTCATTTCCATAACTTCTTCCAAGATCTTTAGGAAATATAACATTCTGGGTTATAAAATTACTTCTGTTCTTCTGGCCTTCTAGGTATATGTTTGGAATGTTTTTTCGATAATTTAACATTGGTTTCACTCAGATGCCTGCCATTAAACGCATTCTATTTTATATTTTTTTCTACACTTAGAAAAAAATGCTATTTTCTTGACTTAGACTAAATGGCTATTTTAGTCACCAGAGCTAGAAAATGAAAGCATTTGAAACCTTTGTAACACATTTTTGACAAAGTTACTTAGAATAAGGAGACACGCTAATCACCTTTTCATATTCTTCTTCAGAGGGATTGTACTTCCTCAGCCACTCTGCAAGTGGTTTATCTTTAAAGGATCCTGTCACACCATATTCCACTTGGATTTTCCTGAGGGTATCTGAAGCAGGTACTAGCTCCACCATGCCTTTAATAACAAAATATTAAGCTATATGAAAATGTCTACCAAAAGCAAGCCTTTTAAAAATTTATAGTTTTCAATCTTTGACATAAGACACCAGCTGGCAACTGTCACTTTCAAGGAAATCAAATCTGGCAGGCTATGCTAGAAAATGTGAGCAATCAAAATTATTTTTTATTTTTAAAAGTACTGAAAGATGGCCTTACTAACAACCAATCTAACAGAGGAAAATAAACTATCAAACAGAAAGAGAAATAAACTCACAAAATATAATTGCCCCTTTGAAAAGAAAGCACACAACTATCCCTTTGTTTTTTTTGAGACAGAGTCTCACTCTGTTGCCCAGGCTAGAGTGCCGTGGCGTCAGCCTAGCTCACAGCAACTTCAAACTCCTGGGCTCAAGTGATCCTTCTGCCTCAGCCTCCCGAGTAGCTGGGACTACAGGCATGCGTGACCATGCCAAGCTAATTTTTTCTATATATATTTTTAGTTGTCCATATAATTTCTTTCTATTTTTAGTAGAGAAGGGGTCTTGCTCTTGCTCAGGCTGGTCTTGAACTCCTGAGCTCAAACGATCCACCCGCCTCAGCCTCCCAGACTGCTAGGATTACAGGCGTGAGCCACTGGGCCCGGCCTACCCCTTTGTCTTAATTAAACACCTGTGGCCTAACTCATTATCTCTAAGACTTCATTTTCTCAGCCTTGAAGAGCCCTAAGGGGACAGTAGGGATGTGAGCTCCCCACTCCAACTCTCTGCCTCAGTTCCTGCCAAAAACCAGATTCCAGGGATTCAGATAAGCCAGAAAGAGCACCTACAACAGCTTTGCTGCAGCTTCTGTTATCAGTCTGCTGAAGCAGAGAAAAAAGGAGCCATTTTTACCCTCTAAAACTCCAAACAACTTTCCCTCAGGGCCCAGCACTACCCTCCATCCTTTTCTTCAGTGCCGTGGCCTCACTCTCATTCTCTCTGGAAAAGAGACGTTTACTTCTATCTATGTATTTTAACCACTGTGTAAGAAATCTTTCTCCAACCTGCCGAGAACACCTAGTAAGTTTCCACCCTAACAAGTACCCAACATGTAAATGTTGATTTCAACTATTTGAGACTCTATAGTCTGTACACCTACGTGCTCATTCCCAAACGATAACAATTTTAATTACAAACTAGATGATACTGACTTAGCTGGTAAAGTTTTTTAAAAGATACATACTGTCCCATTTCAGCACAAAAATCTTTCTCTAATCATGTATTTGGGCAAGACAAGGATGTTTCGGAGTATATTAAGGCTTTTCAAAGGGGAGAACAGATAAAGATTGACCTTACGATATACTTAAGTCTCAAGTATGTGTTTTGTCTTCCTAGCTGGGATGTAAATGCCTGGCTGGGCAAATTGTTTTTTGTTTTCTCTATAACTCCTTTAAAACAAGTAACAAACATATAAATTATGTGATATTTACACAAAAGAAAGCAATGAGGTAGGTTTCTATGTGCTTAGATGAAAAAATCTCAAAAATAATGTTATTTAAAGACAAAATCCAAATGAAGAACTGTATCTTGTGTTTAAAAAGAAAGACTAGTGTGCACATTGACATATATGCAAAACATTCCCAGAAGGCTACGTAATTGATTATATTGTAGGAGTAGGATGCCTAGGATTGAGGATGGAGGTGTGAGAGAAAACTAAGATTTACTTCTCTATTTATTCTATAGTACGCTATCTGGATGTTTTACTATGTGCACATATTATTATTATTTCAAAATTATTTATATATTTTAAAAATGAAAGAGATGCATTAGTGTCAAAATAAAAGATATGAAAACAGAGATCTGCCTCTCAAAGGACTGGGAGGAAATAAAGTTGACCAAAGCCTCCAGGGCACCCAATAAAAAGTATGCAGTGACAGGTTCTAATTTAGTAGTCTGGTTATATATGGGAGAGTGAACGCATTTGGCTCTTTTATTTTTGGTTCTACCACCTAATTTATATTCACAGTGATATCCGTCCTCCATGAGTATCTCCATCTTGATTTTACGACTATGGCTAATCACCATATATCACCAAACAGTGGACCAAAAGTTCATAGGCTATACAAAGTACTACGATCTAGATAAGAGACAGTCACAGCCCTGAGGAAACTTAAGAAGGGAGAGATTACTATAGGCTGAGATGTTTGTGAAAAACTTCACAGAGGATGTGGCAGTGATTTCTTAATGTGAAAAATAAGGATACAGTGAGATTAATACAAGCGAATAGCTTAGCACAGGACAAAGAAAATAGTAAGCACTCAACCATTAGTTAGAAACAACATAAAAACATGGGGAATTTGATTGAGCCTGCAAAGTTACAAAGTTCCAAAAGGAGAAAGAGGAAGTTGAATTCTATGAACGAAGCATGGTAACCAAAAAACTAATCTAATTAAGATGACAGGCTCCCATTGAGGAGTCTTACTTGATAAAACAACTTCCATTTTACAAGATCTATATGAAAAAACAACCAGCAAGAATTCATAAATTGATCCGATTTCCTTTTTTGACAAGATAAAGTTTGTACATCCAAACTTGAGCAATAAAAAGTTATAAGGCTCTCAAGCTGTCCTGATGGATAAAATGTGGAGTGATTGATAATACAATGAAGAGGAGTAAAATACTGCACTTGATTTAGCAATCACCTGAAGGGAGGTCTCTAGTGGCATGCCACAGGGTTGATCTTTGGCCCTTTCTTGGTAAACATGTTTCCCAATGACTTTAGCAGAAGCTACAGAATATACATTTTTCAAATCTGTTTATGACGTAAACTAAGAGGTTCAATGACAGATAACAAAAGTCAGACTTTAAAAAGAGCTCATGCTGAAAAGTAGTAGATCAAATATAAAAAAGTTAATAAAGTCCTACACCAAGTCTTCTAAGATACAAGATGCAGAAGTACAGAATGGCCAAGGCACAGCAGGAGCTAGTATGATGATGGTGACTTACTGGTTTTATTTGTGAATAAGCTTCACATGTGTGACGCTCTGCCCATCCTTTTGTATTATACAAAATCCAGGTGCCACTCTTAAGGCAATGAATTACTTGAACCATTTACAAGGAGAACAATCAGGTGATAAAGTAATTTAAAGTCACCTTTGATAAATGGCTGGGGAATTTGTAATCGAGAATCTGAGGCCACAATACTGGTCATCTTGAACAGGGATTTAACTTAATTATATGATAGTCTATAAACAGAACTGGAACCAATGGGTAAAAGACACCAGCAATCAGTCCCCCTTATTCACTTGAATACTAGAAAGAATTCTACCTTTCAGAGGTATCGGGGCTATCCAGCATAGAATGGACTACCTTGAAATGTAGGAAATTCCCTTCACTACGGGCGGTTAAACATACACTGAATGGCAAATATTGGAAGGACGATTAAACAAGATAATCTTTTAGGTGACTTCCTAGCGTCTATGATTAGAATCTGGAAAGCATTTCGCATTTTCACCAACCATCGATGATCTTTCCCTTCTTTAAAAACTCCACAGCACCACCTTTGTAATTCTCTTAGAGCTTTTAACTTATTAACACACTAATTACTTTTATATATCTTTAATTGCTCCTTTCTAAAATATAAACGCTACATATTCTTAGCATTTTACAGATGGTAGATAAAATACAACCATTTGTTGAATAAGAATAATGGTGATGGTTGCCGTTTATAGAGCACATAATATGTATCAGACACATTCATTACTTCATTCATTACATTCATTATTTCAAAAACTTATGGCCAGGCGTGGTGGCTCACGCCTGTAATCCTAGCACTCTGGGAGGCCGAGGTGGGCGGATCGTTTGAGCTCAGGAGTTCGAGACCAGCCTGAGCAAGAGCGAGACCCCATCTCTACTAAAAATAGAAAGAAATTATATGGACAGCTAAAAATATATATAGAAAAAATTAGCCGGGCATGGTGGCGCATGTCTGTAGTCCCAGCTACTCGGGAGGCTGAGACAGGAGGATCACTTGAGCTCAGGAGTTTGAGGTTGCTGTGAGCTAGGCTGACGCCATGGCACTCACTCTAGCCTGGGCAACAGAGTGAGACTCTGTCTCAAAAAAAAAAAAAAAAAAAACTTATGCCATAAATAATAAGGAATCTTCTCTTAGTTAAAAAAAAAAAAAAGAAAGAAAGAAAGAAAGAAAACAAACTTTGTAACCACTGTTTTATTTTACAGAAATGAAATCAAAGTTATGGCCTTATTTTTAAGTTCAAAAGCTAAAAGACCATAAGGTCCTCATTGGGTCAATTAACGGAAACAAAGGATTTATTTGGGCTACCCACTGAGTTGTTTTTGTAAAGAGATTTAATCATGAGCAATTCAATCAATAAAGTAACAGTAGATTAAAATAAGAAACAACTGAGATCCCAGTACATCTGCATCAGGACCCTTAGTTAGGGCAGGTACATTCTGAACTAGGTTCACTAAAAACAGTAAGACACCAAGACACAGCTAACAGACTTACCTCGATCTCTGCCAGTTGAGAGACATTTGAAAATTACCATCCTCAGATCTAGTCCTTCTTTAAGCCAGATCTTATCCATAATCTTTATCATCTGTAAAGCTAACATATCTTGCCTAAGATCTTCGCCAACCTTGAAATTGAGAAAACAAAATGAAACTTGTACGTCTCCAAAAGACTTAATAGATCACACATTATAAAAGCTGGGGATGGGTCATGGGGGAGAATGTAAAGAGTGACAAATGAGATGAACACAGAACTGCTGCAAAGTGCCTTTTTATTCTCTTGCAGCTTTCTAGAGAGTTACTTAACCTCTTTATGTCTCAGTTTCCTGAACTACATACTTTAAAAGGTTGAGTTTTATGGTATCTTAATTATATTCAATTTTTTACAGGGGTAACATGGGGGATCTTTGTGATAATCAAATGTTATATAACTTGACTGTATCAATGCCAATATCCTGATTGTGATACTGCACAATTGGGTAAAAGGGTATACAGGATCTCTCTGTATAGTTTCTTACAACTGCCTATGAGTCTACAAATATCTCAAAATAAAAAGTTTACTTAAATATTCACCTTCCCAAAATAAATTAACTCTAACTGGAACCCTAGCAAGTTTTCATTTACCTTTTTAAACCAGATAAAATGATTTTAATATACATAATGATGAATATACTTTTAAGACTAGCCAAGAAAATTATGAAAAAGAATAACAGGAAGCTGGGCGAGGTGGCTCACGCCTATAATCCTAGCACTCTGGGAGGCCGAGGCAGGTGGATAGCTTGCGGTCAGGAGTTTGAGACCAGCCTGAGCAAGAGCGAGACCCCGTCTCTACTAAAAATAGAAAGAAATTATCTGGCCAACTAAAATATATATAGAAAAAATTAGCCGGGCATGGCGGCTCATGCCTGTAGTCCCAGCTACTCGGGAGGCTGAGGCAGTAGGATTGCTTAAGCCCAGGAGTTTGAGGTTGCTGTGAGCTAGGCTGATGCCACGTCACTCTAGCCCGGGCAACAAAGGGAGACTCTGTCTCAAAAAAAAAAAAAAAAAGAATAACAGAACTTGCTTTAACAAATAGTAAAACTCTCTGTAATCAAAACAGATTGTTTCACCCATGGATTTCAAAAAATAGAAAGAAAGAAAAAAACAGATGGAACTCTTTTAGGAAAAGGCACCTAAATTAATAAAATGAAATAGGGCCCCAAACTAGATCTGAGTATATGGAAAGTTGCTATATATATCAAACCTACACACACACACACACACACACACACACACACATATGAACCTTCACTTAACCAATTCATTGAATTAACTAAAATTCTCCATTCTTTTTTCAAAATATACAAATTATGATCACAACACACAGATTTTTGATAAGTAATAGATTACTCTGTAGCACTCCAGTCCTGCTGCTCCCCACAGGCAAGCTGACCAGTGCCACTGCTTATGGCTTTGCAGTTTTGCACAGCACAACTCTAGGGGACACCACTGACATCACAGCCTGCATGAAAGGCACTACCACCTGGAGTTACCGCTATGCTCAACAAGCATAACCATATGCAGCAGCTCTACCCCAGAGATGCATTTGTTCCCAAATCTGTGGGGAACAATTTATATCACTGATAGTTTTTCATATATAATTATTCAACTTAATTACATATTAAATAAACAAAATTACCTTTGTCATTTTAGAAAAGGAATTTGATAGAAGAATTTCTAAATTGCCATTAAATAAACAAACCTTATTTTGCTCACCTTAAACATAACATTAATTTCTTCTCCCATAGGGTCAGCATTCACCATTGTGACTTTCAGGGGCACAGCATTAGAACTAAAGAAGGAACATGACTGCAAATACAACATGTTAAGCATTAGAAAGATAACACTGAAATAAAAATTGGTTGAGAATTATTTTGTCTTAGGCATTTTCCGTTTTGTTTGTTCCTTTAAATTATGATAAATGAAATAACACAAGAGAACTGCTTTTTAGATTTTGGCAGATAATAGGTATACAAAAATACTTTGAAACTTTAATGTGGCATGTATGAATAAAAGTATCATCTCTCTAGGCAGAGAAGCAAAAACTTAACTTGACACAAAAACTTTTGAAGTTTGAGCTTTGTAAGTGTCTTAATCCCTCAATAGAATATATACACTTGTGATACTCTTATCCTTCCTCTAAATTTGCAGTCTCCAACCCCCAGGCCATGGACCAGTACTGTGGCCTGTTAGGGACCAGCTGCAGAGCTCTGTCCCCTGCCATCCTCCACCACAGTCTGTGAAAAATTATCTTCTGTGAAACTTAGGAAGGGGGAAGGGGGGGGGGAGGTGCACAGCAGGAGGTGAGCAGCAGAGGGCTGAGAGCAAGATCTGCCTCCACCCACCTAACCCCTGGAAAAATTGTCTTTCCCTGGTGCCAAAAAGGTTGGGGACTGCTGCTGCAAATCACTATGATCTTGAGATGAGATCTCTACTTTTTCTATTTAAGGTACTATCATAATCAATTAGCCATAAAATCAAATATTGACAAAAACTTTAACAATTTCATTAGCAAAGATCAAATCTTATTTTAAAATGAAACTAACTAAAAGATAATTTAAGACAGTGAGAACAATTTAAGAGAAAAATTAAAAACCAAGGTAGTAAAAATTTTACATTTTTTCTTTCAGGAATTGTGATTAGGTAAAAATATGCTGAGATAAATATGGATCTTAATCACAAACAGACATCCATCCATACATACTTATAACCAACCTATCCAGGTTTTTTCCTCATTTGTCTTAAGCATACCTGCCCATTCTCCGTCCTATGTATTATTTTGAAATGTAATATAACTTATAAGTATTGTATGTGTCACCTTAATATTTAATTCTTTTGCCACTAGACTTGGCTTGAGAGGGAGATGGCATTTATTTCTCAGAAAAAAGGACTGGACTCGTTCCATACTCCTTTGGAGGACAACCTATAGAAAGAGATCGATACTGTAAGTACATAACAAAAATGAAGATCTATTTTAAGATGACACAATTTTAAGATGTTGTGGACACAATTTATAAAATGCCCAACTGTCACATGCTCAAAAAAAGTTGTTGCTAAAGAGAGATAATTTTTACTGTAAAATAAAATTAGAATGGGCAAAGGCTATAAAGATAGGGGAGAAAAGTACATATGGCCAACTAATGTACATGAAAATGTTAAGGGCTCACTAATAGTCAAAGAAATAGAAAGTAAACAAAATGAGATGCAATTTTATATCTACCAGATGAAAAATAAAGACAACACCAGCAGTGGGAAATAATTTTATAATCTGTTGGTAGGGAGAGAGGTATATACAGGTGTAGCTTTTTTTTTTTCCCGTAATGTAAAGAGGTTCATTCTGAGCCAAATTTGAGGACCATGTCCCGGAGCCATGCTCAAGAAGCCTTGAGCAAGTGGACTCATTACGGTTCCAGCACAGCTGGAATCTAATATTAGGTATTATATATAACTAAAAACGTATGTAGCTCTCAACTGAGCTATTTCACTGTTGGAATACCCTATAAAGAAATACTAACAAAGAAACAAAAACTTATACACTAAAGTTCACTGAAGCACTGTGTGGGAAAGGAAAAATGTGTAAACAACTTAAACAGAGGTAATGGTTCATAACTCATGCTACAGGTTAGGCATGGTGGCTGACGCCTATAATCTTAGCACTTTGGGAGGCTGAGGTAGGAGGATCGCTTGAGGCCAGGAGTTCAAGACATCAGCCTAAGCAACAGAAAGAACCCGTCTCCACGAAAAATAAAAAAAGAAAATTAGCCAGGCATGGTGGCAGACACCTATAGTCCCAGCTACTCGAGAGGCTGAGGCAGAAGGATCACCTGAGCCCAGGAGTTTGAGGTTGCAGTGAGCTATGATTGTACCACTGCACTCTAGCCCAGGCAACAGAACAAGACCCTGTCTCAAAAAAAAACAAAACAAAACAAAAACACAAAAAAGCACCACATAATTTATGCTATAATATTTTGTAATATTATGTGTCTATTAAGAAATGAAGTATAATTATATGTACCAAGATGAATTCTTTAAGATGAAATAAAAAAGCAATGACTTTTTAAAAAAACTTTGTGTAAAAAAAAGTATAATTGTTTAAAGAAATTAAAGAAGATCTAAGTAATTGAAAAGACACTCAGTGTTCATGAACTGGAAGACTTAATATTATTAAAATTGTAATATTTCCCAAATTAATCAACATATTCAACACCATTCTTATCAAAATTCCAACTGCTTTTTTGCAGAAACGAACACACTGATCCTAAAATTCACATGGACTTGCAAGGGACCCCTGAATAGCCAAAAAAATCTTAAAAAAGAACGAAGTTGAAGGACTTAATGTTTCCTGATTTCAAACTTACTACAAAACTATGGTAATCAAAACAGTATGGCATAAGGACAGACAAAGATGAATAGAATAGAATAGAATAGAATCAAGAGTCTAGAAATAAACTCACTTACATAGTCAACTGATTTTTGACAAGGGTATCAAAACCATTCATTAGGAAAGAAGAGTCTCTTTAACAAAATGGTGCTAAGACAACTGGATAACCACACAAAGAAGAATAATGTTGGGCCCTTACATTCTATCACATACAAAAGTTAACTTAAAATGGATCAAAGACCTAAATATAAGAGCTAAAACTATAAAAATTTTAGAAGAAAACACAGGTGTTCATCTTCATATCATTGGATTTGATGGATTCTTAGATAGGACACCAAAAGCACAAACAAAAGAAAAAATAAACTGGACTTCATCAAAATTTAAAAATTTTGTGCATCAAAGGACACAAGCAAGAAAGTAAAAAGAAAACCTGCAGAAACGGTAAAATATTTGCAAATAGTATATCTGATAAAAGTCTCATATCCAGAATATACAGAATAAAGAACTCTTGCAACTCAACAATAAAAAGATAGTTCAATTAAAAAACAGGCAAAGGACTTTGAATAGACATTTCTCCAAAGAAGATACACCAATGGCCAAGAAACACACGAAAATGTGTTCACCGTCATTAGACATTAGGGAAATGAAAATCAAAACCACAATAAGGCCGGGCGCGGTGGCTCACGCCTGTAATCCTAGCACTCTGGGAGGCCGAGGTGGGCGGATCGTTTGAGCTCAGGAGTTCAAGACCAGCCTGAGCAAGAGCGAGACCCCACCTCTACTAAAAATAGAAAGAAATTATATGGACAGCTAAAAATATATATAGAAAAAATTAGCCGGGCATGGTGGCGCATGCCTGTAGTCCCAGCTACTCGGGAGGCTGAGACAGGAGGATCGCTTGAGCTCAGGAGTTTGAGGTTGCTGTGAACTAGGCTGACGCCACGGCACTCACTCTAGCCTGGGCAACAGAGTGAGACTCTGTTTCAAAAAAAAAAAAAAAAAAACCACAATAAGATACCACTTCACATCCATTAAAATAGCTATAATCAAAAAACCAGAAAATAAAGGCTGGTGAGGATGTGGAGAAACAGGAACCCTTATATATTGCTGGTGGTAATATAAAATGGTATAGTTGCTGCAGACTAGAGTTTGATGGTTCCTCAAGAAGTTAAGCCCAGAATTACCATATGACCCAGCAATTCCATTCCTAGGTAAAGTAAAAACAAGTATTCAAACAAAAATTTGTATGTGAATAGTCACAGCAGCATTATTCATAGTAGCCAGCATTAATCATAAATGGAAACAACCCAAATGTCCATCAACTAATGAATGAACAAAATGTGGTCTATTTACACAATGGAATGTTATTTAGCGATAAAAATACATGAAGTACTTAAACACACAAAAACATGGATGAACTATGAAATCATTATGCTAAGGGAAACAAACTAGACACAAAAGGCCATATAGTATATGATTCCATTTCTATGTAGTGCCCAGAATAGGCAAATCTATATTGACAGAAAGCAGAATATTGATTACCAGGGGCTGGGAAGGGGAAATGGAGAGTGAGTCTTTAAATGGGTACATGCTTTCTTTTTGATAAGATAAAAAAATTCTAGAATTAGATAGGGGCAGTGATTGTATAACACTGTGAATGTACTAAAAGCCACTGAATTGTACACTTTTAAATGGTTAAAATGGTGAATTTTATGTAATGTGAATTTTACCTCAACGAGAACAAATGTGTGTATGTGTACATAATGCAATTCAGTTTCTGCTAAAAATTTTTTCAAAACCTCTAAAAATCTGTGCATGTAAGTGTATATATGTGTAAGGTCATAGAAAATGACCAGGAAGGACATATGGCAAACTATGAATAATAACTACCTATAGGGAATAACTGGAAAAGTGAATTGAAAATGATAAAGACTTCATTTTTATTCTATAAACTACTTACCTGGATTTTTTTTAAATTAGCATTTACTCATACTTTCATTACTTTTTTTTTTTTTTTTTTGAGACAGAGTCTCACTCTGTTGCCCAGGCTAGAGTGAGTGCCGTGGCGTCAGCCTAGCTCACAGCAACCTCAAACTCCTGAGCTCAAGCGATCCTCCTGTCTCAGCCTCCCGAGTAGCTGGGACTACAGGCAGGAGCCACCATGCCCGGCTAATTTTTTCTATATGTATTTTTAGCTGTCCATATAATTTCTTTCTATTTTTAGTAGAGATGGGGTCTCGCTCTTGCTCAGGCTGGTCTCGAACTCCTGAGCTCAAACGATCCGCCCACCTCGGCCTCCCAGAGTGCTAGGATTACAGGCGTGAGCCACCACGCCCGGCCTCATTACTTTTTTAATTACAAAAATTTTAAGAAAAATTAGTGAAAAAGAAATTCAAGAAAATTTTGATCAGAAAGGTGTTAATAAACATGCAAATGAAAAAGCATCAATCTTCTCAGTTAGTTTGTGAAATATTTTCCTATATATTTTAAATAACTTTTGTATTTATCCACCCTAAATAGCATAGTACAGTGTAGTTAGAGTTCTATTGGGAGTCTACTGATAAGAATAACAACTTACTGTGTCAGCACCTTTAATATCAAAACATTAATGTTCCCTTTTATGGATACATACCTGTCTGGCTGATCCACTAGCCTGCCTTACTTTTTCTGCTACTCCTCCTAAAAGCTGTACGAGTTTCGTCTGCTTTAAAAGTTCTTCTCTGAGTCCTTTTCCTCCTACTGAGAGGAGAGCACCCAAAACATGTTCATACCGGGTACCAAATTGTGCGTCATGCAGGGCATCCTTAAGAAGCCTAATACAGCAAAATATTTACGTCAGCCACTTCTGAGAACTTGATGAAACTCCCCCAAAAATCAATTTAACAAGTTCAATTTTTGATATGCAAGAATTTATTTTAAGCTATCTAAAAAACGTATTCATTATTGTAGAGCTATATAACATGCCATGTATTTTAAATAGAAGGTTTTGTTATTTGTGGTTTTATTTCTAAGGACATAAAACTTCAGCTTCCTTAAAATAATGCCTTCAATAAAACATTTGGTATCCACAGTAAGTAGTCCTGGCATATCATTTACACTTACAGAGTATGCCATCTCTGGAAATTCTAGGAATGGAAATAAGAATTGTAAATAAAATTTAAATCTTACCAATATAAATTGTGTGCTATCTGGATATTTCCCAATGCTCTGGACAGAAGGAAGCGCACTAATGAACTATTCAAGTAAATTTCATATTTCAAAGCCTATGTGTAAAAGAAAATAAGAATTACTAGTGGTAACACCTATAGTGAATTGTTCAGATAAAAATATGAAAAGAGAAACTATACAAAGTATTACTCTTATTGATGAAAGATGATACTTATAAAAATGAAACAGATGAATTAACTTAGGCCAAATTAATGAAACCAAGTACAAAAGTATAGACTTAGGGATAACATTCACTAGCTATGTTTAACTGACCAGTAAAGAAAAAAATCAAGGAAAAGCTCAAGTCTGGTTTGTTCTGAGACTCTAAAAAGCCTGAGAACTGAAAATCCAGGTACCTATATACAATACACAAGTGGGGTAGATGATAATAGTGGGAAAAAATTCACACAAAATCCACATGCAATACCCCTCAATGTTCCCACACTACCAAACTACTTTTAATCAAAACAGAAGAGGGTTCTCTTCAGCAAGTTCCCCTCAAAACTGTGGGGAAAGTGAAAAGGAAGATGACTTAGCAAAAAACTCACCTGTACAAACTGTGGAAGAAGATCTGTTAGCTCATCATCAGTAATGGCCTCGATCCAGGTCACAGCTAGAGATCTCACCTCCTGATCAGCAAATCTAGAAAGAAGTGGATTTCTTTCTAATGAAGCTGTATTTCTTGAAAACACAATCTCAATCTGTTCCTGACAAAGAATACTTAAATAGTTCTTTATTCAAAACAATGTGTTACTTCATTTTTAGGAAGAAAATCTTACTGTGCTATATAGACTCAATTTTGGGACTATTTAGAAATCTTAAGTTTATAAAAATTAATTTTCATCCCTATCATAAAAATATAATAAATATTTCAAAATATACAACATAACCTTTTCTTTGGATTAGTTTTAAATGACATGAAATGCTTTTTGGATAACCCCAACACAAAGAATATGTTGGTATAAACATACATTTATATTGTACTGAATTGCTTTCAGGTTAAAGAAAGGGAAATACTCCTGCAACATAATACCTTACTGGAAAAACTGACAATAAAACAGAGCAAATAGATGTATTTGACTTACTTTGAATCAAGAAGTTCCAATGCAGTCAGTGGGTCCAATGGAGGCCACTGGTGAAGCAATGAGTAAGTTTTGGCAAGATTAACCCATTTCCAGTTTGGGGCACTTGCTAGTATTTTAGGAAGACAATTTGGGTATTTGAAGCAATAATAACGTTTCTCCCACAAAAAAGCTTTATCTTCTTTAGAAAGTCTGCATATGTAATAGAATTAAATTACTTCTCAGTGACATCAAAATGACATCATTTTATCTCAATGATTAAAAACACAAAGAAGAAATGTATTCATTTAGGTAAGCCACTTCTTGGTAGAATCATTAATACTAATTTGGAACAGAAAAATGCAATATATAGCAAACACCACTAATTTACCTTAATTTAGGGATGAAAAAAAAATCATTCTGCTTTGATAAAAGAGCCTTAGTTAGGAAAATGAAGGATAATTCAGCACAACAGAAATTTACTGAACTCTAACCAGATGCCAGGCACTAGAAATTAGAGCTGAAAAACCAGATCCCATCCTAACAGACAGCAAGGATTTTTATCCACTTCACACAAGTAAAATCAAATGCCATACAAAAAACAAATGCAACTATAAAATTTTAGAAGATGATTATACAGTTTGATTCAGGAATATTCAAAATGAAAAGGACTCATTTTGAAGATTCCAATTCTATTTGTTTTAAGCTTAATGACAAATGTTTATTTGAATGAAACATTTCACTATTTTACTATCCATTTATATATATATAATAAATGCACCAAAGCCAGACTCAATGGCTCACACCTGTAACCCCAGCAACTTTGGCAGGCCAAAGCAGATCGTTTGAGACCAGAAGTTCAAGACCAGCCTGGGCAACATAGCAAGACCCTGTCTCTACAAAAAATGTAAAAATTAGCCGGGTATGGTAGTATACACCTGTAGTCCCAACTACTCAGGAGGCTCAGGCAGGAGGATCACCTGTGCTCAGGAATTCGAGGTTGCAGTAAGCTATGACAGTGATACTACACTCCAACCTGGGCAACAGTACAAGACCTTGTCTCAAAAAAAAAAAAACCAGCCACTGAAATATATTCATTTCATGTGGTATACTAAAAAAATTCAAATACTGCAAAACGTGCATAGTGAAGTCTTTCTCTTTCCAATTCTCCTCCCCAGAAGCAACCGCCTAAGCTTGTGTACTCTTCCAGAGATAGTCTATTCATACAGAAGGATACGTGTGGGTGTATGCAGATTCCTTTTTTTCTTTTATGTTCCCTCACGGTAATAAACTATATACGCTATTCTGCTCCTTGTTTTCTTCATTTAACATATCTTACATATTAGTGCATATAGCTATAACTTCATTCTTTTTATTTATTTTTTAGACCAAGGTCTCACTTTGTTGCCCAGGCTGGAGGGCAGTGGAACGATCATAGCTCACTGCAGCCTTCAACTCCTGGGCTCAAGTGATCCTCTTGCCTCAGCCTCCCAAGTAGCTGGGACCACAGGTGCATACTATCATGCCAGGATAACTTTAAAAAAAATTTTTTTTAGAGACGGGGGTCTCACAACATTGCCCAGGATGGCTTGAACTTCTGGCCTCAAGCAATCCTCTTGTCTAAGCCTCCTGAATTGCTGGGATTACAAGGTCAGGCACCGAGCCTAGCTAACCTCATTCTTAATGGCTGCTTAGTTCTCCATTGGATGAATGTGCCATAAATGTCCTAGTGATGGACATTTCCAATTAGTTTTTCAGTAATCCAAATAAATACTTCAATAAACATTCCTGTCTACATAAGAAAATATAAAAGGGTTTTCACTACTATATGTTACTGGAAGGGCCATGGGTGGATCACAGAATATACACATTGCAACCTTTATAGGCTTGCCTGTTCATACTTTGTCTCCTTTACCTCTGAATAGTTGATCTTAATCTTATTACTATGAAAACATTCTTTATAGATTAAAAAAATTTATTGATATTTATTCCAAATATCATTCTCAGTCTGTTGTATGCCTTTTGATCAAGTAAAAAGTTTGACTTGTACAATTTTCTAAACTTTTATGAAATCATTTAGTCTTTTATACAATTAAATAAGTTAAATTAGAAAACTTTCCACACCAAGAGTGCTGATAAATCCTGAACTAAATCAGGGCATTTAATATAAATCTTTAACTTGAGCTGTCCATTGTAGGAGATACCCAGGCAAAACAGAATAAACAGCATACCCAAGTGATGAATCCCTGTGAAGAATATCAAGAAGTTTCCCCTTTGTATCATTCTCCAGTGTTTCTAAGTTGTGCTGCTGTATAATGCTTCTGTCAAATTGAGGAGTTGTATAAATAATATCAAATGTAGGAGAAGGAAAATCAACCTTAAAAATTTAACAGAAGTTGATCAAATGAATGACACATTAACTTCTTTAAGAAAACTGATTTTTCTAAGCAATCAGGGTGGAATTTAGATTGAATATTAAAGTAATGCTTCTTGTCTTTTTGTTGAAGGTGATTACCGTTGCTGGTAATTCTAAATAGCACATATATATATTTTTGGGATGGGTACAGTGCATGTTTTATTGCTTCTCAGAAATATTAATATTTAAATATAAGATAGATCCTGAGATTAAAACAAGGTCAATTAGGTTTCTTTAAGAAAACCACAAATCATGGTATACACACACACTCTTTATAAAGAAATTTAAATTTAAACCTCTCCATGTGTCAAGAAATATCATTACCTGCAGCACTATTCTTTCCATGACGTATCCTTTTTTGGGGACTGTTCCAGGAATAGAATTTGTAGGTGATGAAGTCCAAAGGTATAGAAGTTTAGTTCCACATGTTAAAAACCTTCATGAATGTAAAAAGAATACTTTGATTTTCATTTTAAAAATTCAAAATTTACAACCCATAGTAATGAATTTGAAATGTTAGTATTCCACACATTTAAGAACACATCAGAAGGAGTCACTTCCCAAATTGTAATGAGATTTTAGGTAAATGTATCTGAAGTGTGGGGTGGGAACAAAGAGGGAGAATGAAAGAATGTTATCTTGAGAGGAGTGGTGGTGAGGACAGAACATAAGAATGATAAAGACTCAGAAAACAACTTCTATAAATAGGAAGGTGAAGGACAGTCTTTGAAGAGTTTCTACAAAAAAACACATCTCAAGGGGGAAACAGAACTGCTTTCTGACTTTTACCATCAGAACCAAAATACATGCCAAGAAAAATGCTACCTATTTTGTGGCAAAGCACTAATCATTTGAGATGAGAAGTTACATCTGTGCCCTCAATCAGGGGTTAGCGAGCCTTTTCTGTAAAGCGGCACAGTAAGTATTTTTGGCTTTGTGGGCCATACAGTCTGTGTTGCAGAGATTCAACTGCTATTACAGTGCAAAGCAGCCATGAACAATACATAAACAAATATATGTGCTACATTCTAACAAACTATATTTATAAAAATAGGTAGTGGGCTCAAGTTTGCTAAACCTTGCCCTAAACTATGAATGAAAACATTTATTCTATTATACTTAAATGAAAATATTTATTCAAAGATATTGATATATCTTTACATAGAAGAAATTTCTAAGAAATAAGATATAAAAAAGCAGGAACCTATAAACTTTGTCAAATCTTTGTTCATTTTATTCAAACACCAAATATCCTTTCCAAAACTATACTTCAGCTTTATTTTTATTATTTATTAGGTTTTGTTTTTTTTTTTTTTTTTTGAGACAAGAGTCTCACTCTGTCACCCCGGTAGAGTGCAGTGGCATCACTGTAGCTCACTGCAACCTCAAACCCCTAAGCTCAAACGATCTTCATGCCTCAGCCTCCCAAGTAGCTGGGACTACAGGCATACGTGTACCACCACACCTCACTAGTTTTTCTATTTTTTGTACAGACGGGATCTTGCTCTTGCTCAGGCTGTTCTTGAACTCCTGAGCTCAAGCAATCCTCTCAACCTCAATCTCCAGAGTGCTAGGATTACAGGCATGAGTCATCAAGCCTGGTCTGAATTTTTTCATTCTTAATATTTGCTTTATCTTTTTTTTCTTTTTGTGAGACAGACTCTCGCTCTGTCACCCTGGCTAGAGTGCAGTGGCATCATCATAGCTCATGGCAACCTCAAACTCCTGGGTTTAAGTGATTCTCCTGCCTCAGCCTCCTGAGTAGCTGGGACTATAGCTGGGTGCCACCACACCCAGTTGATTTTTCTATTATTTGTAGAGATGCAGTCTCACTCTTGTTCAGGCTGGTCTCAAACTCCTGACCTCAACTGATCCTTCCACCTTGACTTCCCAGAGTGCTAAGATTACAGGCGTGAGCCAAGGTGCCCAGCCTTAATTGTTTTATCTTAGGTTAAATAGATCCATTATTAAATCATTTCCCAAACTGTCCCCTAGAACACAGTGTTTCAAAAGATATATTCTAGAACAACAAAAGAGTGTCATATTATCAGATAAGTTTGAGAATGTCAATATAGGATAATAGTTAAGAACACAGAACCTGTAGCCAGACCTGGTTCAAATCCAAATTCCACCACTTATTAGGTAAGTACCCTGGAGAAAGTCACTTAACCTCTGTTCTTTGATTTCTCCCTCTATAAAAAGGGATAATAACAACACCTACTTCACAAGGCAGTTGTGAGGAAAACAGGATATGTGTACAGCACTCATACTAATACCTCGTATATAGTAAGTGCTACATGTGTTTGTTATTACAGTAAATATGTCATAAAACATAAATAGACTTCTTGACTATAAAACTTTACAGATGCTTTAATATGCTAATGTGCATTATCTATCACCAGAATGTTCCCATGTGCTGAATATAACATATCCCAAACTTCTTCAATTTTCTTTTCCCTTTAGGAAGAACTTTGATCATCTCATGAAACCTATTATTACTTAGAACATAATTAAAATACTCAGCTGAAAGGCCAGATAGATCTCACCATCCCATTAGCTATTAATTGACACAAAGCTCAAAAGGAATTCCTTTACTCCCAAGGATAAGGGAAAGAGTCCCTCAATAGGTTTCTGAACATATATGGGACCTTTGGGGATTAAAGACCAGGGGCTCGTGGTAGTAAGGGACAGATTAGTAAGGAAAAGAGAATTAAGAAAGGGAATAATGTGCAGCTGTAGATTCTCTGAACTGGAGAAGAGTAAGAAAGAGATGAAAAGAGTAAAAATGAAGTTCTTTTATTAATATCAAGGGAATTTACAAGACAATGAATTATGAGAATAATACTGTACTTTATAAAAATGGCAGTTAAAAAGTCATTGGCAGGCCAGGTATGGTGGCTCATGCCTGTAATCCTAGCACTCTGGGAGGCTGAGGCAGGAGGATCACTTGAGGTCAGGAGTTCGAGTCTGGCCTCTATAAGAGCGAGACCCTGTCTCTACTAATAATAGAAAGAAATTAGCCAGACAACTAAAAATAGAAAAAATTAGCTGGGCGTGGTGGTGCGCGCCTGTAGTCCCAGTTACTTGGGAGGCTGAGGCAGGAGGATCGCTTGAGACCAGGAGTTTGAGGTTGCTGTGAGCTAGGCTGACGCCATGGCACTCTAGCCCGGGCAACAGAGCGAGATTCTGTCTCAAAAAAAAAAAAAAAAAAAAAAAAAAAGAGTCATTGGCAAACATCCTCTGCATACCCATTCAGGTATGTTCAGACTTAAAGCACAATAGCTTTGTCTGATTTCCTCTTATCTGTGTCTCTGAACTGGCCTTTTATCACATTGGAAAAACTGAGACAGCTCATTTGCTCATGTATGTCATTGTTGCTCCCCGCAGTCCCTTCTCTTCCAGCCAATTCTGATGTGCAGATGTGTCCACAGTAACTCACTGTCACAATTCAGTAATACTTACCGTTTAAAGTCAAAAAGAGGTAAAGAAACTTTGCCCAAAGCTTCTGGCCCCTTTCGCTGCTTATTACAATCAGGGGAACTTCCACTGCTCTGATTTAAAATTCCAACAAGAGTAAGGTGAAGAAGTGATTCTAATGGTAATTGTGATATCTGGATGGGAAAAATAATTCTATGGAGGAAAAAATGTATTAATAGAAAGAGCAAGTTAGATTGAATGTGAAGTTTAACCCTTTAATGAGACTGAAAATTTTAGGTATTTTATTTGATTTATCAAGTAATCTTTAATCTCAAGTAAACTTTAGCTAAATAGTAAGCTGGGCTAATTTGTACTGTTAAAAATCTTAAACAAATTTTATCTAAATCTAAATCTAAACTAAATAATCTAAATCTAAACAATCTAAACTTTCAAAATATAACATTTCCTTCTTTAAAAACTTAAAAGCACCTTTACATAAGATTTGTACCATTAATTTCCAGGCAAAATAATGGTAGTCATTTTTATTTCTTCTTGAAAAAACTAGATGAATGTTTATGAGCATTTCTGTTTGGGGATGTAAGTGGGCATTTATGTTTACCAGTGCATTGTTTTTCAAAGTCTGAAAGAATTAAAACATGAGGTTGATGGTGGTCACTCTTGAGATACTAAGTGTTGAAAACAGAGTGACCTTTTTACCCCATATGCATTTTTGTGTTATTTGACTGCTTTCACACATATTATTTTGCAATTTAAGAAAGAGAGAAAAATAGGAAACCATTTAATACATGTGGAACAAATACCAGAAGTTCAACTGCCTATCTGCCTAAATAATGAGAATTCCCTGAGTTTAAAAACAGTATTTTAAAATTATTAATATAACATATCTTCTACATAGATTTAAGACAGTTTTTTTTTGTTATCTAGTAATCAAGGGCCAGGATTGTTATATAGTATTACAGAATAAATACTAAAGTAAGCAATGTTATAAAACACCATCTTTTTAGAATTTTATGTAAATTTATATTTTAACCTGATAATGTCTAAAAAGAATAGCATGTTTTTGCGATTTAATGATACATAGGTTTAAAAGAGTATTTCAGATTTTTAAAAGAGAATTTCAGTCTGTTCTGTAGAACAGACTCTATAGGTAGACTCTATAGACTCTTCATATCTAGAAGAGACCTTAAGACATCAGTAAGAAGTTAATGAATTTCAATGAAAACAGTAATAAAAATTAAAGCTTGGATGTATATATTGAAAAAAGGACACGGCACAATGAAAGAATAAAAAGCCAGAAATTGCACTTACAGTTCATCCCATTTAATAAGATAGAAGAAATTCTTATAAGTGCCAACCTTCTTTGATTGAATAGGTTTAAAAAGATCCTTTCCATTGTGAGACAGGGAGCATATCAAGTAGTATTTTTCATAACTGAGGGAAAAAATAGTTTAATTTGATTTCTATCTTGATAATACAAATTAGTTAACTAATATAAATACGTTAGGGAGTTCTTCCCCCAAAATGACTAATCTATGAAATAATATGGTCACTATTCATTTGAATTTTTAGAAATCCATCTCAAATTTAACCATTGGAAATTCTATGAAAATAGAGAAGAGGTATAGCAAAGGGGGTACACAGAAGAACATATGTCCCTATGTACCAGCTTAAAGAGATGCCATAATGACACCAGCTAGAGAATTTATTTAAATTTTGTGATCAGTTAGTTACTAGCTTTAGATTTTAGTTGAATGACACTGAATAATGTATGTAACCATTTCTAGGTAAATTCTAGGAAGAAAGAAGACAAACAATACCTTCTCTCAGTGTCATTTTCCTTTGCTAAGCTACTGAAATAGAGCACATTAATAGTGTATGGACCTAACTTACATTGAGCCAATCTTCCTAGTCTATTGGGAGGCTTCCATCCATGGGGACAGATGCTATTGTATTCTCTCATTAGACAGCAGTGACTTAGCCTACAATTATTATCAAGTACAGAGGCAGTTAGATACAGTCAGGTAATCTTGTAAGGCAGGAGTCTTAGGTTCAGTAAAATTGTATTCTACTCATATTCTAACTTACTGCTAGGCTTATGTATTAACCATTTTGTTCATATGTACAATCTATTTATTATTCTAAATATATTTCAAATCAAATTTCATTGGTTCACAAAATACCCCTAAGCTAACTGATTACTTTTCTCAACTTCATCCCACTTGCCCTCATTTACTTCAGCACTTTATTAACTTTCTTTCCATCTTAATTAGCACTGTTTTCTGTGTTGTCTTCCACTGGGTATTTGTTCTTCACACTAGTGTCCCTAAATTTATTTTCATGTGTGTATGTGTGTGGATGCATATGGAGGATGAGGAGGGTATTAATCCTGCAAATATTTTTAAAAATGAAATACCTTCAGACAACAGAACTGCCCATTTAAATGCAAGTTCTAGGAAGGCAGAGGTTTTTTGTTCCCTTATAATTCCCAGTACTAAAACACTGCCCATATATGGTGCTCAGTAAATATTTATTGAATGAGTTAAAATACCACTTTTAAGTCATTATGTTATTTTTTAATCTAAAGCTCACTTTAGGCAGAATTTATTTTTGGTACCTCTTCTATAGGCTTTACTTCATAGCATTAAGCTATTATGAAACTACTTTCACTAAAAATATCATTTCAGACTTTTCAGTTCATATTAGTCATTTTCAAATAAATTAAAATTGGCAAAATTTGCTATAATGCCTTTATGGCATTGACAAAATCAAAAAGTGAAAGCCTGTTTTAAAATTTCAATAGAAGAAATATGTAGACTTCAAAGCTTACCAGTCAGTAAATTTAAACTACTAAAGAGGGAAAAAAAAAAGTCTTGAAATCCAGTCCCATTACACTCTGTTTTAAATTACCCTGGTTCTAATGGAAAGGCAGAAAGAACAGCAGTCTTAAATTGTCTTACTAATTAACATTTGCTCTGGTAAGTTTCAACATATATTTTCCTGTCCTTTTTGCATGTAAGAGTTGTATTTTTTACTGTAATAGCTTCAAACATCTCTATAATTTTTATGAAAACCACAAAAGAATCTGCTGAGTCTTGTATCATCATTTAAAATGCTAAAATAACAATAGTTGCTGACATTTTATAAGATCAGAATAGCTTCTAGATAAAGCTGTGTATATTTTCTTTTAAACACTTACTTTGATACCCAGTTACTTGAAATTCCATGTGCAGCAAAAATAGTAAACTGGAGCTGTTCTGCTGTAGTCCATGCTTCTTTGATGTTCCTGTTACTTTGGGCACAGTCTGCAGGACTCCTACCAGAATTTGCATGGAGTCTGAGAAGATCATAAATTGCTGCAGTTAATTGGTCCATGCTTACTTGAACAGGATTTTCAGGATTCAGTGAGCCTAGATTTAAGCAAAATATTAATATAATTCTCTGAAAAAGTAATGACAATTGCTCTAATTCAAATAATTTAAACACATACCCCGAATTGAACTCTTGCTAGTGTCTCCTCCTCCAGACAATGAAGTCATCTGCACATACACACACACACACACATATTAGACAGAAAATTGCCCATGACATAATATAAAATGTTTACCTTTATCTTCAATACATTCAATTAAATGCTATGTCAAAGAAACCCTTCCCAAGGGAAACCTCCCAAGGGTCTGTATACAGTTAGTTATAACTAACAATACAATAAAGAATGCAAAAAGAAAGAGAAAAACCCAAAATAAATACATGATTTTTAGTATCAAGAAAATCATAGTAAGTGAAAATTACAACAAAATATCAGAAACACAACAGTCTGCCTTGTTAAACCCATTAAGTAACTAATATTTACTTAATTACTTAATATTAATTAAGCCCAGAAGTGGTAAGTATACTATTATAGTATTTTATTTTCCATTGGTTGCTCTATAATAGCATAATATCCTTAAAGAAAAAAAACCTAGAATTCCATTTATTACCATTTGATGACTCAAAAAAGCTTTTATAATTATTTAAATTGAGCTCCCCTCCCACCTACTCTCTGCTCCTTTATCCAGCAAATGGGTAAAATAAATAGAAGCCTTAGACATTAGAGCCATGGTAGTTAAACACCTCCAAGTGAGTTCATGTTTTAACATCTAAAAAGATGCACAAAATAATAAAGTAGAAATAAAGAAACCCAAATCTCCATATACCGTCTGAATAGGATCTCTTTCAGAATGAATGGACTGAGTTATCTCTTGGATATCAAGGGACACACCATCAACATGGCTTTTCCATTTTTTAAATTTATGGTGGCTGTTGAGGTCCACCTCTTCTTTCATCCTTCCGATCAAAGATATAAACCCTCCTATGAACAGAGTTAATTAAATCCCCATGGAAAAACCAAAAGGGAGAGCTTTTATTAAAAGCAATAGTATGACATAAAGAGAAGGCTCCTAACCTTGCTGCTTCTGAGGCAGTAAGTCACTACTTCTGAGGCCTCTTGGTCTTTTTTCAATAGGGAGCGGGTATGATCCAAAGCAGAATTTCTGCCCACTGGCAATCAGACATTTCTATGCAGAGGGCGAAGTGATAGCTACTACCTTCCAGGTGCTCCAAGCTTAGTTTCTACCTTTAAACCCCCAACCAACTCATTTATGACAGAGGTCCTCCTCTACACACAAAAGGTTCACCTAATTCAATGTCATTTCTCATAAAGCAGCCTATCTCCTTACCAAGGAATCCCCACCTAACCAAGTAAGTGACTGAATCAATTCAAAAGTAAAAGCCAAAGTTAAAATGGTAATATTTTGCCCAGCAGAAGGCCAAAACCTCCCAGTTTAAGTGACAGATGCTCACTCAAGTACATATTGTGACAAATGCTACTTACTAAAAATACTCACATCAGCAGTTTTACTCCTTGGAAGATTAACGGCTCTCTTTAGCTTCTTTACTGATTCTGTAATGGCAAGAGTCTCTACACCATCTAAAGCACTACAGATTTTTCTTACAGCTTTAATTACTTGATCTACTGCTCGGTGCTGGTTCTTTAAAAATAAAAAGTAACATAAACATAAGTAAGTGAAATTTAAAGGACCAATTTCAGAGATGAAGTAAAAAACTAGATATTTTAGATATGTCTAACAGATATCCTCTACTCTTTTGTGATGAAAAAGAAAAGGAAAAAAGATAACTTCTCAATTACATAGTTTATTTTGAAGTAGGAAAAAGCAAGGCTTGATTAATTTTCACTTTGTCTGACACAATTATGCAAATGCCATTAATTTCTTATTAGAACCAAAAGTATAAGCAAAAAATTAGTAGCAAATTACTAAAACTAGAACTATATTTTAATTCTCATTTGTGAATAATTTCCACATTGAAAATAATCCTTCTCTTCCTCCTGCAAAAATTTGGTATCAAAAACCAACTTCTTCAGAGGTTGGTCACATATTAATAACACTGGGCAACATTAACTTTTAAGCATCATTTACATCTATATAACCATTACTTTATAAGTTTTATCTGATAAAAAAAACTTCTTTGAGGACAATTCTTCTGTATCATGCCATCATAGTTGATTTCACCATGATCCAAAAGTATACATGTACTAAAATATTGTAAAATCACTTACCTGTCTCTACTCTTAATGAGAAGTACATACCTCATTAAGAAACCTATTCATTAATTCATAAAACATTTATGCCAAACTTTTATGCCAAGTACTGTTAGAATGGGCTGAAACTCAGTACTATACCATCCCTTAAAAATTTAAATTTTTCCACCCTTAAGGCTTGGCTTAGCATATACTGAACATTCCCTTCACCTTCAAGCTTAAATGAAACCACCTAATTTTCTAAAACACCCAATTACCCTGAAGTCCTCAGGGCCTGAAGGTCTGTTTTCTGGCACCCCATTTTTGCTTACTCGACCTATATTCTGCTTCCTTTCACTCTATCTTCATGCAAAAACCTTTCCAGTTTTGACACTCAGGCCATTTTCCTATACCATTCCGTATCATTCTTTATGTGCCAATTATCAATTCATTATCCATCAGTTTCAAAATCTACTCTTCTTTTGCTCTACTTTGTGATACTAGAGCTAGACCCTATAAACAGTTCTCTTTGCCAGCTGGCACAATGTTAGGTTTTGTCAATAGAACACACAGAAGAGACACTCGCATGCAAGAACATTAGGAAGATACTTCCCATCCGGATTCCAGTCCTCTATTTTTTAAAATTCAGCGTTAGAGCTCAGTGTTCCTCAAAGACCAGTTCTACTTGCACCCTCAGTCCATGCTCTTCGTATCTGACAGCTCTAAATAAAGTCCTCTAGCATGTTTCTTTGCCATAGGCAACGTGTGTGTTCCTGTGGGAGAGGCTAAATTTTGGTCCGGGGTTGGGGTAGATAGAGGTCTTAGCATAAGTTCTTAGAGTTTCTTCACTGTCCATCTTTCCTTAGCCTAGAGGTGACAGCAGCTTTTTTACATTTGTTATTTCGAGAACCCTTAAAGTGGGGGTGGCAAATTTTTTCTTTAAAAGGCCAGTCAGTAAATATTTTAGGCTTTGTGGGCCATATAGCCTTTGTCACAATTCAACTCTGCCATTAAGATGTGGAAACACAGACAATACATAAGCAAATGACCATGGCTGTGATCCGATAAAACTTTATTTGCAAACATGGGGAGCAGATCAGATTCGCTGTTTGAGCCAGAGTATACCAACTCCTGTTTTACATGTCCTCTTTCACCCCTTTGAATAGTTAACCATCTTTTACTAATTAACAATTCTTTAAATTTGCCTGTTCAAATAACTAGTATAGTTTCCGTCTCCTGACTGGCCCACACTGATATGCCTCCCTACTCACATGTGGTCATCCCCCAATGCATGCCATATTTTTGCTCTGGATATTTATCTGAGTTTCTACTCTATATCCTGTAATAAAAGCTTCAGTTCCATAAATGTTCATGTGGAAAATTCACAATATCTTAAACCACCAAACTGTACCCTGTCAGTGCCTTACCTACAGCATCATACTCTGATCACAAGCTCCTTTGCTTCTAGCCCTCACACCCTCATTCTGACCAAACTCTCTCCTCTGCTTCTTCTACCACACAGCCGAGTACTTCTAAGAAAATCTCACAACCACACAGAACAGTCCCCAATTTCAGCAGGAAGAGTCCCTGATTTTAGCAGGAACCTCCATGCCACGCAGCATTTCTTTCATCTGTCCTTGGTCAGTTCTCCTTCCCCTTTCCCCATAGAATATTAAACCAAACCATCATTCTTTGCTTCAAAAACCCTATTGCCACCCTAACTTCATTTTAGCAAAATAAATTAACATCTCATCTCCAGAAACTAAAGGCCAAGAGCAATCAAAACTTCTCCAACTTCCTAACTGGGTGTAGTGGCTCATGCCCATAGTCCCAACTACTCAGGAGGCTAAGGTGGGAGAATGAATTGAGCCCAGGAATTTGAGGCCAGCCTGGGCAACATAGCCAGATCCCATCTCTTAAAGATAAAAACAAACAACAATACTTTTGCAATTTCCTGATCTCCCCATAAAACCTATCCAAGAGAAACTAAAACATATATCCACACACAGACTTATACATAAATGTGTTTATAGCAGCATTATTCATGACAACCAAAAACTATAAATTTAAGCCCAAATGTTTATCATTTGGTAAATGGATAAACAAAATGTGGTATAGCCATACAATGGAATAATACTCAGCAATAAAAAAGGGAACAAACTACAGATACATACTATATAACATTCATACTACAACATGGATGGACCTCTAAAACGGTATGGTGTGAGAAAGAAACCAGGTGTAAAAAACTACATAGTGTATGACTCTGCTTACATGAAATGACTGGAAAAGGCAAATCTATAAGACAGGACCCAGATCAGAAGTTATTTGGGGCTAGGGATTAGAGTGGGAATTGACTGCAAATTAGTATAAGGAAACTTTTGGGAGTGATGAAAATGTTCTAAAACTGGATAGTAGTGATAATTGTACAACTTTATACACTTACTAAAAATCACTGAATTGTATATATACAGCGGGTAAATTTTATGATGTGTAAATTATACCTCAATAAAGCTATAAAAAATAAAGGAGGGGTACATATGATACACAGTTAGTATTTTACATACAATGGTTAGTGAAGAGTCCTCTGATGACATTTGAGTATAAGACCTTAATAAAGTGAAAGGGTGAGCTAGGCAAATATCTGGGGGAAGAGCATTAGAGGGAACAACAAACACAAGGGTCCCCAATGGGGAGCATACCTGGCAGAAAACTAACCAGAAAAAAAGAAAGGGAAGTGATAAGAAGCCAGATCAGAAAGGTAGTGGGTCAGACGGTGAAACTACAATCAGGGCTTTGAATTTTACTGAGTAAGGCAGTAAACTGGATTTTTAGCAAGAGTGGAATTATCTAACTTTTTAAAGAGTTTATAACGTTTATTTAACTTTTCAAAGAACCATCCTTTGGCTTAGACTTTCTCTTATGTTACATTTACTTTCTGCTTTTATTTTCATTTTTTTAAATAAAACTTTTTCTTTAGAAATTATTTTAGATTTACAGAAAGCTGCAAAATTCATACATAGAGTACCCATATCACATTAAAGGAAACTAAGTTAAGTAACATCTTACATAACCATTTGTCAAAACTAAGACATTCATACTTGTACATTGTTATTAAGTCAACTTCAGAATTTATTCAGATTTCACCAGTTTTTCCACTAACAACCTTTTTCTCTTCCAGGATATAATCCAGGATACCACACTGCACTTAGTAATTTATCTTTAAAAGATCATTTTGGTTGACTTTGGAAGACAGACTGTAGAAGGACAAGGGTAGAAGCTGGGAGACTAGTAAGGAACTACTGCAACCAACTAGGGCTGTAGCTTTGGTAGTGATGAAAAGTGGTCACATTCTGAATGTATCTCAAGGTAGAGCTCACAGGAATTAGATTGAATGTGGGATGTGAAGGATATTTTTCTTGAGAAGTTAAGGATGACTCTAAGGCTTTAGCCTGAGCAAATGAAGAAAGGAGTTGCCATTTATTAAGAAGGGGGAATAACAGAGGCGGCTGTGCATGTGTGAAAGCAGAGGGCATATGGGAAATATCTGTGTACCTTCCTCTCAGTTTTGCTCTGAACCTAAAACTGTTCTTGAAAAACAAAGTCTAAAAAAAGGGGGAAGACTGATCAATGAATAGATATGAAGGGTAACATAAAAAATTTGGTTTTGTACATACTAAATTTTAGATGTTAATTAATTAGGCATTCACATAAAGATGTCAAGTAGTAGATATCTGAGTCTGGAGTTGAGGGAAAAGGTCAAGGGTAGGCATATAAATTTTACAGTCATCAGCATAGGGGTGTAGCAAGATCATCTATGATGTAAATATAGAGAGAAGAGGTCCCAGAATTGAGGACTTCTTGTTTTAATATTTAGCAGTGAGGAAGATAAAGAGATCATAAGGAAGAAGCCACAGGTGAGAGTGAGATAGAGTAGCCAATGGAAGCAGGGAAACCAAAAAGGTGATATCCCTGAGGCCAGACAAGTATTTCAAGAAGGAAGAAATAATCAACTATATCAAAGAAAAGTAAAGACTAAGAACTGACGACTAGATTCAGGATCATGGAAGTCCTTGATGACCTTAGTAAGTGCAGCTTCAGGAACACACTAAGAACAAGACTGACTGGAGTTGGTTCATAAAAGAATGTGAAGAGAGGAAATGGAAGCAGCAAAAGCATAACTTTCAGGAGTTTTGCTGCAAGGAGAATAGAGAAGTGGGGTGGTGCTACAGATGGATGTGGATTTTTTATTTTATTTTAAGATGGGTAACTCTTTTCTTCTGCACCACAATAATTTTCCTGGTGATCTCATCCAGTCTTAGAGCTGCAAAATACTGTTTATTTTCTGATGATTCTCAAGTTTATTATCTCTATCCTGGATATCCAATACAAAATTTGAGATTTATGTCAACTACCTACTCAGTATCTTTATTTGGATGAATAATAGTCATCTTAAACAAAACATCCAAGGTGAGTTCCTAATCTTTCCTCCAAACCTGTTCTTCTCGGTTTTCCACATCTCACTAGAAGGTAACTCCAAACTTTCAGTTGCTCAGGTAGAAAATCTTAGGAGTTACCCTAAATTCTTCTCTCTTCTCATGTTCCAAATCTAATCTATGGGTAAATCTTCCTGGCATTAATTTCAAAATATACCACAGCATTCAAACCCTTCTCATCACTGTCTACTACAATCACCCTGGTCCAGGCCATCATCCCCTCTCCATGGCTAGCAAAATATCTTCCTAATGGACTTGTTTCCACTCTTGCCCACCACCCCCTCTATTACAGCTCCAAGGGCCTAGCACACCTTGTATGTTCCAGGCACACTCCCTCCTTAGGCCATTGTATTTATTGTTCTGTCTCCCTGGAACACTCATGCCCCATATGACCAGACAGCTTCTCCCTTTCCTTCCTACTCGAGGTCTTTGTTCAAGTTCATTTCTTCTCAGTGAGGCCTTCTCTGATTACCCTATTTGAAGTTACAATATTATTCTCCTCCTATATTTTTCTCTACAGCCCTTACCATCTGATATAACATACATTTTGCTGGTTTATTTTATTGTCTGTGTCCTCCAACTATAAAGTAAATTCTAAGGGCAGGAAGTACAGTTTCTTTTGTTCACTGCCATTTCTCAGTACCTACAACATTGCCTCATAACGAGGAGATACTTGGTAAATATTTTTTGAATGAATGCTGGTAAGAATGTACTAGCTAGAAATCTGAAAGTCATCCTACACTCACACTCTTTCCTCTTTATTACTCGTATCCAATCACCTACCAAAATCTTATCAATCTTGTCTCCTACATATTGTCAGTTCCCTCCTTTGTACCTTCACCATGCTCATCATCTTTCAGCTGTACTACTATGGAAAACCTTTCTAAGTAGTCTCCACAAAACCAATCCCAACCTTAAATCTAACTTCCAAAGTATGGCCAGAATAATTTCAGAGCGCAGGACTAAACAAGTCACTCACCCCACCCTACTCCCCACCATTCAATAAAAACACTGTAAGTGCCTGAAGCGGGGGTCAGCCAACTTTTTCTGTACAGGGCCAAACGGTAAATAGTTTAGGCTTTGTACTATTTCTGTTCCAACTACTCAACTCTAGTGTTACACTACAAATGAAAATGGCAATAGACAATATATAAACAAATCACTGTGGTTGTATTAAAAAATTTTTTTATTTACAAAAACAGAAAGTGGTCCCTTGACCTAGAAGATAAAGTAAAATTCCTTAACTTGGATTACAAAGTGGCAACTTATGTCTGGCTATCTTCAATGTTATCTCCCAATCCTAATTTCACATTTTATACTCTACTACAGAACTGCTTATACTTCCACATAAGTATCGCACCTATTTATGCCCTTCCCAACTTTCTTCTAGCTAATTCATACTGTTTAAGACTTCGCTCAGGTAACATTCCTTTTAAGAGGCCTTCCCCAAACCCTCAAATTAGATAAGGTGCCCTTGCTTGATCTGCCAAAGAATTCAACACATACAATTATACTACACATTTACTATACTATACTGAAATTTTGTTTAAATATCCTACCACTAGTTTATAAGTTCCTTATGGGTGGGGACTAGATCATCCATTTTCGTAACTCCAGCATTTAGCCTTTAGTAAGCATCCAATAAATGCTCTTTGAATTAAACTGAAGGTTCCTCTTAGTAATAAAGCTGAAGTGAAAGTAAACATGTTGACACAAGCATTATTGAGAATTTTTGTTAAAAAGTTGGGTCAGAAAATAAGACATCAAACATCAAAATCAAGAATATAGTTTTTCCTTTTTGCTTTTTTGTTTTTTTTTAAGAGGCAGGGTCACGCTATGTCACCGAGGGTAGAATGCAGTGGTGTGATCATAGCTCACTGCAACTTCAAACTCCTGGGCTCAAGTGATCCTCCCAAGTGGCTAGGACTACAGGTGTGTGCCACGACACCCAGCTAAGTTTTTAATTTTTTTGTAGAGACAGGGTCTTGCTATGTTGCCAGGCTAGCCTCTAAATTCCTGACCTCAAGTGATCCTCCCACTTCTGCCTCCCAAAGTGCTGGGATTATAGGCACACAACATCTTGCCTGGCCTAAAAATTATAGTTTTAAAAGTTCTAAAATATTTAATCAATGCCAACACTAGCACTGGAAACAAGAATCTTTAAATCATGTCAAAATGTAAATTAAGACTTACTTCAGAATTTTACAGATTTGCACTTCACCCTTTAGACCCTTTTATTAATTTTCATTCATTTCATAAAATGTCTAAAGTCTTAAAAAAAAAAAAAAAGACTTACTTCAATTTGAAGAGCCAACTCCACTTGGTTGTGATAAGAATCTAAGAGTTCTTCAACAGGGTGTCTGAAAGAAAGAACAGTTATTGTGGCTGAAGGGCCCTATATACAAAAATGAGTGTTTTAATCACCAAAAGAAATGTATTCACATCCAAAAACAAAGTTTGAAAACCTGTAATTAATGCTTTGGATGCTATACCTTGTTATGACTTCTTTATAAGGTTTTTCTATTTGATGCAAGTGTTTGTTCAAATCCACAGGTGTTGAATCATCTTCTGCCTAAACAAACACATATACACAAATGTTTACCAAAAAAAATCAAATCCACTCCTTGGTCTTTCTATTGTCAAATTAAATATAGTTAAGTATATGATGAAATATTGAAATTAAAGTGATTTTTTCAGAACTGAAGAAAAAATACTATCAGAATTAAATATTTATAATTGACTCAATTATAAAAGTGACTCAATACTCTGAAAAAACTTTTGTTTTTTTAATGGAAAATATAAATGCTTTTAAGTCTAGTTTCTGATATATAAATAGCTCTTAAAGCAAAAATTACTTCTGCCTATACAGAGAGAATTAGAGAGCTAAAAATACTTTTAAAGATGGCTGACAGCCAAATGAAGGTGGGATGGAGATCAGATGGGGAAGACATCACTTCAATTTCTGCATTATTTTTTCTAATGGTAATCAAGTTTCCTCCCACTCCCTTCCAACCCCTAGTAAACAAGGTACTGGTCTCTTCTATCATAAGTCCACATTATGTAAATGTAGTCAAAAACATCATTTGTTAAGAAACTGAAAAGTTACTAATGACTGCCAAAATGTACTGAATTTTGTGAAATAGTTTCCATCCAAATGAAATAAATTCTACCTAACATAGAAACAAAACCTAAGAAAAGAAAACCAAAAAAAAAAGAAAGTAGAAATGACTGGTATTTTTCCATCTAAAATTCTACCAAATGAGTAATTCTCTTTAGAGATTATAACTTCACTTATAAATTCACCAAGGGTTTATACAGTAATACAATGGCTAAATTTCCTGCATTGTATTTTGCTTTAACCTCAAAAAAAAGTACTGAACTTTTTGTTTTTTGAGAACATCCACCTGCTGAAGTACTGGACTTTTAAAACAAGGAATTAGTTTTCATTTTTTGAGAAATAATTTATTTTTCTCAGTTTGGTACAAAGGTCAATATGGACCTTTTTTCCCCCCAACCCATATTTAGTTTTCAAAATCTTTCCTTAATCCTCATTTTCCTTGACTGACCCTGATGTTTTCACTTGTATGTAAAACTATTACAAATCAAACTTCTAATTCCTCCACTTTGATTTTCAAATATGCCTCTGCCTCTGAGGAGTATGCTATCTAAACCTCCATGAATGAAAATCTCCGGAATCTGCTTGAAAAGAACTCCTGTTGATGATCATTTCATCACCCCATTCCAACCCAGAATTCTTGAAACATGTACAAATTGAAAATTGGTTAATTAGCAGAATTACAGAGATTCAACCAAATGCAAATCAGTTATAAAGTACACACTTACTATTCGGGCCAGATTTTGGCACATGGCACTGAAGGTCAAGAGTTGTAGTCTAATCTCTGTGTCCCATTTTCGACAGTTTTGAATATGTTCATGACTTCCAAGGCAATGGTTACTGTTAAAATATATTAATTATTCACTATACTACTCAAATTAGAAATTATAGAGGTGAGAGTAAAATATAAGTTACATCTGAATCAGAAACTGAAGAGAATGGTAAAATACAGAGATCACTTTTTAACCAACTGTGAGCATTTAAACAGGAATTATTCTTTATGAGAAGAGTCAAAGTGAAGAAGAGGAAGACAAAGGTGAAGAAGGAAATAAGAAAAATAGGGACAGGGCATTTCTAATAGTCTAGGAGAAGGAAATCTATAAAACAATTAGACTAAATGCTAGATATAACAAATTAACTGGTTAAGAAAAAGATTCACATAATTATTATTTTAGGCAACTAAAAACAAATTACAGCTGACTACTGTCCATAAAGTAACAGTGCATGACACAAAAGGAAAATGGAGGCTATAATAATGTGACTATTAGGCCGGGAATGGTGGCTCACGCCTGTAATCCTAGCATTCTGGGAGGCCGAGGCGGGTGGATGGTTTGAGCTCAGGAGTTCGAGACCAGCCTGAGCAAGAGCGAGACCCCCATCTCTACTAAAACAGAAAGAAATTAGCTGGACAACTAAAAATATATATAGAAAAAATTAGCTGGGCATGGTGGTGCATGCCTGTAGTCCCAGCTACCCGGGAGGCTGAGGCAGAAGGATCACTTGAGCCCAGGAGTTTGAGGTTGTTGTGAGCTAAGCTGATGCCACGGCACTCTAGCCTGGGCAACAGAGTGAGACTCTGTCTCTAAAAAAAAATAATAATAATAATAATGTGGCTATTGACTCTTTACAAAAAGAAAAAAACATTATATTAACTTATTAACCAATTGCCTGCAATTCCTCCTGTATATGACTATAAATTTCCTAAGGGAATACCAGGTCTTACTTATCTCTGAAATCTCACCGCTGTCTTTAGATATGACATCTTAGACATAGTATATCTCAATACAAGTTTACTGATCCGATGAATCAACTCAAATAGGACGCAATGTATGTTTTTATTATAAATTTAACTTAAAAAATTCCTAATTAAAATGAAATTTCCAAAGATATTCAGTAGTTAAATGAACTTACTTCTGTAGCACTTCCTCTTGACCACAAACTTTCAGAACATAGCTGCCAACATCTACTTGATTCAAGTCATCATGTACCCAGCAAAGGGCTTGCATTATAATGATTTCTACAGTAGAACTCACTGTAAAAGAGTTAGTCATCATTTTCATTTTATTCATGTACCTCTAAGTATATACTTATACAAGAATGTACAAGACTGTATAATCTAAGATAGCACTATATTTGCAATTCAGAAGCCAAGTAAGAAAAAAAAGAAAAAAAAAAAGAAACAAAAAAGACAAAAAAAAAAAAACCCAGAAAAAAAGAAAAAAAAATAAGATAGCACTGTACAATAGAAATATAATGTAAGCCAAATATGTAGGCCACATAGGCCACATATATAATTAAAAATATTCCAGTAGCCACATTGAAAAAAGGAAAAGGAAAAAGGTCAACTAATTTTAATAATATGTTTTATTTAACCTAATATAGTTGGTACCCCCATCCGTGAGCTTTGCATCCGTGGATTCAATTGATCTCAGATGGAAAATATTTGAAAAGAAAAAAACTATATCTGTACTGAACATGTGCAGACTTTTTGCCTTGTCATCATCCCCTAAACAATATAGTACAGCAACTATTTACACAACATTTACATTGTATTATATATTATAAGTAATCTAGAGATGATTTAAAGTACATGGGAGGATGTGCATAGATTATTTGCAAATACTATGCTTTTTATATCAGAGATTTGAGCATCCTAGATTTTTGGTATCCAAGGGAGGTCCTGGAACCAGTCCCCCACAGATGACATTTAGCAGTATCTAGCAAACAATTATTTAAAATAAATTGTAAGAAAAGAATCACTATTTTAAATGTTTGACATGTGCCCAGTAAATTTTCCAATGAAGAATAAAAATATAGCAAGTAGCAGTATTGTTCAATTATCATTCTTGGCAAAAGATGGATACTAAGATTACAACACATTAAAAACTTTTAAAGTTACCTTTAAAGTAACCTATTTCTATACTTAAAGCTTCTATGTTTAATTTTTAAAAGAGAGTGATTACATTAAAACTACATGAAAATCAGTGGCTTGGCAGACAAGGCCTCTATCTATCTAATATAATAACCTCTAATATAACAGCTACATTTCTGAATAGTCAAATGTAAGGTGACATTTATACTTTGAACACCCAAACCACTTCTACCATAATTTGGTTATACTTTCTAACAGAGGTATACGTTATAAATGTGCACATTTATGAATAACCAAACAACAGACATTTGAAATACTTCAAGATTAGTGAGATTTAATGTAGTAAGTCAAAATTTGATACAAATTAAGACATTTGCTATCAATGCTTACTCATGTTTATTTTAATCAAAATGCCCACTGAACTTTTGAACTTTAGTATTAATTCTTACTGTATACCTAAATGATTCCCAAAACCAAAATTTATGGTAGTTTCCTTTAGAAACTAAAAGAATGATTGTTACAGTTGGCTAACATTTTTCTGTTTCAGATTTATATTTTTTCATATGTCCTTCAAAAGTACAAAGCTAGAAAGAATGTATCCAAATATTGGACATATCCCTAGTCATAACCTTATTAAGAAAAAAAATGGCAATAATTCTTAGGCCAAAGTACTGTAGAAATATAGGATTTTATTCCACTGTTGGCATCCCATTAAAATAATACACATTATGAAATGTAATAAACTCTGAAAGAAATAAAAGCAGTTTTAAAAAACTATAACAGGCTGGGCATAGTGAATTACGCCCGTAATCCCAGCACTCTGGAAGATCCAGGCAGGAGGATCACTTGAAGCAAGGAGTTTAAAACCAGTCCAGGCAACATCGTGAGACCGTCTCTACTAAAATTTTTAAAAATTAGCCAGGCATGGGAGCAAATGTCTGTAGTTCTAGCTATTCGGGAAACTGAGCCAGGTGGACCACTTGAGCCCAGGAGTTTGAGGCTGCAGTGAGCTATGAACACACTACTGCACTCCAGCCTGGGTGACAGTGTGAAACTCTGTCTATCAATCAATCAATAAAGCTATTAACAAAAAATGTCCTACATGCTTTGGGGATGTATCTCTAGAGAGGATACCCACACCAAGTTTGGAAGGGAGAATAAAAACCAAAGGATAATTTTATTTTATTTTATTTTATTTTTGAGAGAGAGTCTTATACTTTGTGCCCCAGCTAGAGTGCAGTGGTGTCATCGTGGCTCACTACAACTTCAAACTCCTGGGCTCAAGCAATCCTCCTGCCTCAGCCTCCCGAGTAGCTGGGAATATAGGTGCGTGCCACCACACTCAGCTAATTTTTTATTTTTTTGTACAGAGGAGGTCTCACTCAGGCTGGTCTGGAATTCCTGACCTCAAATGATCCTCCCACCTTGGCATCCCAAAGTGCTAGGATTACAGGCATAAGCCACCATGTCCAGTCAGAGAATTATCTTCTCCTTAGAGGAACTTAACATGATACCTGGAATTTCGATTTTACCAAAACCATTTATAAACAAACATTCTTCTTGCCATAAAAAGAAAAAAAAAATTAAAAGATTATAATTAGCTTTTCTATCTAATCCTTATGGGTTGTACCCAAGAGCCACTGATTAACAAAAGTTACTCAGCACTTCTCAGAGAAATATGTAGTTATAAAGATAACCTGTTTCCCCACTAGTGCTAACCAGAAAATGAATGCCAAAAAGACACCTAAAGATAACAAAGTTAGTTTATTAAAAGAATGATAATACTGATATTTTAAACACTTTCCCCCCAACAGACCTACAAACTTACCATCACATGTAAAAGTAACTGGTAGTTGAAATCCTTCAATTTCAATGGAGACTTTCACACTAGCATTTTCTCCACATATGTTTCTTTGCACTGTGACTGGACTTAACAAATAGCCTCGATTTGTGCAATGATTGGTATATGGAAATTTGGTCTTCAATCTGTTCACAAGAAAGAAGAAATTAAATTCTTTTTTAAAAAGCTGCATTTAAGAGCTCTGAACAAGACTTTACATGTTTACAGCCACTCAATTCTGTGTCTTTGTCCAACTCTAAAGCAGCTTGTGAGAACTGCAATGAATGAACCTCTGTCAAAATTCCAAATACCAGTATTAGCCTTTCACATAAAAGGAACTCAAGGAAAAGGAAGAGATTACTACTGCCAGGATATCTTTGGTAACACTATCAACATTATTCAAGCACACATTGGATAAATGGCATTAAATGAGGTTCTCTGCTTCAGATTCTTTTGCCACACGGTATAGTTAAACAAAACGGTACATTTTAAATGAATTACTGACAATACAGGCAATGTAGCCCTAAAACTGTAATGGCCAGAGAGATAAAAGGTTTTTTGTCTTTAAAAAATCTTTTTTCCCTAAGGAACTTTTTCCTACAAACATTGTTTTTAGTTGGTAGACAATGAAAAAAGAATATAGCCAAGGGAGTTTTACATGCTTAATGATTTCTAAATTCTAAAACTTAGGGAATTGGAAGACTTGCAGGCAAAGGTATTCACTGGAGCAACACAGTTTAAATTTAAATACATGAATATGGTGTATGGCTTATCTCCAGACAGCATTGCTGTTATTAGAGGACAAAAGGGAATTTAATGATTTCTTTATACTTGTGGGCTTCCTTTAACTGACTTTTTTCTGGAGGTTGGAAGACTGGTGCCAGTCCTTCCATCTGCTTTTCACAGGGCTATGAATGGAATGAATGCTGGAAGTATTATCTATTTCCTTCGGTGGAGATTAAAATAATTAAGTCATAGAAGGAGAATAAAATAGTTTGAGTTGACAGGAAGAAAGGTTTTGGAGAGGCAGCAAATGTAATGGCTATTGCACTGCCACTAGTGCCAGGTTACCTTAGTTTGAATCCTAACTTTACTACTTATTAGTTGTGTGACCTTGGGTAAGTTATTGAGTCTCCTTGTTTCACTTTCTTCTTCTATAAACTAGGGATAATACTATTACTTACCTCATAGAGTTGTTGTGAGAAGTATGTAACTTTATAAAGCACTTAAGAACACTGCCTAGTACATGATAAGCACCACAAGCTTCTTGTCAAATAAATCAATTACTGAATGAATAAATCTGGTTTCAGCACTTTCATCTTAAGTGACACAATGAATCCAATATTAAAAAGAAATGTAATAAAAGAAAGTACTTTAATAATCTTAAATGGATACTGGAACTGCACCTTTAAATGTATACACCTTATCTTTAGACATTTAATTGCTGCCAAGCTTACCACTCCGCAACACAATGGCAAGACCTTCAGGGAACTTAGCCTAAGATTCTCATTATTTCTCATTGCTTGGTATTCTCTTGTTTTCTACAGCTTATGAAATAGGTGTTGCTATGGTTTGGATGTGTGCTCCCCCCGAAATTGAATACTGAAATTTGATCCCCAATGTTAGAGGTGGGGCCTAATGGGAGGTGTTTGGATCATGGAAGCAGATCCCTCATGAATGGCTTAGTGCCATTCTACTGGTAATAAGGGAATTCTCTATTAGTTCCCATAAAAGTTGGTGGTTACAAAGAAGCATGACACCTTCCCCACCTTTCTCTCTCTTGTTTCCTCTCTCACCATATGATCTCTGCACATGCCCTTTGCCTTCCACCATGAGTGCAAGCAGCCTGAGGCTTTCACTAGATGCCTGATCTATATTAGCCAGCAGAATCATGAACCAAACAAACCTTTCTTCTTTATAAATTACCCAGTCTCAGGTATTCCTTTATAACAACACAAGCAGAATAAGACAGATGTTCACGTCAAATAATGAAATTAACTAATATATAACATGGCAGAGAATTTTGTCTATATCTAAGCAAGTCGTCAATTGTCAGAAACCCTTAAGGATAATAAAAGTAAACACAGAAGTTCCTGATGATAGCTCAGAAAACACGAATTTATTAGACAAAAATTCCAGTGATAAAAGTTACATTTAATGAACTTGGCTTTGTTTGGGGGGAAAGGAGGTCTTCTTTATTTCCCTTTCTTAAAATCAGTCCTTTCTTTTACACAACAGTGTGAATGCAGTTAACGTCACTGAACTTACACCCTTAAAAACAGTTAACCACATACAATGCTTTTAAAATGAGTCCTTTCTGTATCTGCTTGATACCATGGAAGATACCAGGTCCAGAAACTACAGCATGTCTTTGTTTTTCTGTAAAGCTGATGATTTCTCCTGTTCTCATGGTTTATTTACTTTCTAAAAATCACAAAAACATATACCAAAACACCTGAAATGTAATAGATTCCTTACAGCTGGGTGGGGTTTTTTTTTTGTTTTGTTTTACATTGTAACTAAACTTTTTTTTTTTTTTTTTTTTTATTTTATCTTGTTATGGGGGATACAGAATTGCAGGTTACATATGTTGCTCCTGTACCGCCTTTCCCCCCAAGTCAGAGCTCCAGGCATGTCTGTTCCCCAGGTAGTGCACGTTGCACCCATCATGAGGTATATATCCCTCCCTTCCCCACCCCCACTTCCCGAGTCAGCACCTTCAAGTGTTACCACTCCCCAAACGGTGCGCAATGCACTCATTGTGTAGGCATACCCCCATCCCCTCCCCCACCCCCCACCTCAGTCTGATATCCAATTGGTGTCGTTCCCAGATTTGTATTTAGGTGATGATCAGGGAAACCAATTTTCTGGTGAGTACATGTGATGCTTGTTTTTCCATTCTTGGGATACTTCACTTAATATAATGGGTTCCAACTCTCTCCAGGAGAACCATAGAGATGTCGTATCTTCATCATTCCTTATAGCTGAGTAATATTCCATGGTATACATATACCACAGCTTACTAATCCAATCATGTATTGATGGGCATTTGGGTTGTTTCCACATCTTTGCTATTGTGAATTGTGCTGCTATAAACATTCGGGTACATGTGTCTTTGTTAAAGAATGACCTTTTTTCCTTTGGGTATATGCCCAGTAATGGGATTGCTGGGTCAAATGGCAGGTCTACTTGAATCTGTTTAAGATACCTCCATAATGCTTTCCACAGGGGTTGCACTAGTTTGCAGTCCCACCAGCAGTGTATGAGTGTTCCTGTCTCTCCACACCCACGCCAACATGTGTTGTTTTGGGTTTTTTTGATAAAGGCCATTCTCATTGGAGTTAAGTGATATCTCACTGTGGTTTTGATTTGCATTTCTCTGATGATTAGGGATGTCGACCATTTTTTCATATGTTTGTTAGCCATTCTTATATCTTCTTTCGAGAAGTTTCTATTCATGTCATTTGCCCACTTTTTGATAGGGTTGCTTGATTTTTTCTTGCTGATTTTCCTGAGTTCTAAATAGATTCTTGTTATCAGTCCTTTATCTGATGTGTAGTATGCAAAAATTTTTTCCCATTCTGTAGGTGGTCTGTTTATTCTCTGGACTGTTTCTTTGGCTGTGCAGAAGCTTTTTAATTTAATCATGTCCCATTCATTTATTTTTGTTGCTGCTGTGATTGCCTTGGGGGTCTTCTTCATAAATTCTTTGCCTAGGCCAATGTCTGTAAGAGTCTTTCCTACATTTTCTTCTAGAATTCTGATTGTATCACGCCTAAGGTTTAAGTCTGTTATCCACCGTGATTTGATTTTTGTGAGAGGTGAAAGCTGTGGGTCCTGTTTCAGTCTTCTACAAGTGGCTAACCAATTCTCCCAGCACCATTTATTGAATAGGGATTCTTGTCCCCAGAGTATATTCTTTCCCGCTTTGTCAAAAATTAGGTGACTATATGAGGATGGTTCTATATTTGGATTTTCTGTTGTGTTCCACTGGTCTGTGTCCCTGCACTTGTGCCAATACCAGGCTGTTTTAAGAACCACGGCCTTGTAGTATAGTTTGAGGTCTGGCAAATTAATACCTCCCATTTTGTTTTTGTTGCTTAAAATTGCTTTTGCTATACGGGGTCTTCTTTGATTCCATACAAAGTGTATAATTATTTTCTCTATGTCTGTAAAGAATGATGTTGGTAATTTAATAGGGATTGCATTGAATCTGTAGATCACTTTGGGTAGTATAGACATTTTAACAATGTTGATTCTTCCGATCCACGAGCATGGTATATTTTTCCATCTATTTGCAAGTTCTGCTATTTCTTTTCTCAGTGTTTCATAGTTTTCCTTATAGAGGTCCTTTACCTCTTTAGTTAGATATATACCTAGATATTTTATTTTCTTTGTTGCTATTTTGAAGGGTATTGAGTCTTTAATTTGGTTTTCCGACTGACTGTTATTGGCATATATAAATGCCTCTGATTTGTGTATATTAATTTTGTAGCCTGAGACTTTGCTATATTCGTTAATCAATTCCAGGAGTCTCATGGTTGAATCCTGGGGGTTTTCCAGATATAACATCATATCATCAGCAAAAAGTGAGAGTTTGATCTCTTCCTTCCCTATTTGGACTCCCTTGATTCTGCTCTCTTGCCTGATAGCTCTCGCAAGGACTTCCAATACTATGTTGAAAAGTAATGGAGACAATGGGCAGCCCTGTCTGGTTCCAGTTCTAAGTGGGAGTGCTTTCAGTTTTTCCCCATTCAGTATGATGTTGGCTGTGGGTAACTAAACTTTTAAACATACAAAAACAAATTAAATTATTAAAATAACTGCTGAGTAAATTATTCATTTTAAATATAATAGACCAGATAAGGTATTATTATGGACACTCTAAGCTATACATTGTAGCTTGATGTTCTTAAGTAAGTACCTATAAAGAGTATTTTTTTTAACTCCAGTTTTTATTTTCTCTAAAATTTCCATTTCCCTATCACCCAAAGAAAAGGTTTTGTTTGTTTAATGGTGCTCTACAGTTCAGGAAATTTAGTATCTCTACACATAAACTAAAATCCTTTATGGTTTATTTTCCTAGATTTAAGCTATTTATAAAGAAACGAAGACTAGAAAGCTATTCAGAAAGACAGGTATGGAGTGTGGTTTCTCGTCTTATCCTAAAGGACCACAAATGAAGTGGCAATAACTTCTACTGGTATTTAACTGGTATTATATAAGAACTTTCTCTGGACCTATAACTAGTAGAGATAGCAAACTTTGTCAATTATAAGTGCGAAAGGAAAGAAAAACAAGAAATAAAAACCAAAAAATGAAGTAATAATGAAAAATATCCTGAATCAATGTATTACAGAACCTTAAAGTGAAAGAGATTCTTGAGATCACTGGTCTAACTCTTTAATTTCACAGATAAACAATAACAAAAACCAAGGCCTAGAATCGGCACTAAATTCTGTCATACAGTAATCTTAACTATAAACAAATATCATTCTGACAGCATGATATTAATTTCACAGCTGAATTTAAATGATTAAATGAATAATTTTAGGAGATTTCAAAAAGTAAAGAAATAACTAATATTTTTTCTGCATGTCTTTTTGTTTAAATTTTTTATTTTATTTCAGAGTATTATAGGGGTACAAACGTTTTGGTTACATAAATTGCTTTTGTACAGTTTGAATCAAAGTTACAAGTGTGCCCATCACCTAGACAGTGTGCACTGTACCCATTAGGTGTGAATTTACTCATCCCCACCTCCACCCTCCCACCTGCTTGATTTCCGATGAGTGTTATTTCCATATATGCACGTAAGTGTTGTTCAATTAATTCCAATTTAATGGTGAATACATGTGGTGTTTGTTTTCCATTCTTGTGAAAGAACTGGCTAATTAACAGTATAAATACTTGTTTTAAAAATCCACTGCAAAAATGAGCATCCTGGAAAAAACAGAGCCACTAATTTCTCCAAAGGATATCTCCTGACCCCAATCTCCATGTCCACAAGGGAATAAGAGAAGGTCCCAGAACATGGCTTCAAAAATACCTCCACTTCTTACTGCTCTGATAAATATTTGTTGCAATGAAAGTCTACTAATGAAAATAAAATTACAAAAAAAACTCATTCTCTCTTTAGTCCATTTGGGATTTCATATTACATAAGTGTGTGTGTGTGTGTGTGTGTGTGTGAATAACCATTTTCATTTAGTGGCAGGGTTTGTGTAAATAATGTAAAATTCAAATGGGGGAAAAAAGGCAGACCATAGCAAGCTTCATTTTTCAACCTGCAAAGCTTAAATGCAGCAGTTACTTAACACAGCCTAACAGAAAATATACAAGGCTTGTTTGGGGGGAAAAAAGTAAAAGAACTAAACAAATGTATAACAGATTATTTCCAAACCATTAAGGTAACATTATTTTCAAACCATTAACCACACACGTCATGGTATAATGGCCTGCCTAAAGGCATAGGTAATCTGCAATACATTCAATTTGCATATTAAATCACCTAAATGTCCCTTTTATTTTAAATGTCTCCTGAAAAATATATGCTAAAAAAATTCAGTTAAGGGGCCGGGCGCGGTGGCTCACGCCTGTAATCCTAGCACTCTGGGAGGCCGAGGTGGGCGGATCGTTTGAGCTCAGGAGTTCGAGACCAGCCTGAGCAAGAGCGAGACCCCATCTCTACTAAAAATAGAAAGAAATTATATGGACAGCTAAAAATATATATAGAAAAAATTAGCCGGGCATGGTGGTGCATGCCTGTAGTCCCAGCTACTTGGGAGGCTGAGGCAGGAGGATCGCTTGAGCCCAGGAGTTTGAGGTTGCTGTGAGCTAGGCTGATGCCACGGCACTCACTCTAGCCCGGGCAACAGAGTGAGACTCTGTCTCAAAAAAAAAAAAAAAAAAAAAAAAAAAAATTCAGTTAAGGAAACACTTTGGCCAAAAAGAAAACGTGGCTCTACTGTTATTTTCCCCCGCTAAGGTATTCTGAAGAAAAGAAATGCTGGTTAAAAAGTAACATAAAGGAAGACAGAGTTTTAATATAACATTACCAATGGTCCAGAAAATCTAGTTAAATATTAGTATGTACCTTAACATTAAAATGGTGTATATACTCAAAAATGATCTGGGAACCCCAAATCCTGCTATTAGCAAAGCATACCACACTGAAGAAAATGCTAGATTCAGAATAAATCTCCCAGTGGTGAGTGATCTACTTTCCCTTCTTTAGATAACAGATCTCATCCTCTTGGCCACAATGTTTGTTGTTCCACTCTTTGCTTCTGTGAGTTTTCTATCTGGCTGGCTAAGAGGATTCCTTTTCCTTTCTGCTAATGAGACCATTAGAATATGAAGTCAAAGTTATCAGTGGCTAAATTTCCTGTCTTCTAAAGCCCCATCTACAGCCGAAGACAATGAAACTAACATGCAAGAAGGGAAGGCAGGGGAAGAAAAGTGAGGAAGGAGAGGGAAAGGAAAAGGAATGAGAAAGGAGAGGAGAGTCTAAGGGAGGAGGGGATTTACAGTGTGAATTCCTGGATCTTGCTGTTATGGAACTCTGACTCATCCTTCCTCTTTCTGCTATATAGGTTTGTGAACCAGTATATGACTCTTCCTGATTTAATTTCAATATGGGTTTCTAGCATTTATAACAGAAGTCCTGATGAATACAATGACATAATGGAAAGAAAACACATTTAACCAGAGGCAAAGGAAACCTGGTTCTGTTATTGACTAGCCAAGCAAACTTTGTTACTTCTCTGAGTCTCAGTTTCCTCATCTATAATGAATATTAGACACATTTAAGATTGAAAGAATATTTAAGAAATGCATTTTTATAATCTTCAGAAAATATATTTACTCTTCTAATCTTGTCTATCACCTTTTAAATAAGTAGGACAGTATTTTGAATGCTTGAAAGTTTATGTTAAAATTAAGGCTCTCTAAAACAAAAGTAGGCACTTTCTAAGTATACCAAAACTTACATGTAAGCCATATTTTCTTTTCTTTTTTTTTTTTTTTTTTTTGAGATAGAGTCTCACTTTGTTGCCCAGGCTAGAGTGAGTGCCGTGGCATCAGCCTAGCTCACAGCAACCTCAAACTCCTGGGCTCAAGGGATCCTCTTGTCTCAGCCTCCCGAGTAGTTGGGACTACAGGCATGCACCACCATGCCCGGCTAATTTTTTCTATATATATTTTTAGCTGTCCATATAATTTCTTTCTATTTTTAGTAGAGATGGGGTCTTGCTCTTGCTCAGGCTGGTCTCGAACTCCTGAGCTCAAACGATCCGCCCACCTCGGCCTCCCAGAGTGCTAGGATTACAGGCGTGAGCCACCGCGCCCGGCCGTAAGCCATATTTTCAATGGTTAATAGGGTGTCAGAAGTCTGCAGTCTGACCTCAAATATTTCTTTTAAATATTCAGAACCCTAACAGGTAAGGATTATTCAACTGTAGTTTGTGTTAATGTGCCCATTAACTATTTGACTTATAATTTTAGCTACAAGAAAATAATCAAAATTTTTAAAATTTTAGAATTATTAGCACTAAACTCATTTCCCAAGTAAATTTTTTAAATAAGCATTTAATTTAAAGAATCTGTAATTTATAAAGAAAAATTTCTTACTTTGTAATGGATTGACAAAAAGCTGCCACCTCCTCGTTCTGTACATCGATTTCTTGTAGAAGAGAACTTACAGTTGGCAAACTACTGGTCCCATTTGGGTCTTTCTGTAATTAAAAATGTGTTTTTATTTTTAAAGTGAATATTTTATTCAATATTTTTAAATATTAAAAGCACAGCACAGACACATTTGAATGAAAATACGTACAAATGTATGAAGGTAAATAAATCATATCAGTAACAAAGTTCTAAATTATGGATTTCTATCTTTGTAAAAGTAATGCCAACTAAACCTTATTTTAAGTTCACTGGTTTTACTCGCTCAAAAGTAGAAACAAGCTATACTGGTCAGTAAGAATGTAATGTTAAAGAGCTTTCCATTCAAAATATTCCTGAAATGAATGCTTCAGAAAGTTAACAGCTAAATGAAATTAAAGGACTACCCTCTTTTTTACACAAACATCCTGACAGTCCCTCAAAAGATAAGTTTATGTCTGGTCAAAATTTGTTTGCAACATTTAGGGAGGTCCATTCTCTCCAAGCATAGCCAAACAGCAGAGTCCATTTAGAGGTGTTTTCACATACTGTGTAAAAACACCTGATTTGCCACAAATTTCAAATGTAAATTTCCTTTAAAATTAAAACTGGGGCTGGGCTCAGTGGTTCACACCTGTAATCCAGCACTTGGGAGGCCAAGGCAGGAGGATTGGTTGAGGCCAGGAATTCAAGGTTGCAGTGAGCCATGATTGTGCCATCGCACTCCAGCCTGGTCAACATAGCAAGACCCTGTCTCTGCAAAAATTTAAAAAATTAGCCAGGTGTGGTGGCGTGGGCCTGTAGTCCCAGCTACTTGGGAGGATGACACAGGAGGATTGCTTGAGCCCAGGAATTCAAGGTTACAATGAGCTATGATTATGCCACTGTACTCCAGCCCTGGGCAAAAGAACAAGACCCTGTCTATAAAATAAAAAATAAAATAAAATAAAATTCAGGGCCAGGCAAAGTGGCACACGCCTGTGATCCCAGCACTTTAGGAGGCTAAGGCAGGAGGATCACTTGAGCCCAGGAGTTAGAGGCTAGCCTGGCAACATAGCGAGACCCCGTTTCTTTTTTTTAAAAAAAGAGATTTTTAAAAATTTTTTAAAAGCTCAATCAACTCTGTAACCAAATCCCTAACTAAAACAAATAACAAGTCCTTGTAAAAAGTATGTGCACAGTTAAATGTCCACTTGCATTTGCATTTAGCATTATGTCTTCAATCCTTTGAAACCTAAAACTCTGGGGCTCTTGCTTCCTCATTTGATACATGAGTTCTTCAGGGAACTTGCTTCCAGTCAAGACCAATTGCTAGGACATTAAAAGTATAATACAGAATATAGACTTCTTCACCAAACAAACAGAAAAAGTTCTTAATTCAAAGGGAAATCTCTTCACAGTTTCTGTCTGCATTTGCTGTTTCACCACACAGCTTAATACTGTGGAATGTGGAACTGTTCTTGAAACCACTCACTTTCACTAAAAGAGGACACTTCTACAGGATTTTCAGTGATTTTCTTAATGTCGTCTTATATTGCTAAAAGCCTTCTCTTAAATTATAAGAAAGTTTGCCCGTTTCCTTCAAAATGTTAACATGCTGGCAAAGATGTTTGAACAAATGCTACTTCCCCATTATACTGACATCAATTAATTTGTGTTACAGAAAAAGCACTGCAGCAAATAGACTACAGTACTCTAAAGAATGGGATTTGATATTTCCTAGCAAATCCTGTGGTTTTACACTCCAAGTCTGCCAACAATCTAATCCAATCTTATTTCCCAGAATTTTTCAAAAGATTTCTATGTCCCCGTTCTTTTGAATCATATCCTGTTCCTGTAAAACACAAATCAAGCTATTCTGCCTCTCAACCTTTCTCTTTGCCTGAAATGTCTTCCTCTTAACCTGCCCCCACAAAGGTGTCAAAATCTATTTTAAGGTGCAATTGAATGCCACTTCACCTGCCCTTTATGATTACTCAGTATGAAACAATTCTGTCCCCCTAGCACTTCTAAGTGTTTAGTCTGAACCAAAAATTGTATCATTAGATCCTGCTTTATATTTGTCCTAATGTGAAAGCTCTTTGAGGACAAGAATAGAATTTTGCTGAATTCTGTACTTTTGTAGAACTTTGTTTCCAGTTTAGAAGGTACTCAATCTTTTGCTCCTTCTAAAAACAAGTTAAAATTCACTTACATACAACCAATGAATGTGCCATAGAAATCTCATAAAATTTAAAGAATATAAGACACTAGGTAGTTCCTTCAACAACTTCCTAAAAAGAGTAGCAGTAATTTTCATTAGTATTTAATTCTACAAAATAAACTTTTCTAATTATTAGTATTATTTAAAAAATAACATCTAGCAATTACTCAGATTTACTATCTTATCAGGGTCTACTATAAGATATTTACAGGCATTCATTCATTTATATATTTATTTATCAAAAAGTTCTATTATGTAGGTACTATTGTCCCCATCTTACAGATGAAAAAATATGAGGCACAAAGAAGTTAATTAGCACACACAAGGTCATACAGCTAATAAAGGCAGAGTTAGAATTGCAACCCAGGCAGCCCAGCTTTCCTGTCTCATGCTTAATCACTATGTCAATCTATCTTTCAAAAAAGTCTCCTTAAAAAACCTTAAAAACACAATGTGAAAAACAACATTGTGATCTTTGTGGGAGCAATGTTATAGAAAACCTGAAGTTTTGTTTGACCCAAAAATCATTTTTCCATGATGAACTGTTCTTCATGTTTTACTTATTTTAAAAACAGATTCCAAATCTTCTCTGTAGCATTTTTAGATTTTTTTACAACAAACAAAAAAAGTTGTATTTTTGCAGTACCCCTCATGAACTTGGTCTTTCCTTTCAAACAGGTTATGAGTTTGAATTAACAGTGACAGAAACAGATTATAATAACTAATTCTCTAGTCATACGTTAAGGTAAAAATAGAAATTGAAAAGTTAACTCAAAGGGTAAGTAACAGCTGGGCTGATATAGTATTTCACCTCATACATTAACATTTTGAGGGGTTTTTCCCTCCACTCTTTCTGGAACAAACAATATATACACATATATTTCTTACACCTATTCCCTTAACTCATACTCCCATCCCACCCGCAAACTCCACACCAACAATCTAAGCATCAAATCATCTCTTTCCTCCATTGATCTTGCATATTTTTCTTATGTAGCCCTCAAGGCTTTCTAATTTGTACTACATTTATATATATTCACATCTTGTCTCCCCCTTCTAGCCCAAGTTCTTTAACGGTGAGGTCTGCAAGTGATTAATGTTTGCAATCCTCACATTGTATATCCTCACACATTTTTTAATGAATGAAAGACACATATGATAATCAGTAAGAAAAAATTGCCAATGGCATTAGCTAACATATGGAAGAAAGAAAGAAGTTGTTTGCAGGGGAAGATACAAAGTTCTCTAATAAATATGTTGTGTTTGGAAATCCATGTAGATGTTTAGGTCATCATCTAGAAATGTTCCATTCCAGAAACATTCTATTCCAGAGCTAGGGACATGGATTTGGGGACCATCCAATTTCTGTAATTTTTTACAGGGAAATCTTTCTCTCTCGGCTAATTGCTGTCAGCACCCATTATGATCACTGAAAGAGCAACATCTCAGCCAAGGGGATCTTAGGCCAAGCTCCATCAATACAAGATAGTCTCTTTGGGAGGCTGAGAGATACATAAGGGGCTGCCCCTGTGGGGCACAGAGCATCTCTCTGTATCTATCTAAAATTGCTCTATGCAATTATGAAGCTGATAAGTCCTAAGATTTGCAATTGACAAGCAAGAGACACAGGAGAGCCAATGGTGTAGTTCCAGTCCAAGTTGGCAGGCTCAAAAACCAGAAGAGCTGATGCTTCAGTTTAAGTCCAAAGGCAGAGGGGAAAAAAAATCAATATTCCAGCTTCAAGGCAGTCAGGCAGGAGGAGTTCCCCCTTACTCTTAAGAGGGTCGGTCAGTCTTCAGACCTTCAACTAACTAGTTGAGGCCCACCCACATTAGGCAGACAACCTGCTTTACCCAGTCTACCAATTCAAATGTTTATTTCGCCCAGAAACATCCTCATAGATGTATCCAGAATAATGGTTGACCAAATGTTTAGGCATCCCATCGCCCAGTCAAGTTGACACATAAAATTAACTATTACAGCATCTCAACCATAGAGAGCCAAGGAGTCCCATCACTGCAAGAGTCTAGATCAGTAGCTTTCAATCTAAGTACCTCGGAGCCTCGAAAATAAAGCCCTGACCAAGGGAGAACAGTAAGAATTATTAAAGACAACCAAGAAGAAAACCTTTGGTAGAATACCTATGTCTAAAGGCTACACAAAGGAAATGGAGTCAAAGACCACAGGAGGAAAAGTAGGTAGTAGATTTACCTAAGGCAGGCAACAGAAGTTTCAAGAAAAGAATATAGTCAATTTTTGAAAACTAAGCAAAAGGATTGGACAGTGAATATGGTCACTGGATTGGCAATTAGTAGTAATATTACTAGAAAAAGAAGTTTTTGCAACATGATGGGAACAAGAGGAGGATGGCAAGAGACTGGAAAGGCAGTGAGTACAAATTCTTTTTTAAAGAGTAATTACTTTGGGGAAGACAGGAACAAACAGGAACAAGAAAAGAGGTAAAAGAATCAAAGTTTTGGAAAAGGGAAAAAAATATCTCTTCCCTCCAAACCAGAAAAGAAGAGGGAAATGTGAGGGGGCCAAGTACACACAATGGATGGCCTCAACCTCAGTTAAAAAAAAAAAAAAAAAAAAAGGAAGAGAGGTCATCTACTAGAGGCGAGCTGGCAGAGGTGGGTTTGGGGGTTTAAGGAAAGTAGTGAAGGTTTTAAAATAATTAACAAAAATTTATCAGTAGATACTGCGAAGGAAAATAAAAATCTCAGGACCACCCCCCAACTTCTCATACAAAAGGTAAGGTTAAGCCTAGAGTCAAGTCATGCAATACCTTCTTCCAAACGAATAGTTACTGCCATTATGCTTTAGCCAGGTGCCCAAGGGAAGGTAAAAAGGCTGAGGCATCCTCAAGGACTGTCCCAACATATCATTCATAAGGAAATTCTTTGCTGGCCTTCCATAAACAAGGACATGGCAATTGTAACTTTAGGTATGCAAGCTAAGTCTAGCTCCTAAAACTAAAGTCTGTTGAATTCCACACTAATAAGGCTGATTACAAGTTTATCTTCCCAGGTGAGGAACAAGCTCAATCATTCTTCCACCTACCCAGGGACAACTACATAATTGATTCTTCTTTTACTCCCTTTTTCTCTTCAGACATTCACCTTATCTTATATAAAATGTAGATTTCCTGGGCATTAACCAAAGTCTCAGAAGAATGTAACCATTTGCCTCAATGCCCACTCTGTCCCCCTTTTTCTTTCTGCATGCCCTCTCCCCTTAAGTACTGAATTCCCAAATCCCTCTTTGCAGAGCACAGGTCACACACAGGTGCTCTGCGGTTTGTGCTTTTCCCAGATGAGTGCTCAAATTTTTGCTTAATAAGCCGCCACTGATTGAAATCTTTGCCTCAGTCACTTATTTTGGGTTGTCAATATTCTGTAAAGCACTTATAAGAACATGGGAAAGCTTTATGCTTACACAACTTCAAGGTGCATGCCATAATACCCAAAAATTTGATGGAACACAGCACTAAGTTTCCAGTACATATACTTTAAGCATTAAATATACCAGTTATTATTCAGAACAAAGTTGGTTACATCCTTATTTGAATTTTTTTATTACAAAGAGACTTAAATAAGCTATTCAGATACTCAGCCAATGAAAATGCTTTAATTTTCCCTCTTCTTTAAAATTAATGAAAGACATTCTGCCAGTGGGAATATAAATGTTTATTGTTAATACAGTTAACTTTTAGGAAGAGTTAATATCCCCAGAACTTTGCAAAACCACTTATATGAAAATAATTTGATCATTACTAAAATATTTGAAATCTGCTAAAAGTAGCTAAAATCACAGCTATTCACTAAAAGTTTGATTTAAACTTAAATTGCCAGAAGACACAGTTTTAAGTACTGTGCCTTTTCCTGGTTTTGGTCACAAAAAATTTGAACTAAAGTATTTAGGTTATTATTAACAAAACAAAAGACACTAGACGGAAACAGGAAGTAAATTTGCTGAGTGAGAAGAAAAATACCATAGTTGAGTTTTTACCACAAAGCACAAAATTCTTACAGGAAATGAACACTTAAGTACGTGAAGTAATTATAATGGGTATGGCAATTATTACCTTCCCAACAGAAAATATGAGCTTCAGGGAAAAGTTCATAAATACACAGGGATGAATGTTGTGTCAAAAATTAAAAATTAAAAGCTCCATGCCAATAAATTGTACCACAGATTTCCAAAGTCAGCCTATTACTAATGTTCTGTTTACCTCTCCTGTTTTTTCTACACCAAAACAAATTTTATCTTTGTGCTCGCAAACAAGATGATGAAATCTTAACATTATCAAAGGGCTTAGAATTTTAGAATATAAAAATCCTTTCTGTAGTACTTTTAACAGGTGCACAGCAGACCTCTGATCAAATGCTTCAAATAATTGTGTTTACAACCTGAAAGTAACCATTATGAAATGGCTCTTTATACATTACTTTGTAGATATTTAACCATAACACCTGCTTCCCTGAATTTTCTTCCCCATCAGTCCTTGTTCTACTTTTTGGGACACCGGATTTTAAAATTAAGCTACTAAATTGAATTTGTCAATTCATAGAAAAAAATATAAACAAATAGGATTTGCTTGATTTTAAGCTTTTCTATATAATCTATTTTAACTTTTAACACTTGCTACCACTTGTTTCTATTAAAATCTAGCACAAACTGCTACCTAATGTAGCACAAAGAGATACACTTAATATATTTAAAAAAATGTATCCCATTCTTCTGAAAAAAAATTTAGATCACTATCTTTCAGGTATTCTACTCCCTAAATTGATTTGAAAACCTAGGTCCAAAATACAAAACCTAAAAAAGACCCACCAAAGTCCACTTCCTCTTTTACATGGCAACTTGCCAAACTGAAAATATTCCTGAAAGAGATCTCAGATGTCATCTAGTCTAACCAAATTTATTTCATGAATGAAGAAACTCAGGTCCAGAGAGTGACTTTATCTCCAGTTCAGGCAAAATACCTCCAATTTTTTCAACATTTCCTTAAACGGCATAAGTTCTAGATCCAGAATACCATAATCTCTTTTCAAGACACACTCTAGTTTACACATGGCCCCTCTTAAAATGTGAGGCTCAAACATAATTATTAGTTGGGGTTTTAATAGAGCAGAGTATCATGGAATGATAATCTATACCTCCTCAGTCATGCTGCAGTTAGACTCCTTTAAGACTGGCAGGTAGTCTAAAATACATCAATTCAGATAGTGTGAATGTTAGTAAAGTTGATGTATTAATAGCTATGATCTCTAACTGATCAGCTGACCAAGTCATGTGATTTTTGCTTACCTGGTTTTGACTCATATCCCTCATAACCCATTTGCTTCCTCCTTTAATCCTTCCCTTCATACTTTAACTAAATTCTAGGAACATGTTTCTACTAAAACTAATCCTGCTCAGCAGCCTAGTTAATTAATTCCTAGAGTCTGAGCAACCAGCAGCTCTCTGCAACAATCATGTGACCTAATTACCTAGATCTTGCAAGGTGAACTTCTTCCTAGGCCTATCTTTAGGAAATTATCCTCATTAATCCTGCAAGGCACTTTCTGAAAGCACCCCAAATAAGGAAACTATCAAGATGGCACTGTGACAAATATTAAAAAGGAGCAGGAAAAGACATATACAGGGAGACATACATGGGTGTCACACACCCCTGCCCCCAAAGGAAGGCATGAAGAACACATGTGTTGAACTAAAAGTGACCAGTATAAACTAAAGAGGGCCAGCAGAAAAAGGAAGGTGAGTTTTGCAATAAAAACATTAGCAACCTATGCTATGGGTTTTGAGCTGAAAAGAAACTGTTCCCAGGGTACTCTATTTTTACACTTTGCTATTTTGTCCTGTCATTTTCCCAATTTCATACGCTCCAGAGGAATAAAGAAACTTTTTAAGTTTGTGAAGCTAACTATTTTGACCCAGGTTTGACTATCTCCTATCACAGGGAACTTATTACATCCAAAACAGCATGTTCTATCACTAGAGTTTATAAAAAGGGCAGTGGGGGAACTATCAGAGTCAAATGCGTTTGAGTATCAGAGCTTTGGTTCTCATAAATAGTTCTGTAACTCTCTCCTTGACCTCTAACTTGTTGTTATGGAAATTTTCAAACATACACAAAAGTAAAATAATATAACGAACACCCGTGTATCCATCACCAGCTTCAACAATTATCAATACATGGCCAATCTTATTTCATCTATAAACCCCTCAAAACCTCAACATCACACTCAATTTTATTAAAGTTATTAGTAATTTATTACATTTGATTTGTAAATTCTTCAGTATACATCTCTAAATATAAAAGCTCATTTAACTAACTGCAATACTATTACAACACCAAAATAGTAACGGTAAGTCCTTCACTTCTTTACATCTTAGTTTCCTCAGAGAGATGGGTCACTCTGGCCTCATAGGATTTTTGTGAACTCCCTATTGTCTCAAAAAGAGTTCAGTTTCAATATGTACAACAGATAAAAAAAACATGTAAACTCTTAGGCTCCAAGTCCCAGTCGTGGTTCTTTGGATAGTAAATAATTCGTCTACCCAGAAACCTCAAGCTACAGTTGGGGAGCGATTTCTCTAGTAGAATATTGACTCAAATGTGAATCTAGCAGTTGACCTGGACCCTGCAGGATAGGAAGATCGGGGGACTAGTGCTCTCTTGGGTTTTGTTTTTATTAAGTTATAAATTGAGGTAAAATTAACAGAACATAAAATTCACTGCTTCAACTATTTTAAAATGTGCAATTCAGTGGTTTTTAGTACACGCACAACGTTGTACAACCATGACCACTATCTAATTCTAAAACATTTCATCATCCCAAAAAGAAACCCTGTATCCATTAAGCACTACTCCACTGCAGCCCCATGCAAACACTAATCTGCTTTCTTTTTCTATGTATTTCCCTCCTCTGGCCATTTCATATAAATGTAATCATATAATACATGGTCTTTTGTGTCTGGTTTCTTTCACTTAGCATAATGTTTTTAATCATCCATGTTGTAGCATGTATCATGACTTCACTGCATTTTGTGGGTAAATAGTGTTCCATTATATGGATGTACCATATTTTGTTTATCCATTCCTCAGTTGATGGACATTTGAGCTGTTTCCCCCTTTTGACTATTATGAACAAAGCCAACAACCCAATTTTAACACATTGACTAACACACTAGAAAAAAAAATTTTTCACTGGGGCCACAGTGTTTTATTATGAAAATAGAATAAAAACTTCAAAGACAAGATGATCCTTTCTAACTTAATGAAAAATTTGTTAGTTTTTATTGTTTTCTGTGCATGAGTTATATGCAACTTGAAAAACAGTTCTCCCAGCTCCTAAGGTGAAGAGACGTGTGAGTTACACATGCTTCACGAGGCCCTGGACTCAAAACTAGCATGAGTTAAATACAACTCCCATGGCAGTTAATGTATTAAAAATGCACAAAGGACTTAAATAGAGATTTCTCAAAAAAAGATAAACAAATGGCCAATAAGCACATGAAAAAATACTCAATATCATTTAGTTACAAGGAAATCCAAATCAGAACCATAAGATACTACTTCACATCCATTAGGAATGTCTATAATTTTTTAAAAAGTGAAAAATAACAAGAGTTGAAGAGGGTTTAGAGAAACTAGAACTTTCATACATCACTGGTAGGAATGTAAAATGGTGCAACCATTATGACAACAGTTTGTTGGTTCCTCAAAACGCTCAACATAGAATTACCATATGACCCAACAATTCTACTCCTAAGTATACTCTCTTTTGGGGGAGGAGGGGTGATTCTTGGCTTAAAGATCCCCCTTTTCCTTTCAAACACTTTACAGAATGATTATTGTTATTTTGCTTTTAAAGAAAACCCACCATTTAGCACGACATGGAATATTAATAGAAAATCTCAAATTATATTTGATTCCAATTTAAAATGTATTCTTGTGATTTTAAATTGAAAGGTATTAAGAGATCATTTCAGTAAGTTTGTAAATAATGCCAGAAAGTTTAAGAGAATTTAATAAAATATATTTCTTAATGTGAGTTGTAGTCAAAATACATTTAGGAAACACCGCACTAAGTTAAGATTTTTGTGGATTCTAATTATGTCATCCAAAACATCCTCATCTTTTTTTTTTTTTTTTTACAAACCTTAACACCTGCTTCTTTCTTCCCTAGACATCCAAAATGGCTTTTTAAAGTCAACAATTCAACATAAACCCAGCCAAATCACACAAAATTTACTCCTCCCCTTCCTTAAATGCTAATTAGATCCCAATGCCACAATAGCAGTTGGGTACTGATCTAATTAACTGAACAATGTAATTCACAATAAGATGAGAATGAGGCTTAAACATTCCCAAAATCCACAGATATTATAACAGCAAAACACATATCTGCAATGATAAACTATGTTTCAAAAGGAAAAGTCTAAACCCTGCTGCTTCTCTTCTGAGGGAAGAAATCCTGCTCCACCTACCCTACGTCTTAACTAATTTTTCCAGATAGATAGTAACCCTATGTGAACTCAGTAATTACACCGTATCAGCTATTGTTTCATGCTTCACCTTTATCAATATGGGTGTTTAAGAAGAATTCTTTAAATGGCTTTTCTCTCTCTCTGAGTTATGTTATTTTTTCATTTGTTCATTCATTCATTATGGTTAAAAACAACAAAACAAAATGCATGAGAATTTCTATAATGGGATTAAAAACCAAAATTCCCTGTTATCCTTGAAAAAAATAAAAGAGGTAAGGAAGAGAAAGAAGAGATCATATATAATGAAGAGACAAATAAAAAATATCTTAAATGCTTCTCAGTGACAGAAGCCAGATCCTTGATTAGAGGCTTTTTATTTATAATCCTAAAAAAACATTAATAGCAAGCAATTTTTCAATTGGCCTAACCACATTTAATCCTTTGCCACACAATCTAAGAATCAAAGCACACATGGGAGCGAAGAAAAACAAGATTCAAAATGAAAAATATTTCTTTTCCTAATAAATTATACACACGAATATGAACTCTGTGTTATACTACTAAGTTTGAGAAGTTAGAAAGAAAAGACTATACCTGAGATATTTGGCCCTGGACTTTTGTAAGCTGAGTTGTTGGAATATTTAAAGACTGGCTTCTTGTTACAGTTGCCCCAGAAAGGGATTTTCCATTCACCTTTCTTTCAAGGTGAAAACTTGCTGGTGATCTCTCTTCAAGAAGAACAGCATCCCAAGGATCCTCTACTAGCAAACTTGGAACACTTTTTTCTTCTTCATGGTCTAATACTTCCATATTGTCCACCTTAGGCTTACTTAGTGGATCCAAGTCTAACCAGTCAAATTTACTGATATCCTCAGAGTTTGGAGATACCTGTAGATTGCTGACTGTAGCTTTTGAATTTGTTATCTCCAAATCAGTCCTTGCTCTCCCATTCTTTAAAAATTCTGATGTACTAGCTATTTTGTCAAATAGTTTTGCCATGTCAGGACTGACTACTGGACGATAGATAGGTAAGCTTCCATGTGGATGAAAGGGTGTGGTGGGTGTCAGGGGATATGAAAAATATGAAGACTGTCCTGGAAGACTTAAATATATAGGTTCTGTAGATGGAAAAGTAGGCATTCTTGGATTGAAGCCATTCTGGAATGCAGCCTGTTTAGTGTAAGTTGAAGGATAAATAGAAGGCAAAGTATAAGTGGAAGGCCCAGAGAATCCAGGTGGCCACTGTCCTCTCTGAATAGTAGGTCTCAGATAGAGCTGTGCTGAAAACGAAGGGCTCAGAACGGGAGTAACTGGCAATACAGGTGTTCTTTTAGTGTCAAAATTGTCATCCAGCAATAGTTTCTCAAGTTCAGCTTGGGTAAGCTTTTCTACATCAATATCTACTGCTCTTTTTTGGGAATCTGATTCAGGAAACACCATGAGATCATAATCCTGTTTGTTATAAACTTGTGCTTTTTGTCTGGTGCTGCTTGACAACTCAAAGCCTCTCTGATTGTCAGTCACTTGTCTATCCTTTTGCAGTTTTGCTAAAGCCTCTGCTTCCATCTGTAATGCTTCTTCTTTGTCCACATCTATTGTTCTTGTTGGTTCCAGATGTGAAGATGAACATTGTTTAAATCCATTGTTGCTGGATATCTGAGCCATGTCCACTAAAAAGACCAAATCTTTCCCTAATCTATTTTTCTTGTAGCTTCCAAAATAGCAAGACCTATACATAAAAATAAACATAACACTCAATTAGATTTTCTAAACACAAATAAATTTGTTTGCAAACTATCCCATATGATTTAGGATTTGAAACAACTTACAAAAATACACTATCAAATACATAAAATAGTTGGGTGACATCTGGGCAAAGGAACACTTAACACCTTATACACTGCTGGGTTCAGGAAGATGTTTAAACATATACGACTTTACCCCACTTCCTGACCTAACAGAAAAGCTGGCACAGTAAATAAACTTAAGAAGCTTTCATTTCAGCTGTCACAAAAGGCTGTCATTAACCAGTGGCACTTCTGGCAGAATTCTTGGCAGGTAATTGACTTAAGTGCTAGTCACTTATATGTAAGAGTTCAGATAGAGTTTACCGTTACACAAAAAGCTAGTTAAAATGGCTTTGGATCTTTTGATGTTGGTTAAATTGCTCAAAAACACTCAATACCTACTCAAAATAAGGAACTATTTTATCAAAATATAATGTGATAAACTGATTAAAGGTTTATAATCTTCTAGAAATGTTGAAAATGTATAATACAACATAGATTCAAATAAGACAAAAGTGTTAAGGCTATAAGAAGCTGTAACATTTCACTCAAAGGTTAAATTTGGCTGAATTTGTCACATCGTTTTGATTATACTATGCTTTTCATATCAGAATGGTAATGTGCCAACATTCTAAAAAGTTTGGAGGCACATCTCACATACGAGCAGGAAAACCCCATCATCACGTTTATGAACTATCAAAGGATTTCGTTATCTACTCTGTTTATCTGCAGTTAAATCAATAATTATAATATGAAAACTTGTTTTCAAAATCTTTAAATTTCTATTTATGAAAAAACTAGAAGGTAGTTTATTTTTAAACCTTCTTGTAGATCAGTTTATAAAAATTTATACTCCTCTAAGACAAATGTTTAATTCAGACGAAGATTAACCTGTGATGCCATATGACCAGCTGGCCACATTTCTAGCAGGCACATTTCCTGCTTCTAATCAATATGATAGAAAGCTTAAGAGTAGGTTCTGGAGTCACACCACCTTGGTTTAACAAGCTGTATGATCTTGGACAAGTGAAAACTTTTCCAAGAGCCTTACTTTCCTAACTTTTAAAATGAGAAAGTATCAATCTCCTAATTTTCTAAATTCCTGTACAGATTAAACAAAATAGTGCTTATCAGCTGGGCGGGGTGACTCACACCTGTAATCCTAGCACTCTAGGAGGCCAAGGCGGAAGGGTCACTTGAGGTCAGGAGTTCAAGACCAGCCCGAGCAAGAGTGAGACCCCAGTCTCTACCAAAAATAGAAAAAATTAGCCAGGAGTGGTGGCACATGCCTGTAGTCCCTCTCTTGAGCCCAGGAGTTTAAGGTTGCAATGAGCTATGATGATGCCATGCACTCTACCCAGGGTGACAGAGTGAGACCCTGTCTCACTCAAAAAAAAAAAAAAAACTTAAAAAAAAGTACTTATCAGTGGCCTTCAGCATAAGCATTAAATAAAGGGTATCGATTACTTATCTAATCTGGCATGTGATACACCTAAATACCTACAAAGCAAGAAAGCCCCTGTTTACATCCCATGGTCTTGTTTCCTGGCAAATATAGTGTGTGTCTACAGCATATGCTTAATAAATGCTTCATGAAAGGAGGTAGGGAAAAATCCAAAGTGAATTAAAATTAATTTAACACAAATGAAGATACTAAGTGTTGAGGTAATACTAAAGGAAAAAAAGATTAGTGAGGAGAACATGAAGAAAGAGGTATTCAAGGAATGTCCTTGGAATATTCTTAGAGTATTATGTTGTAATTTTTTCATACAACTATAGTTTAATTTCTGAGGCATTTCACTGAAAAGCTATTCCAAATTTTTCTTTTCTATGGTAGACTGCAAAACATAGGCACAATGTACACTTAAAATATGTACACTTGGGAGGGGGTAGGAGAAGATGGGCAAAAACCTACCTAACGGGTACAATGAACACTATCTGGGTGATAGGCACACTTTCAACCCTGACTCAAGCATTACAAAAACGATCCTTCTAACCAAAAACACCTATACTCCCATAATACTTTGAAATAGAAAATAAAATAAATTTTAAAGAAGCAAAAAAATATGTATACTTCATTGTATGTAAACTTTATATCAAAAGAAAAAAGTAAATATTGAACTCCTGCTAACTATGCACAAAGTACTTAGAGGAGAGTACTAATATCTATAATTTACTTTGAAATGTATCCAAAAAACAAGATGAATTGATAAATGGCGGGATGATGGATGGATAAATATGTGATTAGGCAAGTATAGAAAAATGTTAAGGCCAGGTTCAGTGGCTCACACCTATAATCCCAACACTTTGAGAGGCCAAGGTGGGAGAATCGCTAGAGACCAGGAGTTTGAGACCAGCTGGGCAACACAGGGAGACCCCATCTCCACAAAAAATTGAAAAATTAGCCAGGTATAGTAGTGCTTGCCTGTAGTCCCAGCTACTTAGAAGGCTGAGGCTCGAGGTTTCCTTGAGCCTAGGAGTTTGAGGCTGCAGTGAACTATGATTGGGCCACTGTACTCCAGCCTGGGTGACAGAGTGAGACCCTCTCTCTAGGAGAAAAAAAAAAAAAAAAAAAAAAGTTTGTAATACAATCTAGGTGGTAGGTATATGGGTAGTCACTCTGAAATTCTTTCAACTTGGCTGCCATGACTGAAAATTTTCACAATAAAATGTTGGACTGTGGAGAATGGACACAAATTCCTCCCATTCCAATATACACTCCCCACTTTGCAAGGTAATTTTGTGGCTTCTCCCATAAAGAGGTGGGGTCTATTTCTCTACTCTCTTGATCTGAGCAGGTCTTGCGACTTGCTTTGACCAACAGAATGAAAAGAAGTGACAATGTGGGAGCGGAGTTCCCACAGTGAGGCCTTCACTGCTTCAGCTCTTCTCTTGAAATGTGGCTGCTGCCACATGACTGTAAGAGAGAACCAGAGAGAAGCCCTGCCAACAGCCAGCACCAGCCACCAGACATTTGAGTGAAGCTACCATGTTTGACTATCTATCCACACTCCAGGTGACCACAGCTACATGAGTGACCCAACACCACAGATGAGCTCAAGACAAATAGCTAACCTACAGAGAATCATTTTGGAATGGCTTGTAACATAGCAATAGATAACTGACAAACCTTTTCTTTTTATTTTTAAAAGACAAAAGGAAAGCCACTTAACTATTTAAAGACAAACTTCTCTGTTTAACTTCTACCACCACCACCTTCCTTTCATGTCCTCAGAGAATGGGCAGTTCTTTCCCTTCTAAGACTACATCCTTCATATATATCTGTAAACCCTACTGAATTTCCCTCTACTTCCTTATTAAGGATTACCTCCTTTGAATTCTTAATTTCTCCTTTACTAGTTTAGGGTCCTCTGCCATAAAAATGCTTATGTTTTCTCCATATTGAGGGGGGAAGAATTCTTAACATTCCCCTTTAGACTCCAGCTTTCATTTTAACTTTCTTCTTTCATTGCCAAACTCCTCAAATGAGTGACCAGTAAAGTCCTTTCTTTTACATGTTTTGCCTTGGAAAAGTTCTACTTGTCCTTCAGGGCCCAATTCAAATACTATCTCCTCTCAGAAGCTTTTCCTAAGCAGCTCTTATGACAATTCATCTTTTTAAATCAATCAAAGATTTTTATCACAGTTTTTTCTTTTTGTCGACTTTTTGCTGTTGGCCCACTCAACATCTTTGCTTCTGATAGTAGAACCTATAGCTTCCTTTTTGGATACTGCTTATCTCTCTTTTATCTCCTATAGTTAGAACAGAACCGAACCATCTCTCTACCCTCCACCTCACCTCCAACCACTCCAAAGGGTCCAAATCTGGCCCTTCAGAGTTAACCCCAGGACTTCGGCTGAAACTGTTTGAAAAGGAAGCTTTTTGTTGAAGTTACTAAGCTGATGCAATGTGGGAGATGCTGCCTAAAAATGAATCCAAGCCAGAAGAAAGCAGAGCTAAAATAAAATGTAGATAGATTCTGGATAATATTACATTAAGCATCTGGATCGAAGCATGCCCAAGGCAAATCTTTTCATTTATATCAGCCAACAGATCCCCCTCTTTGCTTAAGCCAGTTTAAAATGACTTTCTGCCACAACTAAACACATCCTGATTAACACAGAATCTGTGAACCTGTGTTTCTACCCAAAAGAATAAAATAAGCTTCTTAAGTGCAAAGGCCTACTTGTTCATTTCTTTAGTTCCCCACAACATTTAAAAGCACCTATTGTCCAAACTGCAAGGGGGTTTCGGGGTCTAAATCCAATCCATGAGGATTGCCAAGGAAGAAAGGAATTTTTAATGCAGATATCAGGAGAATGGGAGAAGCTGCCTCAACTCCCTCTCTCTAAGGGCCATCACGTGCCTTGGGGCAGACCATTGGTGTATCTCACAAAAGGCTACACGAACCGGGGGCAGGTTGTGGGGTATAGTGAATCTTGGCATTAGGAAGTCTGCCCTGGTGCCTTCAGAGTCTCAACTCCTTTGTCTTGTAGAAAATTCCAACATTTCAGGCCAGGTATGGTGATTCATATCTATAATCCCAGGATTTTGGGAGGTGAGAAAATCACTTGAGGCCAGGAGTCCATCATTTCTAGGAACCAACACAAAGGGTCAAATATTAGTTAAGGGAGAGGATTATAAAAAATACATAGGGGGCCGGGCGCGGTGGCTCATGCCTGTAATCCTAGCACTCTGGGAGGCCGAGGTGGGCGGATCGTTTGAGCTCAGGAGTTCGAGACCAGCCTGAGCAAGAGCAAGACCCCATCTCTACTAAAAAAATAGAAAGAAATTATATGGACAGCTAAAAATATATATAGAAAAAAATTAGCCGGGCATGGTGGTGCATGCCTGTAGTCCCAGCTACTCGGGAGGCTGAGACAGCAGGATCCCTTGAGCTCAGGAGTTTGAGGTTGCTGTGAGCTAGGCTGACGCCACGGCACTCACTCTAGCCTGGGCAACAAAGTGAGACTCTGTCTCAAAAAAAAAAAAAAAAAAAAAAATACATAGGGGTTCATGGAGCTGGTTACACGCCCTGCTTAACAAACATGGAAATTAATTTACTGAACATGGGTTTCAACAGGAAAGAATAAGGGCAATTGGACAGTCTTAAAAAAGGCATTTCAGTGGCAAAATAGTACGGATATACAGTAAGAGAAATAAATGTAATCACCCTTCATTCGATACCATAATACACTATTTTTCACAAAATCAGATGGATTAAAACAAAATAGCATTTTACAAAGAGATAAAGGTACTTAATTATAATTCATCTTCCAATGCCAATTTGTTATGTAAGAATTCTCTTGGTTACCATATTTGGTAATGAATACAACATTTATTCTGAAATGGTGATCACGATTTTTAAAACAAGTTTTTGACAGTTTATTCATTGGAGAACACACTTGGTCTAAGTATTTCAAATGAATGTTAACTCTCATTTACTGACAGAGGTATAAAATTAATAGTTTGGAATATATTTTAATAGTGTGGGGTGTTCTTCACATCACTGATTTATTTGCTTGCTCTGTTTCTAGTACCAACATCCAAAGTAGTATAATGCAAAAGTAAATTCAACTCTAAGTAGTCATTAAATGAGTTGTCTGCTAGCAACTACGTTATCATATTTTCATTTTCTAAGAAGTTATCATGCATGTATACTCAAATGGTAATAAAAGGACTTAACAGATTGTCCAAAAGTAACGCTGTGCTTCAGCTATTTTTCTGAGGCTGCTGCACTGACGTGCTCCATTAATTTTTTTTAAATAAAACTTCATTTCATGACAAACATTTAAAAGGAAATCATTTCCTACATGCTAATTCTAAATGAAAACTTCAGTGTTAATGTTCCCCTAATGCAAGCAGGAAAAAACAATATAACTAGTATTTGAATGAGGACTGTATACTATCTGCCAAAATTTTCCCATCATAAAGTAACTCAGTGAAGATCACATGGCTGCAGCTACTTTAAAATTCTTCAAAAGAGGGCAATTAAACTATTCAGTTAAACTTTTGGATACCATTTGCATACTCAAAAACAGAAGAATTATTTAACAGCTCTTGGCTTCTTCTGTGGTAGACATTCATTTACAATTTAAATTTAAATTTCAGAAAAAAAATAAGCCAGTCCTGCTACCCATCTAAATGCTTTCTGATCCTGAAAATTCAAGACACCTAAGAAAATGGAGAAACAATTATTTGAGTTCAACAATACAGATATTCCTCCTCTAAAATGAAAATGAACCTCAAAGAAAAATAAGTTATGGTATCTCCTTGGAACTGAGTACTATATCACCATTAAAAATAAAATTCTGAAGACTACATTAGCCATCGAACATGTTTGCCAAAACTGTAGCAAATATAGATACTATATGCTAAACATTGCTTCAAATAATGCATTAACTAATTTAATCTGCACAAATTTTATAAAGTAGCTGCCATTATTATCCCCAGTTTACAAATGAAGAAATTTAAGCACACAAGTTATGTAATCTGCCCATCCACACAGCAGCTAGCAGGTGGTAGAATCAGGGTTCAAATCTAGGGAGTGCTAATTCACCACAATATACTTTTATGTTATATAGAATCAGTGTCTAAATTAATTTATCCATTATAAATAACAACTTTCTTCCTCAATAGTAAAGTTATTTCTTTCTGCATTAATAAATGTTACTGTCTCTTTTAATTCTATCATGAGGTAGTTAATACTGCTATTTAGTTATAACATGTACCAAATCAGTTAATTTATCACCACCAGATGACTAGCAAATTTGTGATTTCACTGAGGGCAAGAATTCTTTATTTTATTCATCCTCTACTCTCAAACTTCTAATGTAGTTGTTGTATGAATGCATCAATGACTAGAGAACATAAGACATCATTTCCTTTTATCAAAGAGAAGCTCAAATTCTGAAACAAAAAAACCAGCTAAAAGAGCTCACTTACTAATAATTCAACCTTTACTGAAAAATCACATGGTTGAGTTTAAAATAAACAAGTGAGGGGGGAGGAGGTGAAGATTATCTTGAAAACTAGGAGGGAGATGACAATGGAAAATTAAAAATAGGAGGTGCTTCATCTGTGTTAAAAGGAAAAACCCCAATAGATGAGAAGATAATATTCTCCTGTCTCTACTGATTCATGTAGGGAGAAAATACTCATGAAACAAAAGAAACCTAGTACTGTGGTACTAGGAACTATACAAATTTGTCACGAAGATGAAATGGTAGAATGTCCAGGTATTGGGTAGCATTAGGTTGGAGCAACACATCTAATAGAAACAGAATGCACATCCCATGTAATTTAAAATTTTCTACAGCTACATTAATGAAAAGAAACAGATAAAAATTAACAACATATTTTATTTAATATATCCATTTCCCATCTTCAGACTATCCTCAACACAGTAGCCAGAGTGATCTTGAAACCGCTATATCTTGTTACTTCTCAAATCACAACTTTGAATAGCTCTTATCTCATTCAGAGAAAAGGTAAAATCTTTACAATGGTCCACCAGGCACTCTAAAATTTGCCCTCATTACTTCTCTCCTATAACTTCCCTCTATTCCTATCACAATGGCCTCCTTGTTGTTCCTCAAGGACATTATGCTCCCAACTCAAGGCCTTTGCTCTTCTAGTCCCTCTGACAGGACTGCTCTTCCCCTGAATAGCTTACTCCCTTGCCTCCTTCAAATCTTCATTGAAAAGGTGACATCTGAGTAAAGTCCTCCCTGATGACCTAATTAAAAATGCAACTTTCTCAAACTCCACTACCAATTACTTTACTTAGCTTCCTCCTTAGCATTTTGGTATACCAGCCAGTATACTATATATTTATCTATTTATTTTATTGTCTGTATTTCTCCTCTAGACTAAATTTCATGAAGTGGAAATTTATCTGTTTGATTCATTGCTGTATCCCAGCACTCTAGTCCTAGAACAAGAAAGCTTTCATTCAAATATTTGTTAAACAAATAAATGAAATTAAATTTAATATGGACCAGATTAGGAAGCAATTCTTCACTGTAGGGTTCCTTCAATATTCTATCAGATATTTAAGAGTACACGAAAATATCACATTCAAAATGAATATTTTAACCTAGGAGATACAATAAATAGATTTTTAATCCACTTTTGTTGTATTTATTTTCATTTAAAGTATTTGGAAGCCATCTTAAACGTGCCACATAATAAGCCAACCATTTATTTCTCTGAGGGAAGAAAATCATGTGCATGCATTCTCAGAAGTGTTCTTCAGAGTCCCATAGTTCTTTTCAGTCAGAACACAACGCATTACTCTTTTGAAGTACTTGTAAGAAATACAGTATGTGTCTAGTTGGGGGATTAGAAATACTGGCCTTGGGCTCAAAGAGCAATTTGGCTACAGATAAATTTTTAGGGCTTATCTATGTACAGCTGAAGACCTAAAGTCATGGAAGTAGTTGAGATTGCCCTCGGAGAATGCATAGAGTGAAGATAAAAAAGAAACAAGGAAATCATGAGAGCCACTAATATTTAAGCAGGAAACAGAATGTCAGAGGGAAATATAACAGGTGTGAGAGCTGTTATCAGAGAAATACAGGGAACAGAGTATCTTAAGAAGGAAATCGTCAAACATCCGTCAGAAACTACAGAGAGATGACATAGGATGAGAACTGGAAAAAACACACTAGATCTAAGAGCTCATTAGTGATTTTTAAATAATTTTATTGTGACATAACTCACAAAATTCACCTTTTTAAAATACACAATTCAGTTGATTTTAGTATATTCAAAATTCCAAATTTCAGAATACTTGCATCACCTCCAAAAGAAACCTATACCCATTAGCAGTCACTCCTTATTTCTCTTCCCCCTCATTAGTGATTTTTAAAGAAGAGTTTTAGAAAGTGTGGAAAACTAAAAGAAAAGGAGCAAAAAGTAACAGGGGCATATATTCTTTCAATTCTTTAACAGTAAAGGGAACTAGGAGAGATAGGTAAATAGGAGGAAGTGATATCAGAAATGGCTGTTTAAAATGGGAAAGGCCTTCAATGAGTGGCAGACTGAAGGGAAGGATTCAGGGAAAAAGACTGAGAGGCACAGAGATAGAAGATACATACTAGCTCAGATACTAGATATAGTTGAAAAAGATACAATCAGAAGCACAGATACAATCAGGAGCACTTGGAAAGGAAGAGACACCTTAGGAGATTGAGGAAAGTAAGGAATTACAAAGTCAATAACTATTAATAAAACTGGAGGACTGGGGAAAGTCAATGGAAGGAAGCAGACTTACTTTGCACTATCTAAACTTTGGTACAGTTTTAAATTTTTCATCATTTGCATGATTTACTATTTCAAAATAAAGATGATAAATATGTAATAGAGGGATTTTTGCTTATTAAATATACAATGTGGCAAGAGACTGTCACTCTCACCCCAAAAACAAAAAACAAGCTAAATAAGCTAAAAAAATAACAGTTTTAAGACATATCAGAGAGCAAAGGACACTAAAAACACTAATGAATTAAATTCCAGAAACCAATAAGCCCTTCATAGGAGACAGAAGCCCACCACTACTCTCACCCTTGGTACAGCAGCAGCAGTAGGAGGAAACGTACTGCAGAGAGAAGAAACAAGCCAGACATTTAACAAAAATTTTAATGCAACATGTATGCTAGCATGACGATTAAAATTCTCAAGAGTGGTGGAGCTGAGTATTCTAAAGTGCTGAAATAAGAATTATAAGGAGGGCTGGGCGTGGTGGCTCATGTCTGTAATCCTAGCACTCTGGGAGGCTGAGGCAGGAGGATCATTTGAGCTCAGGAGGTTCAAGACCAGCCTGAGCAAGAGCGAGACCTCATCTCTACTAAAAATAGAAAGAAATTAGCTGGACAACTAAAAATATATAGAAAAAATTAGCTGGGCATGGTGGTGCATGCCCCAGCTACTAGGAAGGCTGAGGCAGGAGGATCGCCTGAGCCCAGGAGTTTGAGGTTGCTGTGAGCTAGGCTGACACCACGTCACTCTAGCCCAGGCAACAGAGTGAGACTGTCTCAAAAAAAAAAAAAAAAAGAATTATAAAGAGACCCAGGCTTGGAACAAGTCTGTACCTACCCACAAACTCTCCGAGAAGTCTTTGTTAAGTGCATAGGTAGCACATTGAAAGATAGAAACAGCTCAGAAGAGCTGAAAGAGATCCCCCTTGAACTATATGGGCCTCTCCAAAGTAGAAGGCTATCATCCCCCAAAGGAAGGCTGACAGGTGAGCAAAGAAGAAATTCATCTGAGGCACTCTAAGCTTTCAGCTACCAAAGACTGTGGATGAGGCAGGAGAGTTGAGAAAAAGCTCTCCAAGGCATTCCAGACCTTCACAGAATTTAAAACAGCTGGCCTCCAGCAGCAAGCGTAAGGGCAGCAAGGCAGAGATCTCCTAAGATACAGAAAGGCAGGAAGCAGGCCTAAAGAACAAAGATAACCTTCCAGGAACTTAAAAAACTGGCAGCTAGGCTGGCAAAACAGATCTCTGGAATCATGTTAGTGCTCAGATCCCAAATCTCGCTGAAGAGGAAATCATAATTCTACACTGAAGTATTTGAACCCAGTGGTAAAAATAAACTAAAGCTACAACAAAGTACAGACTCATCTCACTTAGAAATCAGATTTACTCAATTTAGTAGTCTGACAGAACAAAGGAAATTTTGGAGGTAAATATGAAGTAAATAAGTAAACTTAGGGTTTTACTGTTGTTTTACACAAGTTGTCTGGTATAAAATCAAAGATTATGAGACAAAGAAGAAAATGTCATCAATGGTCAAGGAAACAGTCAAAATAAGCAGACTCAGAGATGGCCCAAATGTTGATGTTATTAAACAGTAACTTTAAAATAATTATGATAAAAATACTAAATGATCTAGTAGAAACGGTGGACAACATGTATGAAGAGGTAGAGAATTTCAGCAGAGTGATAAAAACTATAAAAAAAAATCAAAAAGAAATGCTAGAAACGAAAAATATATCACAAATGAAGAATTAATTAGATGGACTTAACAGGAGAAAGAGAGGACAGGCAAGCCTGAAGGCAGATCAATAGAAAATATTCAGACTGAAATAGAGGGGGAAAAAAAGAGGGGAGGGCATACAACAGCATGACTGAGTTCTATGGGACCATTTAAAATGGTCTAACAGAATGTGTAATTGGAGTCCAAGAAGGAGAGGAGACAGAATGGGACAGAAGACATATTTGAAGAGGAAATGGCCAAGAACTTTCCACAACTGAAGAAAGATACCAACCAAACAAATCTAAGAAGCTCAGTGAAGCCCAAGCAGGACAAAAATATAACAGAAAAAGAACCTAATGAGGTTAAGAGTAATGTGAATCAAATGACTACCTGAAATAAATGGCTTTGGTTCTTATTAATATTTGTGGAGTTAGGGTCCAATCAATCAATAATCTAGAGCAGTAGTCCCCAACCCCCGGGCTGAGGACCAGTACTGCTCCATGGTCTGTTAGGAACCAGGCCACACAGCAGGAGGCAAGCCAGCGAAGCTTCATCTGTATTTACAGTTGCTCCACCTCGCTCACATCCCCCCAACTCACCTCCCATCCCCAGGTCCCTCGAAAAACTGTCTTCCACAAAACTGGTCCTTGCTGCCAAAAAGGTTGAGGATCACTGATCTACAGAGTCTGTTCCTAAAGAAATCAGGGACATTAAGTTTGAATTTTACAGTCTGTGTAGTAAAGAATTTTGCCTTGCCCAAAGAGAGGTCTTGCCTTTGTTTTCCACTTCTTGGGATAACCTACGTCACGCCTGATAGAAATGTCTTTAAGTTGGGGCTGGCCAGCCAAAAAGAGCAACCATCTGATTTAGGGGAGACTTTGGGTCACCCAGTCAGTATCAGTCTGAATCCAACCTAGAGGCTAAGTTCAACTATGTGGGCAATCCATCAATCATGCCTATGTCATGAAGCTCCAATTAAAAAATCAAGACACTGAAACTCAGGTGAACTTCCCTAGCTGGCAATACTCAATGCATGTTGTCATACACTGATGCTAGAAGAGTAATGCATTCTGATTCCATGGGGAGAGAACACCAGAAGCTCCACGTTTGAAACTCTCCTAGACTTGCTTCATTCTATGCACTCCTTTCCTTGATTTTAATCTGTATCTTTTCCCTGTAATAAACCGTAACCCTGAATATAATAGCTCTCAGTGAGTTCTATGCATACTTTTAGCAAGTTATCAAACCTTTGGGAGTCCCTTGCCCCCAAACTTGCAGCTGGTGTCAGAGTTGACGGTGGTCTTATGGAAGACTGTGCCCTCAAACCGAGCAGATCTCCACAAAATTTTAGGTTCAGTTAATGGTGAAAGCTAACCAAAAATTCAGGCTTAACAGAAATGTATAGGTCCATCTATTTGATTAACCATATATTTACAGATGATACTCTTACTCTTCAGGGAATATTGCTGATATAGTAAAGCTATATTCTCTAAGCTAGAACCAATCTCATGGATCACTCTAAATCAGAACAATCATAAACGTTATTTAACAAGCTGGTATGCTACACCACTATACTCATCTCCATCTCATATTTTATACAACCCTCTTAGCATATAAAAAAATAATTGCTTCCAGTCCATCCACTACAAAGAACTCCAAAAAAACAACTCTCATTGAAAGACAATGTTATTTATTAAGCTATTTACATCAAATATACTGTTTGACTAAATATTCAGCCAACTGTTATCTAATAACTGTTTTAATAGTTCTTTGCTATGGTTTGAATGTCCCCTCCAAAATCATGTTGAAATTTAATTACCATTGTGATGGTATTAAGAGGTGGAACCTGGCCAGGCGCAATGGCTCTCACCTGTAATCCTAGCACTTCGGGAGGCTGAAGTGGGAGGATGGCTTAAGGCCAGGAGTTTGAAATTAGCCTGAGCAACACAGCAAGACCCGTCTCCACAAAAAACAGAAAAATTACCCAGGCATGGTGGTGTGTACCTGTAGCCCCAGCTACTCGGGAGGCTGAGGCAGGAGGATTGCGTAAGCCCAGAAGTTTGAGGTTGCAGTGAGCTATGATGATGCCACTGCCCCAAAAAAGAGGTGGAATCTTTAAGAGGTGATTAGGTCATGAAGACTTTGCCCTCATGAACAGATTAATGCCAGTATCTTGAGAGTGGGTTAGTTATCGCCAGAATGGGCTTCTGATAAAAGGATGAGTTTGGTCTTCTCCTGTGCTTGCTTGTGCCACATTATGACACAGAAAGAAGGCCCTCACCAGATGCTGAGTAGATGCCAATATGACACCCTTGGACTTCCCAGTCTCCAGAACTATAAGGGAAATAAATATATTTTCTCTATAAATTACTCAGTCTGTGGTATTCATTATAGCAGCAGAAAATGAATTAAGACATTCTTCCAATAAAAACTAATCCTGAAATAAGTTTTTTCCCCTGGAGTTAGAAACTGACATTCCCTAAAGATTATTTCCTTAGAAATCAGCTTTGTTATTCAATCAAGTTCTACATTTGAAAAACATTCTTAAATCTAAGGTGTTAATAGAAATTCAATTTTAAAATTGCTGAATATAGGTATCATGGACTAACAAATGACAAGGACTTCAAGTTAGAAGAAAAGAACTGAGTTCTTGCCCTAGCTCTAGTATTAATTAGCTATTCAACTTGGATTAGGCACTTTACCTTTCTGGACATCAATTTCTCAAGTAAATAAGGTGGTTAGACAGCGGATAATAAGATTCATTCCAACTCCTAGATTTTTATAATATTAAATTTGACTTATAAAACTTAATCCTTTTTTCCAAATTCACATATGTTAAATATACAGTTATATTTCTAGGTTAAGGGTGTGATACAATGAAACTTCCTCATTTGAACCTAACATAGTTTTACTCTGTGGATCTTTAGTGAAATGTTTTTTGATAAAAATTAAGAACAAGTTAAATCACGAAGCTCAACTATCAAAAATTTAAAATCTCTCAAAAAAAAAAATCTTAAAATCTCCATCTATTAAACTTAATAGACCTGCTGAGAGGTGCTATACTCAATTATCAGGTGTAATAGGAAGCCAAACATGGAATTCAAGCAGACTCACTCATGTGATCTGATTTACATTGCTCAAAGATCCCTACTGCTCTGTGGAAAATAGATACAGGAACACAAAAATGGAAACTGAGAAACCAGTTAATACATAACTGAAATAGTCTAGAAGAGAATCAATGATGAATTGGACTAGGGTGATAGCAGTGGAAATGTTAAGAAGTGGTTTGATTCAAACAAATAAACAGCCTGATTTCTGTAGGGTAGTGGTTATTGGTTCGCCTCACACAAGCAAGTTAACAAAATGGTTAAGTTAAAACAGTAAATGAAATGCAGGGGACCCCCAGTAATGTGAGAATGATTTAGTTGAGAGGATACTATTTTTAATAGGGCAGTGAGGGAAAAGAAGAAATTGGAGCCACAACCTGGACATAAGAATAAGCCACGAGAAAAGCTTAAGAGGGGAGTCTTCCCAAGCTTCTTCACAAGTTTAAAGATGGGTGAGCCTAGCCTGGCTCCCACTCCATTCTTTAACCTCCATATCACTCTCTTCTTATGATTATGCATTGCACAAATACCACAAGCACATTCATAGAGGGCTTAATTCTCCTATTTTGTAAAAAAGCAATGACTAAATTTTAGTCTAATAAGCACCAGCAGTCATTACCCCACCTTCAGCCCTTAGGAGCCACTGTATGTGTCGAGAGGAGGACAAGGATTGGGGGCAGATACAGTCACAGCAAAAGGTTCCTATAGAAAGACATTTTGCTGACCAAGCAGTTTTCAATCTAACTCAGAATCTGAACAGTACCACAGCTTTATGGAGATAATTACTGAACTTTGGACTACATTTATTACTCATTCATTTGACATGAATCATTAAATAAACTTTGACATTACCCCAATTCCAACATGACAAATAATAGTAAAGCTTTTGTGCTAAATGTTAGGGACTATGCTTGCATTTCCAACATGGCTTAAGGTAGAGAAAAAACAAAACTGAGCTGCAACTGATAAACTCCAAATAGAGAATAATAATAAACAATGAAAAAATGACATGAATACTTTTGTAATTTTTCCCCAAACTCCATCAATTTCTATAGATAAAAAAATTTTGTTTTCACATGACATCAACATTTGCAATTTTTAGTTCTGTAGAACAGTGATAACAGGAGAAAAGAATCATGTAGTAGGCTGGGCACAGTGGCTCTTGCCTGTAATCCTAGCACTCTGGGAGGCTGAGGCAGGAGTATTCTTGAGGCCAGGAGTTCAAGACCATCCTGAGCCAGAGCGAGACCCCCATCTCTACAAAATATAGAAAAATTAGCCAGGCGTAGTGGCGCACACCTGTAGTCTCAGCTACTTGCAAGGCTGAGCCCACGAGTTTGAGGCTGCAGTGAGCTATGATGACGCCACTGCACTCTAGCGTAGGCAACAGAGCAAGACTCTGTCTCCAAAAAAAAAAAAAAGACATCTTACTGAATCTCAAAAGCATTACGCTAAATGAAAGCCAGACTCAAAAGGTTATATACTGTTTGATGCCAATTTATACGACATTCTGGGAAAGGCAAAACTATAGGGACAAAAAACAGTTATTGACAGGGACTAGAGGGTGGGCAGAAAGGATTTACTACAAAAGGGACTTAAAGAAAATTTTTTTGGAGTAATGGAAATAGTCTATATCTTAATTGTGGTGGTGGCAGTTACACAATTGTCATTGTGTTTAATAATTCACAGAACTGTACACCTAAAACATATGAATTTTATATGTAAATTATACCTCAACAAGTACAACTTTAAAAAAAAAAAAGAATCCTTAACAATTACAGTATCATGTCATGCATTTCAATACACACAGAATTCTACTCTGATAAATGTCATTATGAGATATAGTCAGATGAAACTAGGCTATTCCATATTCCCTGGAGCCAAAAAGTACCTTTCCTCATCAAACCAGCTATAAATTATATTATGAACACATACAAAGTGACTAGTAAAATCTGTGTAGTTATGGCTACTCATAGCACAATGATTTTAGTTATGGAAATAATTAGGTCTCCTTCAGAGCTTATCTTGGGGGGAAAAATACATGTTCATATAATTCCCAAAACTGTAAATATGTTTAGGGGCATTGTATACAAAATATGTATGGAGTAATGTTAAAATGTAAATAAAACATTTGAAAAAAGAGGGTTTTTTCTGTCCCTTAGGCATTTTCAAAACTGTCTCTCCCATCGACATCCATGTTCTTTTCCCACCTCACCAGAAAGTAAGTACCTTCATTGATTTCCCTCTCCTCCCACCCATTTCCCACCCCTTTTATCTTGAAAGAGGATTTTGTCTTTGCTTTTTCCTCTCATTCCACAGAACTTTAATAATATTTAATTTCTTCCTGCTTCTACTGGTATGTTCTGAAGGTAAACTGTCAATTTCTGTTTTTATTTTAAAAAATAATTTTTTAAATGGCTTGTTACAATTAGGATTTCCCATACTGTAAATTTTTTTAATTTATTTTCTTTTTTTTTAACACTCCCTATTCCTTTCTCTTCTCACAAATTCCTTATCAAGTCCCTGTTCATTTCACAACAGGAACAAGAATTACACTGCTGCTCATTTATGGTCACCAACCTCTCCTTCAGCTCTCTTAACCTTCCATGTCTACCACATTACTCAAGCTATAATGAATTCACAGCACTAACATAAGACTTCCTGAATCATCCAAATATAAAAGTTCTTACCACTAGCCAATAAATTCTTTACTGATAGATGTCTATTTATTCTGATTTTTTATGTCACCTCTATCCTGTCCCCATTATTTTAAGTAAGCCTTGTAAATTCTTCCTTAAGCCTATACTTTATGTTCCCTTAGCTAAGTTTTCCCCCGTGTTTGGTTTTGTTTTGTTTTGTTTTTGAGACAGAGTCTCACTCTGTTGCCCAGGCTAGAGTGCAGTGGCATCAGCCTAGCTGACAGCAACCTCAAACTCCTGGGCTCAAGTGATCCTTCTGCCTCAGCCTCCCAAGTAGTCCCTCCCAAGGGACTACAGGCATGTGCCACCATGCCCAGCTAATTTTTTCTATCTATTTTTTAGCTGTCCAGCAAATTTTCTTTCTATTTTTAGTAGAGACGGGGTCTCGCTCTTGCTCAGGCTGGTCTCGAACTCCTGAGCTCAAACAATCCTCCAGCCTCAGTCTCCCAGAGTGCTAGGATTACAGGCATGAGCCACAGCGCCCGGCCTTTCCCTGTGTATTGAAGTATCATTGTCCTTGACACCTCATCACCTTCTTCTTCTTTTAGTAACAGTTTAAGGTCTAAACTCTTTAATCAAAAAATAAAAATCTTGCTTAATTATCTATTTTCAGTGTAACTATATTATCCCTTACATCTTTTCTCTCCCCTTAATAATTTTTTAAAATAACTAAAGTACTTTTTGTTATATGGATTGTAGCTGGTCTCTCCTAGTTGGAATATAATCTTCCTAAAGGCAGGAAGTACCCATTCTTTAATACATACTCCAAAAATCTGGTATTTAGTATATATCTAAATACTCAAATACCATATGAAAAGATGCAATGAAAAGAACACTGGGCCTACCATTATAAGACTTGGGTTCCAGCAATGCTTCTACAGTATGGTAAACAAGTCACAGCTGGGTATAGTGGCTCACACCTATAATCCCAGCACTTTGCGGGGCCAAAGCAGGAGGATCACTTGAGGCCAGAAGTTCGAGACCAGCCCAGGCAACATAGTAAGATCCCTCCCCCCACCCATTTCTAAAAAAAGTCTTTTTCATTAGCTGGACATGTTGGTACACACATATAGTCCTAGCTACTCAGGAGGCTGAGGCGGGACCATCACTTAAGCCCAGGAGTTCAAGGTTACAGTGAGCTAAGATCCTGCCACTGCCTTCCAGCCTGGACAACATCTTTAGGCCCCATCAAAATGACAATACTTGCTATATTTGCTTCATAGATAATAAGGTCTTGGAAGAAAAAAAACCATTAGCTAAGCTGTAATAATCAATACAAATATAAGGATATTTACTTTATTATTGTTAGTCATAGTCATTAAAACAGAATCTTGTCTAAAATAAGCCCCTAGTTTTAACTAAAATCAAATGCACAGCAAATTACATTAATCAACACTGTAATAATTTAACTGTTGCACTGTAAGACTAACAGAAAGCTTTATGTTTAACAGTAAGGATGTTAATTATGTAGTGTCTTTTTTTTTTTTTTTTTTTTTGAGACAGAGTCTCACTCTGTTGCCCAGGCTAGAGTGAGTGCCGTGGCGTCAGCCTAGCTCACAGCAACCTCAAACTCCTGGGCTCAAGCGATCCTCCTGTCTCAGCCTCCCGAGTAGCTGGGACTACAGGCATGCACCACCATGCCCGGCTAATTTTTTTTTATATATATATTTTTCTTTCTATATCATAGATCTATATCATATCATTTCTTTCTATTTTTAGTAGAGATGGGGTCTCGCTCTTGCTCAGGCTGGTCTCGAACTCCTGAGCTCAAACGATCCGCCCACCTCGGCCTCCCAGAGTGCTAGGATTACAGGCGTGAGCCACCGCGCCCGGCCTGTAGTGTGTCTTAATGTATTCTCAAGGTTAAAAGATAAATAAATACTTGCTGCTAAGCCAATAATAACTGCCTTCAAATCTATTAAAAGTGTTTAAAAACCCTATTTGTTTTTGTACTCAAATAGCTAAATCTAAAATTTTAAGAAATCCAAAAAGTAGTTTAAAATTGTATAAATCTCCTTTTAACCTCCTAAACTGTCTATGTGTACTCTCATTGTGTTTTGAATTATCATGTTAGGAATAATAGATTGCAGAGAAAAAGGAAGAATACCAAGTATACCATCAATGCACAAAATAAAGATATCAAAAATGTGACTCAACCACAGAGGCAGGGAAAATAAAGAAGTTTCTTCTATTCCCAGCCATAATCCTATGAACAACCTGTAGGATACCTACAGTAATATTTGCAAGCATGAACATAATTCCCAGGAAAAAGCATCATATGAATATCATCAAAATGATTAGATATTATAAACTACCATTAATATACTTCTCATTGGAGTTGCTTTTCCTTTTTAAGCAGGAACTCAAGATAAAATAGCAGAATTTTCATACTCTAGATATACACTGTCAAATACGGTAGTTACTAGCTACATGGAGCTACGGAGCACTTGAAATATGGCTGTTCTGAATTGAGATGTGTCGTGTGTAAAATACATACCAGATTTCAAAGACTTAGGGAAAAAAAAAATAACGTAAAATCTCTTACATATGTGACTCCCATTTGTGACTCATATTTCTACAAGACAGCACTGCTTTAGATGTAGTCAAATCCTGAATGAGAAAATGAATACAAGAGGTATTAAGCAGCTTGCTATTTCAATGCTTGGTAGAAGCAGAGCAGGGCCATGTCACCCTCACTAATAGAAGGAATTCACCCTTCAAAACTCAATTTGAGCATTATCTTCCTCATCAGACCCACTCATTCCCTTTCCATCTCCCAGCCCACATCATTTTTAGCACTTTGGATCTACTACTGTTATAATCTGTATGTTTGTCTTCCAGATGAACTATACAGCAGGGATCCCCAATCTTTTTGGCACCCAGTGCTAGCATCATCGCCTCAGCTCCACCTCAAATCATCAGGCATTAGATTCTCATAAGGAGTGCACAACCTAGATTCCTCACATGCACAGTTCATAGTAGGGTTTGGGCTCCTATGAGAATCTAATGCAGCTGCTCATCTGACAGGAGGCAGAGCTTAAGCGATGATGCCAGTGATGGGGAGCAGGTGTAAATACAGATGAAGCTTCAGTCTGCTGCTCACCTCCTGCTGTGCGGCAGGTTCCAACGGGCCACAAGGCCACAGACCAGTACTGACCCAGGGGTTGGGGACCACAGGACTATAGAACTCTTTGAGCTCAAGCACTGTCTAATTCATTTTTCTATCCCTGGAACCCTTGTAGTGCTAGGCACCCTTGCAGGCCCTCTGGAACTCTTAATATCTTTCAGATGGTTAATTTTTAGCCCTACTCAGGTATTCATATCAAATCACCTACAATGTGAATGCACTGCACTAAAACATTCACCTTTAACATTTACCTGCCTTAAACTCTTTTTGGAATATGGTAAATTAATAAAATGGATAATTTACATCGTCAAAGCAAGACAAGTTTCAAAGCATTTTTTAAAAGTGCTCTACACTACTAGTGCTCTGAAAGTCTGGTATGATGCTCCGGTAAGAGTTCCGAGCTCTTGGGAAATTCAACACTCTTTATGCATAAATTCATTTACTGAATGTGCTTACTAAGTGCAAAACTTTATGCTGGATTAAAGAAAGACTCCTGGACATGGGAATTGATGCAGCAATCTTCAATTAATTGAAAATTTTAGAACTATTAATGGCAGAAGGAGAGACAAAAAAATCATATAATTAATATACAGCCAATTACAGAAAGTTATAGTAGTTTCTAAAATTCCAAGGTAAGCATGCCAATTCCCATCAAAAGAACATCATATGAGTACAATCAAAATGATTAGAGACTGTAAATTATCAACACATTTCACGTAACAGTTGTTTTTCCTTTTTAAGCAGAACCGAAGACAAAATAGTGGAATTTTCATACTCTAGATCTCATATATTCCATTCATATAAAACAGAAAAAACTGTGAAACCAGTGTATGAAAACATTAAAAGATATTGTTTGCAAGGAAAACTACAAGCAACACACACGAAACACAAAAACTCTGCTCTACAATCTATTAATGTAGCCATAATTTGTGGAATTAGCTCTATCTATACTTTGTACCTACACAAAATCACTTTTGAACTAAATTTAACAAATAAAAAAACTCTCCTCATTCAGTTATAATGCTTTTCAATACTCAAACACTGTGTGAATATTAAACAAGCAGGTATTTCAAAAGTTTGTATATCTCAACTAAGGTCCTTCAGTCTATTTGTTGGTGAAAGCACCAACACCCACTATAGCAGAGCTGCTGCTAAAGGAGTCTCTTGTGAGGATCTGAACCACAAGCCAAGCAGGCAAAGGTACAGTCTCTCTTCTGAAATCAGTATTTTCTGGATCTCTGTGCAGCCTTCCCCCTTTATACTATGTCTTCAACACATCTCTACACATAGCTTTCCTTTTCTTGCATCTCTTCTATTCTGTGGCCTTTGATGCTACGATATATTAAACAGTTTTCCCAGCAGAGCTTTTCTGCCTGACACTCACCTGGAAAGATATTAGGATACTCTTTAATAAGCAATCTTGTTCAAAAAGGAAGGCCTCTTTCGTTTCACTCAATTCATACACCCACTGTTTAAAATAAAAATATAATTATAACCTCAATTTCTATCAGGCCAATATAGGGAAAGAACTACGACAGGAGCTCTCTTCCACGTTATTTCCAGACTTTCCTCTTCACTTAAGTTTCTCCTTCCTCATTTCCCTCCTCAATCCCTGCTCTTCTCCCGCCCCCCCCCCCCCAGAACAATTCCACAGCTGGAGAGTCTCGTTTTAAAGCCAGTTTAGTGAGGAAAATAAGTATGGGCTTTTTCCTTCAATTATTTATCGTTCCTCCGTCACTGAGGAAGAGTTAAGTAAATATTTTTAACCTGACCGCCCACCCAGAAAGACGATACGCTAAATATACACTGAAATAATACTGTCCTCCCAAAGCAAGTGGATTCGCGGCAAAAAGGCAACAGGGTGGGGGTGGGGTGCCAGGGAGAAGAAAACGGATCTTTAGCCCCTAAAGCCAGAGATGGGACAGGAGGCGAAAGGGGCCATAACTGAAAAGTGCAACACACACACTACCCAGGACAATCTGACAAGAGAACAGGACCGGCCACTGAGGCTCCAGCCCTGTCCCGAGGGGCAACGGGGTGGCCTACCTTCCCCTTTGGGACAAAACTTACTCCCAGGCGCACCCCTGCCCCCGACAAAAAGGGCCTGGTGGGGGCGCGGGCCCCCCCGCACCTTCCGCAGGGCAGTTGGCAATGGCCTAGGTCGAAGCAAGGCCCGCAGGGAGGTGAGTCCGGCTGGGCAGCGCCAAGAGTACGGGATGGAGGGTCAGAGGCGGGCACCCGGGGGGCTGGGGGCCGCGGCAAAGGACCCTTCCATCTTGGGATCCCTGAGGCCCCGCTCCGCCCTCCCAAAGCAGGGTCCCGAGTACCGGCCCCAGCCACACCGACCACTCCTCACCTCACACTGCCTGAGCCTCCGCCTCCACCACAACCTGAG